>NW_011494828.1:2064867-2080282 GCF_000754665.1 Bison bison bison
GGACTGATGCTGAAGCTGAAGTTCCAATACTTTGGCCACCTGATGAGAAGAACTGACTCATTGGAAAAGACCCTGATGCTGGGAGGGATTGGGCACAGGAGGAGAAGGGGATGACAGAGGATGAGATGGCTGGATGGCATCACCGACTTGATGGACATGAATTTGGGTAAACTCTGGGAGTTGGTGATATTCAGGGAGGCCTGCGTGCTGGTATTCATGGGGTTGTAAAGAGTCGGACATGACTGAGCAACTGAACTGAACTGAGCTGATTCATGTTAAAGTCTGACAGAAAACAACAAAATTCTGTAAAGCAATTATCTTTCAACAACAACAACAAAAAAGTCAAGCCAATGGTTACCTCTGGTAGGGAGAAGAGAAGGGGTATATAATTGGAAAGGGGTATGCTTTTGGCTTCTGGGAAGTTATCGTCAACATCTTTATCTAAGTGATGGTTACAAAGTTGCTCACTATATGAAGTCAGTAATCTGTACATTTATGTTTTATATACTTACACATTTTATATAGTTATTCAAAGACATACCTTTTCATGTCTTTTGCCCATTTTTATATGGGATTGTGTATTTTACTTCACAATATAAAAAGTTAAATCACTGTACCAGTGAGGCCTTCTTTTGACTACCCAAAATAAAACAGTAATTCTTCCTCTGATTTCTATCTCCCTAAGTCAGTAGCCATTTTGTTTTGTTTCTCTTTCTCATTTTTTTTGGCTACCCTGAGCTGTCTGTGGGATTTTGTTCTCTGACCAGGGACTGAACCCAGGCCCTCTGCAGTGAGAGTGCAGAGTCCTAAACACTGGACCGCCAGGAAATTTCTGAGCCAGTAGACTTTTTTTTTCTACAGCCAGTAGATTTTTTTCTTCTTTTTCTTATTTCTTTGTTTTCACCTAACATAACCTATGTATTTACTTAATTTACTGTTATATTTCCTCCTGCATAAAGCAAGGAGTTCATTTTGTTCATTGCTATACTCCCAGCCATTAGAAGAGTACCTAGGAAAAAATACACCTTTACACTGGGTTGCCATTCCATTCTCCAGGGGATCTTCCCAACCCAGGGATCGAATCTGGGTCTCCTGCATTACAGGCAGATTCTTTAACATCTGACCCACTAGGGTGAGGCCCATTTTTCACACATGCTCCTAGCCATTAGAAAAGTACCTAGAATAAAATACACCTTTATACTTTTATCCATACGATCCAAGCCTAACCTTCATCTTTATTTATTTTAAATAAATTAATTTTTGGCTGTTCTGGGTCTTCATTGCTACACGGGTTTTCTTTAGTTGCGGCGAACTGGGGCTACTCTTTGTGGCAGCACATGAACTTCTCATGGAGATGGTTTATCTTGGGGAGCATGGGCTCTAGGGCTCTTGGGCTTCTGTAGTTGCAGCACCCAGGTTTAACTGCTCCATGGCATGTGAGATCTTCCTAGTTCAGGGGTCAAACCCACGTCCCCTGATGTCCTTCCTCTTTAAATTGGGTCTCTTAGTTTATGGTACCACCATCTCCCAAGCCAGAAAACTAAGTCTTTGATTTTTCTCAAGATAGTCTCTAAGTCCCATTATTCTACTTCTTAAACAACTCTTCCTCTTCATTCTCTCTGCTACTATCTTCCCTTAGGCTTTTTTTGGGGGTTCGGGGTGGGAAGAGGAATTGTCACGTAATTTCCACTTATTTGTTTTTAAATAATTAGAAGATAAAACAGAAGTATAATCTCTGGTTATAAATCTAACATGGGTATAGATGTAGAACTATATGGGTTGGTAGTTAAGATTAGCTATCTGCATGAGTCCACATGAACTGTTGTGCACAGGTCTCCCCACCTCCATGCTGTTCTTTTCTCCCCTCCTTTACCTTAGGCTTTCATAATATCTTTCATCTATACTGAAATAGCCTCCTAGAGAGTTTACCTTCTTCAATCTGGCCTTCCTCCAATCTATTTTTCACTTTGCAGCCAATATATTCTTTTCCCTACTTGAAACCAATCAGTCAGTAGCTCCCCAACTGCCCATAGGAAAAAGGTCCAACCTCTAAGTATAGCATTCAGGGCCTTTCATGAATTGGCCCTCACCTATATCTCCAGATGCATTTACCACCACTTCCCACCTCATACTTGTTTCAGCAAAACTGAATTAGTTACAGTTCCCAAAATGAATCAAGTTGTGTCCATTCATCCAGGCTGTTACCTCTCTACTACCTGACCAGTAAATCACTCCCTCTTCTGTTTATACTTTTTTATTACTACACTTAAAATATTCATTTAACCAATATTTACTGAACACCTCTATGTACCAGAGACAGGGCTATGTATGGGAGACCCAGCAGTTAATTATAGCTTTAGCCCTTATCCTGAGGAAATTTATAATCTCATGAGGACTAAAGACACTCAACAATTAATAATAAGTGTGGTTAAAGATTATAAAGTGGGTAATACAGTATATAATGGAAATGTATGTTAGCTGATAGCCATGAGAAATGGAGGAAGTAATAAAGAGAAGTCTGCATGCATTTGTTTACAGGTGGGTATTCCTTAATTACAGTCTGAGCTCCTTAAGGATAAGGATTATGTCATCTTTATATCACTAGCTAGGACAGTAAATAGTAATGTATAGTAATGTGCATTGTATACTACAAAGATCACTGACCTATTAACTCCCAGACTAATCCCTTTGGCCAGGTGAATGCAGTGTTCTTATTGACCAGACCTGGGTCATGTACCCACCCTCAAAGCCAATGGATGAGATCAATTCTACATAAGCCACACTGACTGCAAATGGGGGCGGATGGTTCCAAAACAAACATCAGGAAGCTTGTTACCCAAATAAGAGGGAAAGTTAGTTGGACAGGCAAAAACAGCAAGCAGTCCTCTCTTTAGCGGACACTGTAATTATCTCAAAATATACCTTGTTCCTTCCCCACACTGGTAAGGAGTTTATATGGGACTGACCCCTTCCCCAGCTCCAGGAGTAGGCCTTGATTCCATACAGCAGTGGTTCTCAAAGTGTGGTGTGCAGACCCATCAAAGCAGTAAACTTGTTACAAATTTTTAGAACCCAATCCCAAACATAGTGAATCAAAAACTCTGGGGGTAAGGCCTAGCATTCTGTTTTTGTTTTTGTTTTTTTAAAGTCCTCCAGGTGGTTCTAATGCACTCTCAAGTTTAGGAGACAGAGAAAACTACAATTAGTAATTCAAGGAATCCCGATTTTAAGACAGTGATCCTTTGGGACACAGGACCGTCTAATTAGTGACAAACTCAGGATCTTTGTGTTATATTTGTGGGAAGCATCCTCCCTACCCACCACCCCACTCCAAGAACTGAGGAAACATGCAATCCCACGAGCCAAAGGCAGTCATCTTATACTACAAGAGAAGCCAGCCTGAGAAAAAAGTTGACATAGGGAAAAGCCAAAGCAAATGTAGAAAAACTGGGCCAAAGTCTGACAGTTTTGATCAAACTTAGCCAGGGGCCCTCATTACCTTTTTTAAACTGAAGTATAGTTGATTTACAATGTTGTGCTAATTTCTGCTGAGCAGCAAAGTGGCTCAGTTATACACATCTATACATTCTTCTTCTATATACTTTTCCATGGGGTTTATCCCAGGAGATTGGATATAGTTCCCTGTGCTATCCAGTAGGATCTTGTTTACTCCCTCACTCCCTTTGAACTTTTCAATTACACAAACCCATAAATTCTCTTTGTTTAAACCAACTTGAGTTGGACTTTTTGCTACTGAATCTGAAAAGTATTCTGATAATAGTTACAACAAGTTATACGTCTATGCCTACACATCTTATCTACATGGGGAGAATGTACTAGGAAATAGTGTTCATTCAACTGTCTAGCCTCTCTCTAAATTAGGCTTGGCAAATTTAGCAAATAAAAATACAAGACACCCAGTTAAATTTGAATTTCAGATAAATAATGAATAACTTTTTAGTATAAATATGTCCCAAATATTTCATGGGGACATACTGCATATATTTTATCTGGCAATGCTACCCTAAATGCCCACTGTTGATACCTAGGAATCAAAAGAGAGGCCCAGGTCAATTTCAGTCAGACAGCAGTGATAACGGCTCTTCCACAGTTCAGGAACAAGAGTAAACTCCAAGTACTGAACTCCGTCCTACTACAGGTTTGAATCACCTGTCTTAAACTTCTTCCTAAAAGTCAAACACGTCAAACCCTCTGGCAGGTAAGTGTGACAAAATCAAATATGTTCCTATATGAGTATTCATAGCTTCTTTTCTTTACTGGCCCTTATTATACAGATCACAGTAAGGAAACAGGCAAAGGAGAGAGCTGAAAGGGAAACCGGTACTCCTGGAAGAGAAACTAATAAGTTTGAGAAAGGCAGGAAAGAAGCAAAAACAATGACTGTTCAAGTTGCTATAGACTGTTCAAGTTGCTCTCCAGGGGTCACAAACTAGAAGCAGACAGGAATACAACTGGAAATCAAAACAATCTGAATCCAGCACCCCTAAACACTGAGCAACATTTCAGCAAAGTCTGTGCTCAAGCACCTAATCATTCCACTAATACGTAAACACACAAATGTATTTTCATTATTCTAAAACACCAACAACTTTAGCACATAAAGTAAAATGATACATATGTGGCATATGTATCCTTCTCTTTAATTTCTCCTCCCCTTCATAGCCCACCACAGAAACTTAGAATTTCAAGATAATTTCCTTTTCAAAGTTACTTTTGAAAGTAAATTATAATATAGTCTAGATTTATTCAGTAATGTTTATCAAAGCAACTCATGAGTAAGCCTTCATCAAATAACTAAGGCCACATATTATGCTGCTTTGCACTCATGTCAGAGATTAGAAATCATAACACTTCAAAGATAGAAAAATCCATCCAAAAATATATACATTGACATCATTTTAAAAGCTAAATCTTTAATTACTAAAGCATACCTAAAGCTAAAAAATATAAAATAAGTCAGTTTAGAAATGACAAGTTATATAACTAGTCATAATATTCAGAATCCAACTACTTTTTACAATCTCCACAGCATCCACCCTTGTCCAAGCCACCACCATCCCTCAGCCTGTTTACTGCCGTAGCCTCCTAACAGTTTATCCATTTCCATCAGCAGCCAGCATTGTCCTTTTAAGCCAGGAATCATAACATATCCTCCTTCAACACACTTGGATGGCTTCTCATCACAGTCAAGTTTTTTTCTTTATTAAAGCATATTTGATATACAATATTATATAAGTTACAGATGTACAGAAGAGTGAGTCACAACTTTTAAAGGTTACGCTCCATTTATATTTCTCAGTCAAGTTTTAAAAGCCCAAGTTCTTACAATGTCCTATACAGTCTTCCCCACCATCCACATCATTACTTGTCTTTTAAATCTGACTATATGATAGTTTCCCCTCACTCCACTTCAGCCACACCGGCCTCCTACCTGATCCCTGACTGCCTGACACACATGCTCCTGTGTGTCATCTGGTATTCCCTCTGCCAGGCATACTGGCATATATATCTTACCTCCCATATATCTACCTGACTAGCACCCTCACTTCCTTCACATCAGGCCCTTCCTGTCCTAGTATCTAAAATAGTTTCCGGCGGGAATCCATGGTGGTCCAGTGGTTAGAACTCCACTCTTCCACTGCAAGAGAGCATGAATTTGATCCCTGATTGGGGAACTAAGATCCTACATGCTGCATGGCCTGAATGAATGAGTAAACAAATATATAATATTGAAAACAGCAGCTCCCTCACCCAGCACTCATATTTTTGTTCTCTGCTTTTTCTTCATAACATTTATCACCATCACTATGTATTCCACTTATGATTTTGTTTATTCTTTGTTCTCTCCCCTCCCTTAAAAATGTATACTCCATGAATAAAGGGAGTTTTGCTGTTCTGTTGAATGCTATACCTGCCTGGCAATCAAATATTTGCTGAAAAACATGAATTAATTAATAGACATGAACAAAAACATTTTTGGATGCTTAATATGGTCTGGGCATCATGTTAGCTGCTTTACAGTTGTTAATTCACTGGACTCTCAAAACAATCTTATAGAAGTAGGGACAACCATCATTGCCGTTTTTAGGCAAGGAAACCAAAACACAGAAAACATAAGTAAATTGCCCAATGATATATGCTAGGAAGCGGCAGAAGCCAACATGAACTCTGGTAATCTGATTCCAGAACCCTCTCTCTTCACAGCCCCACTATATTGCCTATGAATTTCTAACTAGTTAATACAATCTAATTAAAAGATATGATCTATGAGTTACTTTAAGTGTCCTAATTTTTAAGGTCAGTCATTCAAATCATAGATCAAGTCTTAGGCTTAATTTACCAAACTTAATTTACTAAACTTTGAAATATGGAATTTATAATTTTATAAATGCTTTCTCACACTCATTTATCAGATGTACTAATTTACTCTATTCCAACACCTACAAGCCTCAAATAAGGAAACTGTCAACCAGAGATGTTAGCTTCCTCATCTTCTGGAAAGCAACTGTTAAGATAGGAAATGGTCTGTCATATTTAACTCTCAATACTATGTAACCCTGTGAATTCCAATTTATAAAATGAAAATGGGTTTCATAATACATCACTGTACTAACTAGATTTTAGTTTTGAAAAAGAAAAAAAATTAACTCGCTAATTATCTTTATTTCCAAATACAGAGACAAGAACTTTGAAAAGAGCTATGGTTCTCCAAATTACTTTTCAGAGTGGCCACTGTTGTTTGCCAACCTAGAATTCATCCCCTCCTCTTCCTTCCTAACAGAATCCTTCCCCTGATAATGCCTCAGAGGAAGTCAACACCACTCCAGATTCCACAAACACGGTTATTTCGATAGTAATCACTATTGAACCACTCATGACTGGTTCAGGAATAGACATATGACCCAATTCTGGCCAAAAAGCTGTGAAAGAAGCCTGCTAGAGGCTTTTAGAGAAAGTTTCCTCTCTCTGAATACAGTGGCACAGAAAGAGACCTCTTCCTTCTTTCAGAAGTTGTGTGTATAGAGACAGTAGCCAGTTCCAGGGAGGGCAGCAGAACTGGGCAAGGCAAAGAATATGGGTTTTTACTGACATTGTTGAATTTCTGTAATCAACCAACGCTGAAGCTTATTACATGAGAAGATAAAGTTTCTTATTTCTTAAGCCATGTTGAAATGAGGTTCTGCTGCTTACAGATGAAAATATACTAATTATATACTTTTTTATGAAACATATCCCAGGACGACCAGGACAAATTTCAGGAAAAGAAGTCTGTAGTTCATTTTACAAATCCTTGTTAGAAGTTCAATGTGAATTATACCATACTGAATGACTCTACTGTACAGTTAGAAAGCTAAGAAGGATACATGTGAAAGAATGAACTCTAAAGCAGTATTCCTCTAACACAATCATTTTGATATGGCCTTCTCCAAAATAATTTATATACAAATTTTAAATTTTGACTCATGATTTATATTTGCCTAAGTTTAAAAAAGAAAAGAAACTAGGGAATTCCCTGGTCCAGTGGTTAGGACTCAGCACTTTCACTTCTGTGGCCTGGGTTCAATCCCTGGTCAGGGAACTGAGTAACATCTGCAAGCCGCCTGGTACAGCCAAAAAGAAAGAAAGAAACTACAACAATAACTACCTAAGACCATATAGCCTGGACTTGTTGCCCTATACCCTTACACACAGGTAGACAACTAAACTGGTCCACAAACAGAACATCAGACAGGAAATCGAAGGCAGGATAATGGTGGATGGTATGACATCATAGTGTTGACTTTGGCTTTGTGTTGGCTCATAGTCACAGGGCACAGGGCAGTTTTTACACTGACATGGGACATACAAAATGGAATGATCTAGCAGGCTAGACCTAGTCTACTTCCCCTTTTATTAAAAAAATAAGATAACCCTCTCACTTCATATGAACTTACAAATAATGCACAAGGAGCCAAAAAAGATACCATGGGCGAACAATTTGAAAATTGATCTTATAAGGCTCTACGGTTGACCTTACCTTGTTATCCCAAGTCAACTTCTACACAATCTAAATTTAATTGGTATAGTAACACACTAAACAACTACATTTAACCCAAACTTTCAGAAACTTACTATTCACTTTTACTACTTCAAAATTTCAAATACGACTTTTATGCAAAACCATAAAATTTTGCTGATAACACTATGTATTGCATTTTTTCAGTATTCCTTTTGTTACAATAAATTATCTTTAGAACTTTAAAGATCACATGTTGATAATAAATAATACCAACATTTTGAAATGAGTCACAAAATAAAACTTGTTGGGTCCACAGGCCTAAGATTTAACAAAATATTTAGACACTGGGTGTTTAAGCTTATCTTGTTGGGGAAATAAATTACATTTGCGAAATAATTAATGCCATAACAGAACGTGATTTTGTGTCAAAATAAGAGACCAGCCCTAGATCATTAAAGGGGTTCAGTGCTGGAATTTTTAGAGGAAGAAAAGGAGGAAGAAGGACTTACAAAGGATCCGGATTTAAAGATGGGGTAGGATGAGCATAATCTAACATAAGCAACAGCATAAGCAAAAGGCTAGAGATGGAAATAAGCAAGGTATAGTGAAGTGATAAGCAAGGAATTGGGCAAGAAAAAAAATGAGAATAGAAGATTAGTAATTAAGATGGAAATGTAAATTGGTACCATATTACTAAAGATTACATATGTCAAGTTTAAGAGTATGGCCTCTGCTTAAAATAAATGGAGAGTTGCTAATAATTTCTAAATAGAGCCATAAAACAATGAAAATAACATTTCAGTAGGATTAATCTGGCTGATGAATTCAGGATGAATTTATAGGGGAGGGGAAAAAGAAATTAGAAACAAAGAACCAGTTAGGAGGTACCAGTTAAGAACCTGGGCATTGGTTAGGCAGACAGACTTGCTCTGCTACTTGCTGACAACTGAATAAGTTAGTAAACACATTTGTGTCAGTTTCCCGTCTGTAAAGTGGGATAATAATCGTGCCTATTTTATAAAGTTGTTGTGTGGCTAAACGAAATAATACATATGAAAGCATTTAACATAGTGCCAGGTCTACAATAACTACTCAACAAATGCTGGCAACTATTACCTTATTACAAATAATTTCAAATGTGAGGTGCTGAGGAACAAAGGCAATAGAAACTAAAAAGAAAGGATGATTTGAGTGATATTTCCATAGACTCATGAGAGTCTAGAAAAGACCCTAGGGAGTTCTTCCAAAAACAAAATGGCTCCAGTTTAAATGTCAAGGATGAAGAAAAGCATGCAGCAAGATATCTCAAAAGGTTTTGACTACAAGCGTATGCAAAGAGATAGAGTTAACTGAATATTAGCAATATGCCAGGATATAAGCTACAATGAATTGAGTATATTACATGTGCCAAAGGGCTTCCCAGGTGGCTCAGTGGTAAAGAATCTACCTGCCAATGCAGGAGCTTCAGGAGATGTGGGTTCAATCCCTGGGTCAGGAAGATTCCCTGGAGGAGGAAATGGCAATCCACTCCAGTATTCTTGCCTAGAACTCATGGACAAAGGAGCCTAGCTGGCCATAGTCCATGGGGTCACAAAGTGTCAGACACAACTGAGCAGGCACACATGCAGCACACAACATATGCCAAACACTGTACAAGATATTGATATAGTACTTCTAATCTCCAGAACAACTGCGAACGGTATGTATTAATTCAATTCTACAGAAGAGAAAATGGATGCTCACAGCAAACTAAGAAGCAAAGCTAGGTTTGGGACCCATACCATCTGTTTCCAAAGCCTGTGTTCTTTCTACTACATTCAGGCTGCATCCTCCTTTAATATCAATAAAAATTATATCACATAGACATATTTGTCATTATTTTTCTATATACTTTGTTAAACATGGTGACCATAAAGATGTCCAATATTTTCTACATTCTAAGAAAAATACAAAGCATGAAAAAACAATGAGAATAAACCTTAAAAGCATTATCAAGTGAAGACTTACCATACTTCTAATGAAACATACTTAGATATACTATAAACTATAATATATTAAAATGAAAGCAATGACTAATCTTTTTCGATAAGAAGATGCAGAAAAAGTTGGCATGGCTTTTTTACATCATTTGATTATATAAACATTCCTTCCTTATTACAATATTATTAAAAAGTGACAACTAGCTCATAAAAGAAATATCTTACGATACACAGAGAAGCATTTTATATAAGATGAATCCATCAAATGTTCAGAGTTATAAAGAAAAATTCAACCACAGAAGCAGGATGCCCAGTTTGCTAACGGTAAGGACCACATGGCAGCAGGTGACCTATTTCTCCAGTGTGTTTCTCAGCAGACATTTTCTTCAACCACAGGCCCAATATGTTAGTTCTCCACCAGAATGTTACTTAATCTAAAATTTTACCAGGATGAAAATACCAAGTATGCCAAAAAAAGTAAGTTTCCTAAAACAACCTTTTCATCTGGCTCCAAAAATACTTTACTAGGTTGGCCATCAAACTATGCAGTCAAGTAACTACTAAACCAGTATTTCTCAGAGTGTAATCCAGAGACCACTGAGGGTCAAACCACTGGGCCCCCCTTTCAGAGGGCCCAAGAGGGTCCAATTTTCACACTATTTTCAGAGTGTTACTAAGACATTATTTGCCTTCTCTACTCTTTCTTTCACAACTGTGTAGTGGAGTTTTCCAGAGGCTATGACCTGTGATATCTCAAAAGACTGAATGCAAGAGCAGACATGGGAATTTATATGCCTTCTATTAAGTCATACATTAAAGATTAAAAGGCCTGACATTAAAAGTTATTTGCAAAAAACATAAAATGATGCCACTCTTCTCACTTTTTTTGTTTGTTTTGGGGGAAACACAGCTATTTTCTCATTTTAAAGTTATGTTAACATGTAATGCTTTATTATTTCTAAATGAATTAAATACTTTTTAACTTCTCAGTTTTATTCTAATATATAGCAAACTTCAATAGAAACAACCCACCTAAACAGAAACTCTTTGGGATCCTCAATAATTTTAAGAGTTTAAGGGGTTGTTGTTGTTTAATCACTAAGTCGTGTCCAACTCTTTGCAACCCCACGGACTGTAGCCCTCCAGGCTCCTCTGTCCATGGGATTTCCCAGGCAAGAACACTGGAGTGGGTTGCCATTTCCTTCTTCAGGGGATCTTCCCGACCCAGGGATCAAACCCGGGTCTCATGCATTAGCAGGTGGATTCTTTACCACCGAGTCACCCAGGAAGCCTATTAAAGGGGTACTGAGATTTAAAAAAATGAGAATCACTTTTCCAGACCTTCCTATATTTATGTTTTGCCAAACAATTAAATTTTTTAAATTTTCTATTATCACTGAAGAGATTGCTGCTGCCCTACAGATTCAGAAATTTGTTCTTAATAAGAAAAAATAAGAACAAAAAAGTCTATAATCTTAAAAAGAATTGTATGTTAGTCTAAAAAAGAAATGATTTATTACATCTTCTCAAAATAAACACAATAACAATGTCAAAACTGAAGTGCACTCTACCTATAAGCTTTGGGGATGAGTTTATGATCAGTTGCATATTGGTAATCTTCCAATAGCTCTTATCCCCAAAACAGGGCTCTCTGGGGCTTCCCTGGTGGTCCACTGATTAAGAATATGCCTTGCAATGCAGGGGTCAACCAGTTCAATTCCTGGTCCGGGAGGATCCCACATGCTGCTAGCAACTAAGCCCAAGCCCCCAAGTGCCATGATATCAAAACTACTGAAGCCCCACATGCCTAGAAGAGCAACAAGAGAAGCCACTGCAATGAGAAGCCAGAGCACCACAACAAAGAGTAGCCTCCACTTGCCACAACTAGAGAAAGCCTGCACACAGCAACGAAGACCCATCACAGCCAAAAAATAAATAAATAAATCTAAAAAAAAAAAAAAAACAGGGCTCTTGGAAAGGACAGCAACTGTTCTGTTATGGAATAATCCTGATTTCCAAATCACAAGAGGACTAACCAAGATGCTTATAAGCAATTCTCTGTACCGTAATCTTAACATTTCTGATATTAAAATGTTTTATACTCCATCTAAACAGTTTGGTATTTCCCAGTATTTCTGGGAAACATATAAAGATTAAGACATCAAAGTTTCATTTGGATCCAACCCTTACATTGTCAGTAAATTATAATAGATGTGGCAATCCAGCCAGTTATTAGAATCTTCAGGATACATGGTAATGGTAGTTTTTGAAAATACAGGCTGAAAGAAAGACCTTTGAAAACTAGTTTTTGAGGCTGCTGACAGCAATAACAGACAAAAATTTCATATTTACACTTGACTAAAATAAAAATGAAAGTCATATTTTTAAAACTGCAATATTAATATTACAGTTAAGGACCCTAAGTCAATAACTGTGTAATTTGAAAGTTACTTAAACAGAGGCTACTGCAATAGCCAAGAAATGAAGTGACTAAAGACCTTAAGTAGAAAAGCAGGTAAAGGCTAGAAAAAAACAACACTCCTTAGGCATTCGTTAATTCAACACATATTTATTAAATTGTCTACTACTTGCAAGACCTTGACAAGCTAAGAAGCTCATAAACTGGTGGGAAGATAATTCCAAAGGGGGAAGTATACATAAATAAATGCAGAAGCTACTCTAGGCAGAATGGAAAAAGTTCTATCTGAGAAGTGCTAGAAGAGGGAGGGAAAGAAAGGAAGGATGTCTCCAAACAGTAGGGATCAGGGAACACACATTCTGGCAAAGAAGTCATCTAACCAGGACCCTTTATCTAACCAGGACCCTTAACATGTATGAGATTTCAACCCAAGGTGAAAGGCACCCAGAAGAGGGAAAAGCACACAGTCAAGGAACAGCAAGTATGAAACAGCTTCCACAGAACTTGTGATGGACTCTAGGAGAAAAGACTGGAAAATTAGGTTGGAAGCAAAAATAAAGGGACTTATCTGATAGGATAAGCAAGATGTGGCTTTTTTCAGTAGGCAAAGGAAAAGCACTGGAAGGTTTTTAAGTCATTGGAAGGTTTACCATTGGAAGATAAATCATTAAATGATACTTTAAGAACACTGTGGACTGGACAGAGTAGAAACGGGGAGAACAGTTAGTGCACTATCACACCAGTCCAGGAGCTTGATCTAGGATCCTATGATAGGAACTAGGAAAAGGATGGATACGAGACATGCTGCAACCTCTTCACTAAAAATTTACTTAAACATCTCAAAACTTAATTTATCACACAAAACAAGGTTGTTCACATTATTTACACTAAAAACTATTCACTTCATAGGCAATATTTTAGCATACTCAAGTATGTTTCCTTTTCAAAAAGCTGTTAGAAATAACTAATTGTATTCTATTAATACATTAAGCCTACAAATGGGTAATGAACAGTATATGCATACTTCTAATATTCTGACTAGAATCTCAGTATGCAAAATTTCATTTAAGAATAAACATTCTAAACTCAAAAGTTTATTTCCATGGAATACACAAAGTTTGGATCAGAATTTTCTAAACAACCTTTTAAGACCCACAGCACTGTATAATGAAAACAGCTGACTTTTCTTAAAATCATTTTTGGACAACTCAACTCAACTCAGTCTATATTTCTACTAGGCCCATGTTTTTCAAATATTAGTGCCTTCTTCATTTTCTCCCCTCCTCCCCACTCACCTCTCCGCCCAACAAATTCCCTTTGTATGTCTGCAAGGCCAGATATTAAATGAACATCGTATGATTCTAAGGCAGTCTGAATATATGATTCTCACACTAACAGATATGTAGAATTATTAACCTTACTTTTTACAGGAAAGGAACTGATGATGTACTAAATTTCCATTTATGTGAATGACAAATGCATCTAATAGAAATGATGCTTTACCATTAAGGGGAAACAAAGAGGGAAATACACACAATAGATGGGTGGCAAATCTTACAAACTTTGTAAAATACAAAAAAAAGCTGTATCTGGATCGCAGTCACAATTATAAAAGCAAATAAAGAAGGCTCCAAAATGAAGGGAAAAGAAAAAAATTCTAAGTGATCATTGAGAGTGAAAAAGGTTGATTCAATATTAGTACTGGCTCTTAATATAACATCATTTAACACTCTATCACTCGATGACTAATTGAAAAAAAAACACAAAGAGGAGAATTCACTGTTCACAAGGACACAGGAAATAATTTCTACATACATCCTGTAAGACAGTTATACTTCATTACACTTTCATGGGCTCAGATCTTTTCAAAGGTTTCCAAAAACATACAGTCTTATGATAACTGAGATTCCCCAATGACACAATTTATTCTGTAGGCTTGGCTATAACACATTTTTAAAAGACATAACGAAATCATCCTCAACAAAAATAGGCACAAAGGCCTTCTACTTATTCAAAATCATTACATAAAGCACAGTCTATAATTGCAAACAGGATTTGAAAATCTGACAGCTTATAATCAGGACATAGACTTAAAAGAAAAAAAATTACCCAACTTTTCCATTTTCCTTCCTTTCCTTTTCCTACCATATACACAAAATGTCTGTAAGGATCTCAGACAAAGCTCTAAAGTAAAAATAGAGTCTATGTATACTTTACATTATGGGGACTCAAACCTATCACATGTATGTACACATCACATATATTCACACAAAAAAGGTTCTTCCTCTTTTTATGCTAAGAACCGAAGTTACATTAAATACTATCCCATAAATTAAGTTAAATCACCCTAAATTAAAGAGTAATAAAACAGTGCACACATATCTCTCTGAGCGACTATATTCTGAAAAGAAAAACCTCAGACTAAGGCCATGACTGAATAAAAAAGCCCAGCCCCTGAAAATCACTAACCGGCATTCGGTTTCCACGAGAGAAAAGGGGGTCTTTAAAACGAATAATCACATAGGCAAGCCCAGTTTCAGAAGTTAACGATGGTAAAACACAGCGAGCCAAACGTACGAAATGACAAGCTTTAAAGAATTCCCCTAAAGGGAAAGACTGACTTTAAGACTGGGATATAAAGCATCCTTTGCAGGTAGAATCTTTAATTGAAACAGGGGGGGAAAGGGGGTGTGGAGGGTACGACGAAAACCTGAACGAGAAGCAAAGGCAAAGTAAAAGAAACGGGTCCTTCCTCCCATCCCCACCACCCCAGCCCCCACCCCCACTCTCACAGGACAATAGGATCGGGGTCCTAACTGCAAACTTTAAACGTGTAAACCAGAAGCAGTTTTTACTGCAGCTCTAACTGCAAATCTGCCCCTCATCCCGAACCTAGAGCACCCAAGAATACTTCTGCCCGGAAAACATCACCAAGGTCTTGTTAAACACAAATCAGACCCATCACAAGATTCTTTTTTTCTCCCAAGTACCTGGAGG
>NW_011494828.1:2080382-2080757 GCF_000754665.1 Bison bison bison
AGTACCTGGAGGATCCATTTCAATATAAAATATCAGTTCTGTCGAATAGGGCATCATCACCTCCCTCCAGTCTGCGTCATCGCGGTCCATACTCCACACCGTATTGTACATCGCGCTGTCAGGGGCAGGTCGTCAGAAAATATATAGAAAGCATATATATTCTTTATCTGATATTTTAAAAATCTAAAAATATATATCTGTAAAAGTCCCACTGGAAAATGTACTTCGGGGTTTCCAACGGCCGGTACAAGTCCAGCCAACTAATAGGACGAGGACGGGGTCCTTCTACCCTCTCCTCCGGCATCAAACAAAATGCCCCCGGAATGTTCAATCTACGGGCTTTTCTCCTCGAAGGGATACAGAGAGGCTTGGGGG
>NW_011494828.1:2081274-2087725 GCF_000754665.1 Bison bison bison
GCCTTGGGATGGGGTCCTGTCCCAGAGCCCAGTTATCTCTGCTGGCCCGGACGCTCCCGCCGGGCTGTAAGCGAGCCCGCCAGCGTCTGATCCCCTCACGCTCTGCCCTGACTCCAGCCACTAGAGTTTCATTTTAACGGCGCGGAGGGGGACACCCTCCCCCGCCCCCAAGCTCCCCCGCTGAGGCGCCACCCAACCAGGCCGAGCAGGGGGGACGGCCAGCATCGACAGTGCTCCTTCCACTCTATCCTCCTCGAAGTGTTGGAGTTTCTGTCAGGTGCCTGAGACGGTGTGAGTCAAACTGTCCTCTGCCTCAGCTATCAATTCTCCCCATCGCTCCCTAGGCCTCGGCTCCTTAACCCACCAACCTCTCTTCCCCCCCAAGCCTTAATCAGAATGGTAGGGCCCGGGCGCTGGCTGCTCGCCAGGAGTCAGTGCCTGGAGCACGCGAGCCGGGCCGGGAGGGAGAGGCGAGCAGAAAGGAGGGGGGGGGGGGGGGCGAAGAGAGAGTGAAGTGGCTGGTGATTGGCTTAGCCGGGTTGCCGGAGCCCGGAGCCTGCGTCTTTTGTCTGCCTTGCTCCAGCAAAGGAGCGGGAGACGACTGCGCGCCCCAAGCGGGCCAATCAGGAGCCAGCCGGCGCCGGCCGGTGTGGCGGCGATTGGTCGGAGCCTAGTTACTAAGCGGGACAAAGGCAGAAGGGGGAAAGAAAAGAAGAGGAGGAAAAAAAAAAGAAAGAAAGAAAGCGCAAACGGCGGTTACTGACAGGCTGGGCGAGCGCTCGGGGGCTCAAGCTGCCCGGAGACAGGCGGGGCTCCCGCTGAGGCTCGGTCCGCTCGGACGAGTAGAAGAGGGGGAGGACGGGCTGGCGCGAGACACCTCTGCCCGGAGACTGGCCGCGGGGGAGGGGAGCGGACCGAGAGGGGAGCGTGCTGTCACTTGGCGGGACGCGCGGTCTTCTGGCCCTTAGGATGTCCCCGGGCAGAGTTCTTCCCCCACGGACCTCTTCCCCTTGCTTGGGACAGCCCGCCCCACCTCACCTACCCCCCATGATAAGTTGTCAGATAAAGCAAAGGTCCCTAAAGCCAACTGCTGGACCGTTATTGCTCAGTGAGAGGACATGCCCGTGGGCCCCGTGCAGCAGTCCCGGCCGCTAACCTGAGCCCGGCCTCGATTTCTTCCCTTGAGCAGTGAGGCACTTCTTAAGGAGGCATTTTGCAGTTCCTCTGCACAGTTCATCAGGACTTTTGAACCCAGGGGGAACTCGCCACACCTGAAATAAACAGTGGAGCACCACAGCAGGCCCCTCAACTCGAGGGCTCTAGCCAGGAAAAAAAAGAGAAAAGCCTTGCAATTACAGCGCGTGTGTGAGTTTCGAAATAAATCACAGGTGGAATCTCGCCAAAAGAGCTCTATTCTGTTCCCCCCGACAGACCCTCTTCCACGTATACCTAGTCCCTCCCCCCATTCTTAAAGTATGAAATGCTGAATACTTTCACGCATTTCAGAAACTGCTAATTAACTTGCTAGGGGTGGAGGGTACAGTAGCATCTCTTGAAGGTTGTGCCTGAAATTGCCGCTTTTCATTACTCTGCAATACAGTCAAGAGGCCAAAAACTGCTCCATTTCCTCTTTACACAGGAATAACAAAGCCTATTGTGTTTGGGTTGACAACCTGATTTAAGCCCTAGCAAAAACTACCGCGAGTGGCTCTGCTATATTGACATGCCTGCGGGAAAGTTGCCACATTTCACCCTCAACCTCCTCAAGTGGTTCTGCCTTCCTTAAAAGTGCTCTGACTGTGAGTTGAGACAGTTCCTGGGAGCAGTCAAAATGTGTATGGACTGCGTATAAAGTCATGGGTTGAAAAGAGCCAGGAAGAAGGAATGGACCAGACTGTGCTGAAATTACATACCAGGGTTCTTAATAGACTTACTTTCTTACATTTCTGAAATTCAAATGTGATTCAGGAGGCAAATCTACCTGGGACAGGGCACATTAATTTGAATGTCCTGGACCATTCATCAGATAGAAGATGCTGGAAGATCAACTCCCAATTTGTGGCTGGCTTCCCAGCAGCCTCTTTACTTCGTGGTATCTGGGAGCCAGAAGTACTCACATCTGATAACTCAAAAAGCAGAGCAATCAGTCAGGGCAAGTTGCTTTATTTTTGTTCACGGGTGTCCCTGTGCATTCCCAAACAAAATGAAGGTGAAGAGAGGAAGTGTGGGAAAGATAATGTCTTTCAGATTTCCATAATAGCTTTTGTGTGGACCAGTTCTCATGGTTTGGTGGTGGGGGTTCAATTTTCAATTCACAGAACAATCACCCAGGCCCTCCCCACAACTAAGGCTTTGGGAGATGCGGTAAAGAAGCAGTCCAGGTTCGATCCACGATACTGGATGCTTGGGGCTGGTGCACTGGGATGACCCAGAGGGATGGTACGGGGAGGGAGGAGGGTTCAGGATGGGGAACATGTGTATACCTGTGGTGGATTCATGTTGATATATGGCAAAACCAGTATAATATTGTAAAGTTAAAAATAAAATAAAAAATATATGCTACTACTACTAAGTCACTTCAGTCGTGTCCAACTCTGTGCGACCCCAGAGACGGCAGCTCACCAGGCTCCCCTTTCTCTGGGATTCTCCAGGCAAGAACACTGGAGTGGGTTGCCATTTCCTTCTCCAATGCATGAAAGTGAAAAGTGAAAGTGAAGTCACTCAGTCGTGTCCGACCCTCAGTGACCCCATGGACTGCAGCCTTCCAGGCTTCTCCGTCCATGGGATTTTCCAGGCAAGAGTACTGGAGTGGGGTGCCATTGTCTGAGGCTGCTGCTGCTAAGTCGCTTCAGTCGTGTCCGACTCTGTGCGACCCCATAGATGGCAGCCCATCAGGCTCCCCCGTCCCTGGGATATATATATGTAAATAAAAATAATAAAAAAAAAAGAAGCAGGAAAGTGTATAATGTGTGCTCCAAACTGACATACACAGTAAAGCTGTGTGATTCAACCTTGCCACCTAAGATCATATGACCCAGCTGCCCAACAAATAAACCTTTGAATAAGAGGCCTCTGAAGAATAACAGTGATGCAAGAGGTAAGGATGAATCAAGGGGAAGCACACTTCTTTCAGATGGACTTGAACCAGTGCCCTGCCATGGTGGGAAGCGCCTGTCATATGACGCTGGCTTTACTTTCCTTCAGTTGAGAAATAGAAGTGAGGTTCTGACTACTTGTCACCAAACTGCCTCAGGCTTTTTGGCAAATGTTAGCTCTGGTGCCCTGGACCATTTCCATCCTGGAGAATTATATTTGGCCTGGGTGTGGATTAAATTCAGCTCTAAGAGCTCAAACTCCTGGGTCACCACCGGCTACTTTGAGAACTGGTTTTTTTTCCCATTTGCTGCCCTCCTTTCTCTTTTAAATTTAGTGTTAGGTAAATCACAAAATCTGCCTTGGAGATTACCTTCAGATTTATGCAAGCTACTTAGTTTATTGTGAAACACTCTGAAAATGAAAAAAAAAAAAGCCACTTAAGTACTTAGAATTAATATACCTTTCTGTGATTCCAAATGGACCAGGTGTCCTTCACATTTCACCCTGGTCTGGTCTTGCTGTGAAACAGTTCTAATATGCTCTGTTTCCCCTCTATATTTCAGAGATGGATGAAATATGTCTTCTATGCACTGAATATAGGCTATGATCTCAGAGCTCTCTGTGCCAGCAGAATCAGCCTGGAACTCAGCCAAAAGTTCTTCGTGATTAAAGGTGCCATCTGAGCACACAATATTTTTTTTAAGTCTTGCAAAATGGAAACATACTTTTATTATTTTAAGGTCACTGGCTTTAACACAAAACTGGCTTTAGCCTTTGGGGAAGGATCACTGAACTCAATTCCCCTCTTTTTCTTCCTTTCTTATCATCTTCCCTTGACCACATGTCTTCTGATAAGGCCAAGTCCATGCAGCTAAATAAACTCAATAAATGGAATAAACAAGAAAACTCTACAAATTATATCAGTTGCAGATTTCAGGACCTCCCCAACCGCGTGCCTTATAAGTTAGGGAATATCAAGTTTTTGTGGAAAAGTTTGCCTTTAAAATGTAAAAAAAAGCAGTGCTAGTGGATCTTCTAGAAAGACATCTTCACTAGGGATTGATCATAATCTCTTGAGATGATGGTACCTAACATCTTGTCTTTACTTTTTTTTTTTCCAGAATGATACTCCTTTTATTTGGCATTTGTAATTTTTTATCTCTCCTCTATATCTGTCTTGAAACTTGGGGAAAGGGTAAATCCTATCAACCCAAGGCAGTGAGAAATTATGACATGAGATGAATGAGTGATTTTCATAGAAGTGGCATTTCTCCAGATGCTGCTCAATTCCTGAGTTTATAGGGCTCTCTTTTAGGGCTTCTTCAGACTCAACACAGTATATAGATCTCCCCACTTTGAGTTCTTTTCCAGCTTTGGGGATCACCAAAAACAGCAGGTCTCTCTCTAGCCTAACATGCTCGCCTCTTTTTGGTGTCTACCCTACTAGCAACACAATGTCCACCTGGACGGTGTGTTATACTGCTGCTGCAAACTTCCCCTCCATCAAGGCAACAGCTTTCAGTTCGGCTCTCACCAGGAGAGAGAGAGCAAATGAGATCCAAATGACAGGAACAATAGTCCAGGCTGTTTCACGAGGGCAGGGCTCAAACAGGGCAGGCAGCTGGTGAGCTCTGTTATCTCGTTTAATCTCCATAACCCTGAGAAGGGCTGTATTTTTATTTTCATTGTGTGTGTGTGTGTGTCTGTGTTAGTCACTCAGTCATGTCCGACTCTTTGCGACCCCATGGACTGTAGCCCGCCAGGCTCCTCTGTCCATGGGGATTCTCTAGGCAGGAATACTGCAGTGGGTTGCCATTCTCTTCTCCAGGGGATCTTCCCCACCAAGGGATCGAACCTGGGTGTCCCCCATGGCAGGCGGATTCTTTACCCTCTGGGCTACCAGGGAAGCCCCGTTCTCATTTTAGAGATGAGGAAATTGAGACCCATAGCTGTTAGGAGACTGGTTCAAAGTCACACAGCCACTTAGTAGCAGACCCAGGGTTAGAGCCCCAGGTCCTGACAACCAGCAAAAATGCCTTTCCCACTACATCACACAGCTTCTTTCTCCCCTTCATTCACTTAGCAAATGTTTACTGATGCTTCTAAACACGGGGGATAAAAAAATGAATAAGACAAAGTGCCTAACATTGATTCCTCCAGATTCCTCAGAGGAGGAGTCCAATTATATACCTGTAATTATAGAATTTCTTTTCCATGGGGATGGTCTTGATCTCTGTCTCCTGTACAATGTCATGAACCTCAGATCATAGTTCATCAGGCACTCTATCTATCAGATCTAGTCCCTTAAATCTATTTCTCACTTCCACTGTATAATCATAAGGGATTGATTTAGGTCATACCTGAATGGTCTAATGGTTTCCCCTACTTTCTTCAATTTAAGTCTGAATTTGGCAATAAGGAGTTCATGATCTGAGCCACAGTCAGCTCCTGGTCTTGTTTTTGCTGACTGTATAGAGCTTCTCCATCTTTGGCTGCAAAGAATATAATCAATCTGATTTTGGTGTTGACCATCTGGTGATGTCCATGTGTAGTCTTCTCTTGTGTTGTTGGAAGAGGGTGTTTGCTATGACCAGTGCTTTCTCTTGGCAAAACTCTCTTAGCCTTTGCCCTGCTTCATTCCGTATTCCAAGGCCAAATTTGCCTGTTACTCCAGGTGTTTCTTGACTTCCTACTTTTCCAGTCCCCTATAATGAAAAGGACATCTTTTTTCGGTGTTAGTTCTAAAAGGTCATGTAGGTCTTCATAGCACCGTCCAACTTCAGCTTCTTCAGCGTTACTGGTTGGGGCATAGACTTGGGTCACTGTGATATTGAATGGTTTGCCTTTGAAACGAACAGGGATCATTCTGTCGTTTTTTAGATTGCATCCAAGTACTGCTGTCTGGGGAGGTCTTACAAATAGCTGTGAAAGGAAAAGTGAAAAGCAAAGGAGAAAAAGAAAGATATAAGCATCTGAATGCAGAGTTCCAAAGAATATCAAGAAGAGATAAGAAAGCCTTCCTCAGCAATCAATGCAAAGAAATAGAGGAAAACAACAGAATGGGAAAGACTAGAGATCTCTCCAAGAAAATTAGAGATACCAAGGGAACATTTCATGAAAAGATGGGCTTGATAAAGGACAGAAATGGTATGGACCTAATAGAAGCAGAAGATATTAAGAAGAGATGGCAAGAATACACAGAAGAACTGTACAAAAAAGATCTTCATGGCCAAGATAATCACGATGGTATGATCACTCACCTAGAGCCAGACATCCTGGAATGTGAAGTCAAGTGGGCCTTAGAAAGCATCACTACAAACAGAGCTAGTGGAGATGATGGAATTCCAGTTGAGCT
>NW_011494828.1:2089104-2092047 GCF_000754665.1 Bison bison bison
TGATGGACAGGGAGGCCTGGTGTGCTGCGATTCACGGGGTCGCAAAGAGTCGGACACGACTGAGCGACTGAACTGAACTGAACTGAACTGAATTATAGAATTACACTATAATAGAGAAACTGACAAAGTACTTTATGAGCCCCCAAAACAATGATGATCTCTGCCCACATGCAGCTGAGTAAAGGCTTCCTAGAGGAGGTGGAAGCCTCCCTAATTTTTAGCCTGCCCTAAACTTACATGGTCTCTTTACTTCGCAGTTTGTCAGATCCATTTGATTAGCTCAAAACCTGAAAAAGTTTCACTGAAAACTGACCCAAAGATCAGATCACCAGTCTCTCATTATTTTTAATCGGACTGCAATAGCCCTCATAATCTCCCTGCTTTGCTTCTTCTGATTCATATTCTACAAAGTTAGATTGATGGCTCTAAATAAAAAATCTGGACATGTCACTCCCTTGCAGAAACTGCCCAGTGACCTCAGGATAAGGTTTCAGTCTCTTAGCCTGGCATTCAAGGCTTTGGTGGTCTAACCCCTGCCTACCTCTCCAGTCTTCTCACACATTTATTTCTTCCCGTCCCTCCTAAGAACTAGCTATATTGAAATACTGCAGTTCTCAGAACAGTAGGAAATTTCTCCTCCATACAACACCCTCCACTTCAAAGTGGCAAACTCCCAGTTCTGTGCATCTAATCTTGAAGATTGTGCTCACTCAGTCCCCTGCATTGGCCTCTGTGCAGCCCTTAGCAGACCACATTCAAAGTGCCTGTTTCCAAGTCTAACTCTCCCCTCTAGCTCTTGGAGTTCCTCAGGGGTGGAGAGCATGTCCTCAAGCCGTCAGTGCCCTGCATCAGGCCTGGTGCACAGTGGGTAACCAGTGAGTGTTCTTTGAGTGAATAAACGAAAATCACAGGAAGAAATGAAACCCTCCAAGAAGGTTCTGGGGCAGTCTAAATTCAAGTTAGCCTGATAATCTTTTCTGTAGTTCCTCAATTGACTCTCATGTATTTAAAAGAACAAAAAGAAAATTTTAAATTATACAGTTATTGGTTACAGAAGTACAAGGGGCAGATGGTGATGCCCTGCTGAGTGCCTCTAGGTCTTCACTGGAGACACTCAGTTCCACTGCCCTTTTATTTTATCAGCTGTGAATTGTTTGCAAAATTCCAAGCAGCTTGTAGGAAATTCAGAAAAACTCAGCAGCAGGAAGAGAAGCTGGTTTCATTTTCCAGTCCAGCTCATTTCTGAAATGTAACACCATATAGGGCTTTAAAGTATGCTCACTTTCTGTGGTCATTATTTCAATAGTTTGAAACAATTTGTAGTTCATGTCTGCTTTCTGGAAAGTGCAATAATCTCCCTGTAATTCTAGGCTCTCAATCTAAAAACTGTCAGATATTTCACTGTTAGAGGGCAAAATCAGTCCAGTTCCCATATCAGACAATTTTGGTTTAAAAAAAAAAAAAAAAACTAACAGCATTTTTCATTGATTCTATGAATCACCTCACCTCTATGAACAATAAAATCACAAACAGCCTTTAGAAATATTTTATAAAATATATGTATTCAAAGAAAAAGTCTTTTTGCAGCCTCCCCAGACACCTCTAGGGCTTCCCTGGTGGCTCAGATGATTAAGAATCTTCCCACAATGCAGGAGACCTGGGTTCGATCCCTGGGTTGGGATGATACCCTGGAGAAGGAAATGGCAAACCACTCCAGTGTTCTTGCCTGGAGAATCCCATGGACAGAGGTTGCAAAGAGTCGGACATGATTGAGTAACTAACACATACATACACTCAGACACTTCTGCGTGGGCATCTTGGGAAACCTGGGAAAATGATGCAACCTCTAGAGCTTAAAGACCACCATTTGAGTAATAAAAATACCAGCATGGAATGTAAAAGGCCTGGTCATGTGTGTGTTCAGAGCTAAGAATTTGATTGAAAAATGATACACTCATAATTACTTTCTTTTAATTTGAGGGTAGAAACTACCTTGTATTCTGCTCATCTTATGCTTCTTGCAAAGGAATCAGTCTACACAGATCACTATTATTTCCCAAACTTCATCCAGGATCCTGTTTCTCCCTCTCTCAATACCAATGTGTGAAATTCTAAATTATGCAGTCTTGTTGTTCAGTCACTAAATTGTGTGCAACTCTTTGTGACCCCATGAACTGCAGCATGCCAGGCTTTCCTGTCCTTCACCATCTGCTCAGGTTTGCTTGAACTCATGTCCATTGAGTTTGGTGATGCCATTCAACCATCTCATGCTCTGTCATCCCCTTCTCTTCCTGCCTTCAATCTTTCCCAGAATCAGGGTCTTTTCCAATGAGTCAGTTCTTTGCATCAGGTGGCCAAAATATTGCAGCTTCAGCTTCAGCATCAGTCCTTCCAATGAATATTTAGGACTGATTTCCTTTAGGATTGACTGGTTGGATCTCCTTGCTGTCCAAGGGACTCTTAAAGAGTCTTCTCCAGCACCACACTTCAAAAGCATCAATTCTTCAGCCCTCAGCCTTCTTTATGGTCCAACTCTCACATCCCTACATGACTATTGGAAAAACCGTAACTTTGACTAGAGGGACTTTCGTTTGCAAAGTGATGTCTCTGCTTTTCAATATACTGTTTAGTTTTGTCATAGCTTTTCTTCCAAGGAGCAAACATCTTTTAATTTCATGGCTGCAATCACCATCTGCAGTGATTTTGGAGTCCAGGAAAAAAAAGTCTGTCACTGATTTCTTTGTTTCCCCATCTATTTGCCATGAAGTGATGGGAAGTGAAGTGAAGTGAAGTGAAGTCACTCAGTCGTGTCTGACTCTTTGCGATCCCATGGACTATAGCCTACCAGGCTCCTCCGTCCCTGGGATTCTCCAGGCAGGAATACTGGAGTGGGTTGCCATTTCCTTCTCCAGGAGATCTTCCCAACCCAGGGATCGAACCTGG
>NW_011494828.1:2092147-2096407 GCF_000754665.1 Bison bison bison
AAAAAAAAAAAAAAAAAAAGAGGCTCTTGAATTCCTCTTTGCTTTCTGCCATAAGGGTGGTGTCATCTGTGTATCTGAGTTTACTGATATTTCTCCCAGCAATCTTGATTCCAGCTTGTGATTCATCCAGCCCAGCATTTCACATGATGTAGTAGGCATATAAGTTAAATAAGCTGGGTTACAATATACAGCCTTGCAGTATTCTTACCTAGTTTTGAAGCAGTCTGTTGTCCCATGTCTGGTTCTAACTTGCTTCTTGACCTGCATACAGATTTCACAGGAGACAGGTAAGGTGATCTGGTATTCGCATCGCCTTAAGAATGTTCCAGTTTGTTGTGATCCACACAGTCAAGGGCTTAAGTGTAGTCAATGAAGCAGAACTAGATGTTTTTCTGGAATTCTCTTGCTTTTTCTATGATCTAATGGATGTTGGCAATTTGATCTCTATTTCCTCTGCCTTTTCTAAATCCAGTTTGTACATCTGGAAGTTCTCAGTTCACATATGATTGAAGTCTAGCTTGAAGGATTTTGATCATGTGAATTTGCTAGCATGTGAACTGATTGCAATTGTGTGGTAGTTTGAACATTCTTTAGCATTGTCCTTCTTTGGGATTGGAATGAACACTGACCTTTTCCAGTCCTGTGGCCACTGCTTAGTTTTCCAAATTTGCTGGCATATTGAGTGCTGCACACAGGATTTGAAATAGCTCAGCTGAAATTCCATTGCTTCTACTAGCTTTGTTAATAGTAATGCTTCCTGAGACCCACTTGACATCACACTCCAGGATGTCTGGCTCTAGGTTAGTGACCACATCATCATGGTTATCCAGGTCATTAAGATCTTAGAGCTAAGTGTGTGGGCTAAGTCACTTCAATCATATTCTGACTCTTTGTAACCCTATGGACTGGGGCCCATCAGGCTCCTCTGTCCATGGGATTCTTCAGGCAAGAATACTGGAGTGGTTGCCATGCCCTCCTCCAGGGATTTTCCCAACTCAGGGATTGAACCCCTATCTGTTACAACTGTTGCACTGGCAGATGAATTCTTTACCACCTGGCGTGCTGCGATTCATGGGGTCGCAATGAGTCGGACACGACTGAGCGACTGAACTGAACTGAATTGAGGACCACCTGGGAAGTAAAGGCGCCTAAGATCCTGGGAATAGAAGTAAAAGCACCTTAGATATTCCCAATATAAGGAGCTAGGAGTTCAAAAGCAATATATTTTCATATAGTGAGCAAGAAAAAAAAAGAAAATACAATCACGAAACCATTTGGATGTTATTTTAGAGGCTGTTAAGAGCTCCAGTACTATAGTCCTTTATTGTTCAGTGCAGAAAAGAAGTCAGGGAGAAGCAAAGTGACAGATAAGAAGTGATTTATTAGAACAGGAGGCTTGTGAGGCTTATAAGCAGGCAGGCAATGGGGTGTCATGCCCCCAAAACTTACTGGGCTATAATTTTATAACCAAAGGAAAAGTGGGGAGAAAGAGAACTTCTTTGTCTTTCTTTAGTAGACATCATGCTTTCATCATCAGCTTCTCCTCAAGGTTGGGCAGGGGAGCTTTTTTTGTCCCTATGCGGTCAAGCTAGGTCCACAAATTATTGTTTTTTATGTGTGCAGAGAGCATGTCCTAGGGATCATTAACTTACTGAGCTCATTGGGCAGGATGTAAGGCTCATGACACCATTGTTTTATTGTTTGGGAGCGTTCTTGTGCTTCTGCTAGATGGTTGGTGCTTCTGTTGGTGGTTGCTAAGTAAGCCTACTTGGTTTTGTGGTTAAGCAAGCCTGCTTTCTTGAGTAATTGTTAACTTATAGGGGTCTCCCATATTTTTTCTACTTACAATCCCCTGGGGAGATTTACTATTTAATCACCTACTTTGCCCCTTTATTCTGTTGATATCATTGTCCCCTTCAGGTGTTTACCCTCGTATGCTTAAAAGAGGGTAAGGGGCAATGATCAATCATTAGTTACTTCCAGCTGAGATGAGGCATAGGCCTGCCTAGGGAAGGAGTAAAGCACCTTGCTGACTGTCCCTTCTATACTGGGAGAATTTCAAGTCAATGTCACTCTGGTTAGCATCATCCTTTTAGTCCTCTTAGATGTAAAACACTGGAGGATGAGTCCACAAAAAAGATATAAGTGAAAAGAAATACAGCAATAAGCATTAGAAAAGTTGTTAAAGGAGATTTTATCCATGATTTTGAAGATCTAAACCATTTCCCCCATCACTTAAAGCCTCAATCTGTTTGTTTTTGGTTAGTCTCAGAATCTCAGTGTTTTATATTAATACCTTAGGGTCTATGACGGAGAAGGCAATGGCACCCCACTCCAGTACTCTTGCCTGGAAAATCCTATGGACGGAGGAGCCTGGTGAGCTGCAGTTCATGGGATCGAAAAGAGTCGGACACATGAGCGACTTCCCTTTCACTTTTCACTTTCATGCATTGGAGAAGGAAATGGCAACCCACTCCAGTGTTCTTGCCTGGAGAATCCCAGGGACGGGGGAGCCTGGTGGGCTGCCGTCTCTGGGGTTGCACAGAGTCAGACACGACTGAAGCGACTTAGCAGCAGTAGCAGCAACAGGGTCTATGGAGTCTTTTATTTCAGTTATAGATTTAATCTGTTTTTAAAAATTTTGTGTTAATATCCTTTGCTGATAAGGGTAGCTTCCTTGTCCCTCGAGACACAAAGTGGCCCCTAATCTAGTTAATAAGTCCCTTTCATTAGAGAAACAGGACTATCAAGCACAAACAGAAAGGAATAAAGAAACAACCAGCCATTGATATGACACAAAAGGGGTCCCAGAAAAGTGTGCCCTTGTCTCTTTCTTGATACTCCCACTACATATTTCTTATAGTTGTTAAGGTTTCCAATACTCTGGGTTAAGACCAAGAAGGCTAGACCAGCGTCTACGAGAAATTTATCAAGTGGCTCACCCCTTCAGTGTCCACATGAGGCTCAGCATTAGTTATGTAGATGGCCCCACTAGGCAGAGCCACTTTTGGCCTTGGGCCTCATTAGTATTTTGATTGTGAAACCATTAAAGGCTGAGGGGCTCCCATTGCTCTCTGGCATCTGGGGCATTCCCTCTGTCAATGTCCTGGCTATTTGTAAAGGGCGCATTGATCACAGTATTTCCTCCAGTGTCCTTTCTGTCCACACAGGGCCTACTGATTTTCTTTGGATACACATGGGCCTTGTGGTCTACCACAGCCAAATGGGCCTGGAAAAGCCAGCCTCCCCTTTGGTGGTCTCTGAGTGGAGAAAGCCATTGTCATCATTGGAGCCTTTCATTTATCCCTCTGGATGCATTCAGCCTTTTTGGCCATATCCGCATTATTGAAAACCGAATAAGCCCATTGGAGCAAATCGCTCTTAAGGAGTCTGAGGACCCACAGTTGTTTTTTGAATTTTGCACCTGATGTCTAGGGCAGACTGAGCTGTAAATGAAATGCATAGCTGAAAGGGCATATCCCTTGGCAGATTAGGGATCATTTGTATACTTTTTTAAAGCTTCCTTTATTTTTTTTTTTTTTTTTTTAACTTCTTTATTAAGGTGGATACACATTCTCATATTAACAATTCTTGTGAACAAAAGCAACCAAAATAAGACGATAGTAAGATGTGCTTCACATAAAAACAATCAAGTGGCTAAGAGGAGATCTGGCCCTGTACAACAGAAAGATTAGGAAGCAAAACGTGAATAAGTCCTATATTCCAGAAGCTACCCAAATGTATGAGCAAAGACAGCATACCCATAATATAGCTCACTTAGGTTCCTTCTTTATGACGCATAATTCCTTAATTATCCATTTGTGAAATAAGAACAAACATTAAGAAATGTGAAATCCAAATTGCATTCATTTTCACAATATCAATACTAAACTCAAGACAGCAACTTCATCAAATATAAATGTTTCAAAAGTAAAAGGCAATCTTAATTTTTTTTATCCTATGAATAGGGTCTGCAAAAATAGGTAAATTATTTTACTGTACTTGCAGGAGATTAGGTCTCAGCCTGCACGGAAGGAGCAAAGCAACAAAAGACAACAAACAAATACTACTAGGAGTAATGCCCATACATATCAAACTATCTAGGTAAACCATGTTTTACTTATGTAGCAAATCTATTAAATAACCAGCATATGGAAGCTTATACCTCATGCGAGAGAATTACCAAATTAACTATACATCTATTAGAAGTCTCTAAACCCCACTCCCCAAACAATTTTAGTACACCTACCAAGTACTTTT
>NW_011494828.1:2096507-2119321 GCF_000754665.1 Bison bison bison
AGAATTACCAAATTAACTATACATCTATTAGAAGTCTCTAAACCCCACTCCCCAAACAATTTTAGTACACCTACCAAGTACTGTAGGTCATTTAAAAAAACAGAAATAAAACATACATCAGCCTTTGTAATTAAGCATTTTTCATAACATATAAACAGTGTTCAGATATAAACTGTTAACTAAATATTTTTTCTAAATATGATTTATGTAATCAAGACTTTCTTAAACAAAGACACATCTTAGGAATATGATCTGTACAAACTTACAGTAGTGTAAGACTGTTCTATACATCAGTGTCTCTTTTGCTATCTCGTATACAGGGTTATCGTTACCATCTTTCTAAATTCCATATACATGCGTTAGTATACTGTATTTATGTTTTTCCTTCTGGCTTACTTCACTCTGTATAATAGTCTCCAGTTTCATCCACCTCATTAGAACTGATTCAAATGTATTCTTTTTAATGGCTGAGTAATACTCCATTGTGTATATGTACCACAGCTTTCTTATCCATTCATCTGCTGATGGACATCTAGGTTGCTTCCATGTCCTGGCTATTATAAACAGTGCTGCGATGAACATTGGGGTACACGTATCTCTTTCCCTTCTGGTTTCCTCAGTGTGTATGCCCAGCAGTGGGATTGCTGGATCATAAGACAGTTCTATTTCCAGTTTTTTAAGGAATCTCCACACTGTTCTCCATAGTGGCTGTACTAGTTTGCATTCCCACCAACAGTGTAAGAGGGTTCCCTTTTCTCCACACCCTCTCCAGCATTTATTATTTGTAGAATTTTGGATCGCAGCCATTCTGACTGGTGTGAAATGGTACCTCATAGTGGTTTTGATTTGCATTTCTCTGATAAAGAGTGATGTTGAACATCTTTTCAAGTGTTTGTTAGCCATCTGTATGTCTTCTTTGGAGAAATGTCTATTTAGATCTTTGGCCCATTTTTTGATTGGGTCATTTATTTTTCTGGAGTTGAGCTGTAGGAGTTGCTTGTATATTTTTGAGATTAGTTGTTTGTCGGTTGTAAAGCTTCCTTTAATCTCTCTTGAAAAACATAGGATTTTCATCTGGTCCCTGCTGGACTTATTTCACTTTTTCATAATTGATGTTTCACTGTAAGTTTTTATACCTGCTGTTAAACAATTAATCATATAGTCCCATCTATCCCTATCAGTAAAATTTGCCTGGTGATTCCATTGTGGATTTGCCTCAGGGACAGCATTATTCCCCATCTGGTGTGCTCTATGGCCCTCTGGGCTTGGGCTGCCATTTGGTTCGCACGGGCTCTGGCTATAATATCCTCAACTGTATGTAGCCTTGGCTCCCACCTTTGAGACAGCCCTTGTTGGAGCAGCTATTTTTATGGATATAGCAGCTTTCACTGGAGCAATAGCTACCTATCCAAAAGTTTCTTTCCCATGTCAAAATCTACCATGTAATTTAATCAAGGTTTATATTTGTAACTTTAGATGTTATCTCTTCCAAAGTAGTCTCCCAACCAGTTGTCAATGCCTGAGAACCTGATGCAAAGGAATAGGACAGAAGGACAGAAGGTGCCCCAGCGGTGGTGACAGTGAGTGAGAACTGGTCTGGCTGCAAACTGGAAATAAAGGGTCAGCACTTGTAAGAGTTGAAAGGAGAGGAAGACTGACATCAGGCCTCAGGAAGCCCTCCATAGGGCCCTTTCAGAAATTGAGGGGAAAGTACCTTAAGTCTTAGAAGTTGATTCCCTTTAGTTTTCTTGGGTGTGATATACTGAAGAATACCTGATAAGAGGTTTTTTATCTAGGTGAGACACAGTCCTTTAAATGATTTCTTTTTCTAACATATAAGTTCCCTGAGTATAAATTATATGCATTTAATCTTTATCCAAAGATAGATTACAGTGATCAGCTTCAGTAACAAGCTTAAAATACCTTCTTAATAACTCAGTTAAGCTTTATAATATAACATAGAGCTATTTGAAAAGTGTGTTTTAGGCAGTAGATATGGACCTCAAGTAGTAAAACTAAAATGTATTATCTATTAAAACATAACTTTTTTTCTCTAAAATTACCCTGAAAGTGAAAGTGGCTCAGGCATGTCCAACTCTTTGCGACCCCATGGACTGTAACCTGCCAGGCTCCTCTGTTCATGGAATTCTCCAGGCAACAATACTGGAGTGGGTAGCCATTCCCTTCTCCAGAGGAAGTTCCCAACCCAGGTATCGAACCCAGAGGTCTTCCACACTGCAGGTGGCTTCTTTACCATCTGAGCCACCAGGGAAGCCCAAGAATACTGGAGTGGGTAGCCTATCCCTTCTCCAGGGGATCTTCCCAACCCAGGAATCAAACTGGGGTCTCCTGCAGGTAGGTTCTTTACCAGCTGAGCTACCAGGGAAGCCCAAAATTGCCTTTATTTTTACCAAATATAGCCAAGTTAAGATTGATTTGTTTGTAAAATAAATCTGGCTAATTTATCACAGAGGTTTGTATAAGTTGTCCAACAAAGTGGGTGCCGATTTACAGCTTAATTTTTCTCATTTAATACTGAAACCATGTAACCCAGATTAGGACTTGAACTCACATAAACCAAAACTCCAACCCAGCCATAAGCCAGATTGGACTTGAACCCAGGGTCTTTTAATTGGAGCTTACACATCTAGTTTCAGGACTTAATGAAGTTTAGGTTTTTGATGTCTCATCACAGAAAATATTCAGTGAGAGACAAAGTGATGAGTATTTATTTAACAAGAAACTCTTTTCGTAGACAGAATGTGGGCCATCTTGAAAGGCAAGGGCCTTGTGAGAAACACATAGTCTTGAGTTTTAATCAAGTATAGGAGAAAAGTCTCAGAATTTAGCTGGTTTCTTGCCAAATAAACTGAGAGAGAAGAATGAATTTTTCTAGTGAATGTAGTAAAACGTTTTCTGGAATTAAAAGGAAAAGAAATGGAACAGAAACAGATACAGAGCATAGAAGGAAAACCTCAGAGTGAAAGAGCGGAGTATAGATGACTAAATTCTGTAACATCATGTAGTAGCTGGTTTTATTCCAGGCTTGCTGTTGGATGTGCACAAGCATAACCATCTCACTGCTGTTTTATGTTTCCATGTGGCCAGGATTCAACTCTGACCAAAGCAAGCCAGACGGTGAAATTCCTTCCTTTTCACATGCCATTTCTCTTGACCCCTGCAACAACAAGATCCCTTCGGCATCTCTAAACATCCACACCACCTTTTTGTAGCAACTCACACTGATTGCCACCGTTCCTCCAGTTTCCTGTCTTTAGACATTCATACCATTGTCCTGCTGGCCTGTACCTGGGAACCCAATCAGAGGCCCAAAGCATTCAGAGTGGATCGGGCTGACTGAAATGGGCTATCATGGGTGAAGCATCCTCCCTGGAACTCCTAGCCCATGGCATCCCATGCCTCTACTAGGACCCGACCCCTTATTCTTATCTTACCACAGTCCTGTCATGGTCACCATTTGAAACCGTTTTTGGTATCGTTTCAGGGGGATCCAAAGAGCTCCAGTACCATAGTCCTTTATGTCTCAGCACAGAAAAGAATTCAGTGAGAGGTAAAGTGATAGATAAGAAGTGATTTATTAGAATAGGATGCTTGTGAGGCTTACAAGCGACTGGCGAGGTGGTATCGTGCCCCAAGAACTTACTGAGCTATAGTTTTATAATCAAAGGAAAAGTGGAGAGGGGGAGAACTTCTTTGTCTTTCCTGAGTAGACGTCATGCTTCCATCATCAGCTCTTCCTCCAGGTTGAGCAGGGGAGTTTTCTTGTCCCTACATGGTCAAGATAGGTCCACAGATTATTGTTTTTCCTATGTGCAGGCAGCATACCCTAGAGATCATTAACTTACTGAGCTCACTGGGCAGTGGGTCTCATGCCACCATTGTTTTATTGTTTGGGGGCACGTGTCATGCTTCTGCAATATGGTTTTGTTGCTAAGCAAGCCGGCTTGGTTTGAAGTTAAGCAAACCTGCTTTCTTTTTTTAATTTTTTTAAACTGGAGGATAATTGTTTTACAGTGTTGTGGTGGTTTCTGCCATATACCAATGCAAATTAGTCATAGCTATGTGTATATATATATATATATATATGTATGTATATATACACACACACACACATATCCCCTCCCACTTAGCCTCCCTCTCACCCCCACTGCCATCCCACCCCTTGTTACAGAGCGCTAGGCTGGGGCTTCTTGTATTATACAGAAGCTTCATAGTAGCATTCTATTTTACACATGTTAGTACACACATGTCAAGGCTTCCATTCTCTACATGTGTATCTCAATCCTTCCCTGCAGATAGGGTTGTCAGTACCATCTTTCTAGATTCCATATATATGCATTAATATATGATATTTGTTTTTCTGAACCTGCTTTCTATAGTAGCCATCAACTTACAGGGGTTTCCAATATATTTTTTATTTACCATCCCCTAGTGGGATTAACTGGGCTTCCCTTGTGGCTCAGCTGGTACAGAATCTGCCTGCAATGCAGGAGACCTGGGTTTGATCCCTGGGTTGGGAAGATCCCTGGAGAAGGGAAAGGCTACCCACTCCAGTATTCTGGCCTAGAGAATTCCATGAACTATACAGTTGTTGGGGTCGTAAAGAGTCGGACACGACTAAGCAACTTTCACTTCAGTGGGATTAACTATTTAATCACCTACTCTGTCCCTCTACTCTGTCCCTATCAACTGGTCATCACATATATCAAATATGTAATATGATAATTATACCCAAAGTAGATTTATTAAATGTTAAAGGTAGAAGGGAAGAACAATCCAAAATGATAAGCTCTTTCAGTTCAACTGAAATCCTTTCATGATCTAGAGTTTATGCTGAGTACTCAGCAAGAGCACCAAAGAATTGATGCTTTCGAACTGTGGTGCTGGAGAAGACTCTTGAGAGTTCTTGGATTGCAAGGAGATCAAAGCAATCAATCCTAAAGGAAATCAACTATGAATATTCATTGGAAGGACTGATGCTGAAGCTGAAGCTCCAATACTTTGGCCACCTGATGTGACGAGAGGACTCATTGGAAGACTCTGATGCTGGGAAAGGTTGGAGGCAAAACAAGAAGAGAGCAGCAGAGGATGAGATGGTTAGATAGCATCACCAACTCAATGGACATGAATCTGAGCAAACTTCAGGAGATAGTGAAGGACAGGGAAGCTGGTGTGCCACAGTCCATAGAGTCAAAAAGAGTGAGACACAACTTAGCAACTGAACGAACAACACTTAGTAAGACACTGTTCTGTCCCTGATGAACCCATCATCTAGTAAGGGAGACTCATGAACAAGTAGTAATACATTCACCAACCCTTGTGCTTTTTTCATTTTTTTAAATCAAAGTATAGTTGATTTACAATGTTTCAGGTGTAAAGAAAAGTGATTCAGTTATATGTTCCCTTTCAGATTGTTTTCCATTATAGATTATTATAAGATATTGAATATAGTTCCCTGTGCTATACAGCAGGTCCTTATTGTTTATCTATTTTATATATAATAGCATGTATCTGTTAATCCCAAATTTCCAATTTATCCTTCCCTCCCAACCCTCATGCTTTTAGACTAGCTAACTCTCCTGAGGCCAAAAGGTCAGGGCAAGACAGCGCACTCTATTTACTCTCTCCATCTTCTGCAATAGCTTTTCTGTTTAGCCTCTTCCTGATCTCCTTGACTATTATCTTAACCTCACACTCTTCACTGATTCTGTTCTTGTAGCACTGATTTCTGGCTGTGTTCCCTAACCACAACTCAAATGTTTCTTGTCTTCTTTTCCAGGGCAATGGAGGAATCTAGCTCCATATCCTACCCTGATATAGGGCCTTGATGTTTCTTATGAGTTCTCCCAGGACTCTGCAAATGAGAATCATATGATACTATATCCATGAATTGCTCTTTATCTTAAATCTCAGCTCAAATAGACAACTCTCTCCAGCCCTCCCTGACCTCTTTTTTTTTTTTTTTGACCAGGCATAGGCATTGGAAGAAAAGGACAGCCATCTAATACCACTGTAGTGAATAGTGGCCCCCCAAAAATGTATACATCCTAATCCTTCAGAAACTCTGAATGTGGTCTTATTTGGACAGAGGGTCTTTGCAGATATAAAGATCTTAAAATGAGATCATCCTAAATTTAGAGTGAGTGCTAGATCCAAAGGCAGGTACCATAAGGAAAAAGGCAAGGGGATATTTGAAACACAGAGCGGAAGACAGTGTGAAGCATAAGCGGAAACTGGAGTGATGCACGTCCAAGCCAAGAAACACCAAGAATTGCCCACAACCACCAAAAGGTAGGAGACGGGCATAGAACAGATTCTCCTTCAGAGTCTTTAGAAAGAACCAATACTACCAACAACTTGATTTCGGACTTTTAACTTCCAAAATTGTGATAGAATATATTTTTGCTGTTTTAATTCACCCAATTTGTGGTTATTCATTATTCTAGCCCTAGGAAACTAATACATTGCCCAATAATTTAATTTGTAAAGACATTTTAAAAACAAGATATAGAAAGAATATAACTTCAAATTAAAGGACCATCCTTCCCAAGAAATGTTTGTAAGTCACTTTATTTTTCTTTTTATTTACTTATTTATTTATTTCTGGTGGTGCTGGGTTTTCGTTGCTTCGTGGGCTTTTCTCTAGTTGTGGTGAGTGGGGGCTACTCTAGTTGTGGTGCTCGGGCTTCTCGTCGCATTGGCTTCTCTGGGTGCGCAGCATGGGCTCTAAGGCACGGGGGCTTCAGTAGTTGTGGCTCATGAGCTCAGCAGTTGTGGTTCCTGGGCTGTAGAGCACAGGCTCAATAATTGTGTGTGTGGGCTTAGTTGTTCTGCAGCATGTGGGATCTTCCCGGATCAAAGACCAAACCCATGTCTCCTGCATTGGCAGGCAGATCCTTACCACTGAGCCACCAGGGAAAACCCTGTAAGTCGCTTTGAATATGCTATTCAAACTGATGAAACGTTGTCACAGGCTAGCCCCAATACCAGGAACCACAGGCCTGACCCAAGGTGTATCTTTTTAACAATTTTCTCCCAGTACCTTCAATTGTCTCTCTTCCTTGTCCTTCCAAAAAGTCACACTGCCAAAGCCAAATTTCAGATCAAAACATGCCACCAGGGAAGCTCTATACTCAGGCAGCTGGGCTTAGATTTAAAAAAGAAAAAAAGTTTACCAAGTTCATTCTGGGCTGGTCTCTAGTTATAACTTCAGTTTCTTTTACTTATCCTTCTTTCTCAGATGTTCCAAACCTTCACCCTCAGATCAGTAAATGTAACCTGGCCTTTTATTTCAGAGACCATCAGGCTTAATGCCTCCCTCCTTACATCCCCTCCAGAGCTTAGCAACTAGTACCATCCTTGCTTCCTTGCCTTCCTCTCTGAGGGAGTATGTCTCTCCTCCAGTTGAAAGCCAGTCACCTTTTCTGACCTCTGGGTAGCACCCTCATCAGCCTTCTAAAGTATTCTTACTCCTGTCTACCCAAATGCCTACTAGATAGCCCCAGAACACCTCAAAATCATCATGTCTAAGCCAGTTTCTTTTCTAGTCGGGTGACAGGGCCAGTTGGGAATGTGGGCCAAGGAGAAGAGCATGTACAAAGGCCCAGAAGAGAGCGTGTGTCTCTTGTGTGCGTGTTCAGTCGTGTTTGACTCTTTGCGACCCTATGGATTATAGTTCGCCAGGCTCCTCTGTCCATGGGATTTTCCAGGCAAGAATACTGGAGTGAATTGCCATTTCCTACTCCAAGGGATCTTCCCAGCCCAGGGATCCATCCCATGTCTCCTGCATCTTCTGCATTGCAGGCAGATTCTTTACTGTCTGAGCCATGAGGGAAGCCAGTGTCTCTTGGGGACCCTGGAAATTGTATCATGAAGGAGATAGAGGATGGTGAGGGATGAAGCACAAGGTAAACATGAAGAGCCTTGTAAGCCAAGATAAGGAATGCATTGGTTTTTTTTTTTTTTTTGCTTTACCACAGAGCTTGCAGGATCTTAATTCCCCTACCAGAGGTTGAACCCTGGCCCTCAGCAGTGAAAGCACAAAGACCTAACCACTGGACCACCACGGAATTCCCAAGAATGCATTCCTTATGTTCAGAGCAATGAGGGTAGATTTGTATTCAAGAATCATTACAGATTGCAGAGTGAATTAAAGATACAAACTGAAAATCACTTGAAGATAAAACATTGTTGAAACAATGTAGGCAAAAGAGGGAGAGCCATGGGTAGATTTGAAAGGTGTTTCTCGTGGTAAAGAACCCTCCTGCCAATGCAGGAGACACAACAGACGCAGGTTCAGTCCCTGGGTCAGGAAGATCCCCTGGAGGAGGACGTGGCAACTCACTCCAGTATTCTTGCCTGGAAAATCCCATGGACAGAGGAGCCTGGCGGGCTACAATCCATAGGGTCACACAGAGTTGGACAGGACTAAAGCAATGTAGCATGAACACACATAGGAGGTAAAAAAAGGCCACATTTGGTGAGGATTAGGTAACCAGCAAATCCCCGTCCTAAAAACTACTCACTACAAAATAAGATTACAACTTTTCTGTGGAGAATCTTTCTCTTTATTGGTAGTATTTTCCTCCTCTGCTTTTCCAGGTGGTACACTCACTTCTGGGACCTCACTGGGTAGATTAACCAGCCCCAAGAATACTGTTTATGAGTTAAGGCTTGAGGATGTCAGTGGAATGATGACCCAGACTGGTTGGTCAATTGCCCCATTGTGGACGGAGTGGCAGGCTTCAGTCCATGGGGTCGCTAAGAGTCGAACACGACTGAGCGACTTCACTTTCACTTTTCACTTTCATGCATTGGAGAAGGAAATGGCAACCCACTCCAGTGTTCTTGCCTGGAGAATCCCAGTGACGGGGGAGTCTGGTGGGCTGCTGTCTATGGGGTCGCACAGAGTCGGACACGACTGAAGCGACTTAGCAGCAGTAGCAGCAGCAGCAGTACACGCTTCGGAGAAGGCGATGGCACCCCACTCCAGTACTCTTGCCTGGAAAATCCCATGGACAGAGGAGCCTGGTAGGCTGCAGTCCATGGGGTCGAGAAGAGTTGGACACAACTGAGTGACTTCACTTTCACTTTTCACTTTCCTGCATTGGAGAAGGAAATGGCAACCCACTCCAGTGTTCTTGCCTGGAGAATCCCCGGGATTGGGGAGCCTGGTGGGCTGCCGTCTGTGGTGTCGCACGGAGTCGGATACGCCTGAAGCGACGCAACAGCAGCAGTACACATTGCTGAATACCTTTCTCCAGTTCAATGTGACATTCCTTTCTCCAATTTGCACATGACCTTGCCACTGGCCTTAGTTGAGGGACACAGGTTGAGTTAAATTTTCTTCCACAAATATTTGCGAATATTGGGTTAGCCAAAACAAGAATTGGTCTCTCCAGGGGTTTGGATCTGTAGCATGGAATCTCTGAAGCTGGCCAGTGTTCAGAAAGCCAAAGAAGGATGAAGGAAACACTCTGAAAGGAACAGAGATGTAGAATGGAAAGGACCTGATCAATAGTCAATTTCTTGAGTCTCCAGCCTCCTAATGCCCAGCTTTGTCCCTGTTCTAAGGTCAGGCTCACCTCTAACATTTGCAGGGCCCAGGACAGCAATATAAATAGAAGCACACATACCATATGTCAAAATACTTTAAAATTATAAATCGAAGGAACAAGCGATTAAGCTAAATGTATTCTATGCTCCTATCTTGCCAAATATACCTCTATGCAAACCTGAAAGACTACGTTCAAATTTAGAATTCACAAATCCTTGGATTTCTGACTCCCATCTCTTTTCACCCCTGTCTTCATTCTGCACTGAAGGGGATCCTTGTGCACATGTCCAATCTCCTTCTATCCGTTCCACTATAAACAGCTGTCCCTTGACCACCCCTTGGGTCTAAAGGTATTGACGTTGACAATTCTATCTGTCCTTAGGAGAACAGATCCAGGGAAAAGACCCAGTGCAATCTTGGAAACAGGCTTGGGGCCAGTTGGGTGAAGAACTCCAAGAGCATGGTCTAAAAGAAGGAAGCAAAGGCTCTTGGTGGATAAGTTCCTTTAACTATACTGATTTCTCATCTGACAAGGAGAAAGTCTGTGTGCCCTGCCCTGCCCCTCTTTCTCAGTTCTAATAGGGGCTGTTTATATAAATTCCTTGTTTAAGTAGGCTCCAACTAGATTGTTACTTGCAACCCAAGAATCCTAAATAAGGCTGCTGTCTTTACCCTCTGAACAACTGTCCAATTTCCTATCTCTGTTCCCTGTACGGCCGCTAGTATTGACAGGAGGTAGAGAAGGCCATGGCAACCCACTTTAGTTTTCTTGTCCAGTATTCATAATAGAGGAGTTTGGTGGGTTACAGTCCATGGGGTTGCAAAAAGTTGGACGCAACTGAGTGAATGAGCAGTGACAGGGGGAGGGCTTCCTCATGAACCCTAATGCCTACCAAGTGGGCCAGAAGAAAGGAGGATTGATTCCTCCATTAGTAGTAAGTTATTTTGGTCAATCGCTGTGACTTTCCTCTCTCACTGGCTATTTGTTATACTTCCGATTATCTATTTTGAGCTTCATGCTGCTGCTGCCGCTAAGTCGCTTCAGTCATGTCTGACTCTGTGCGACCCCATAGACGGCAGCCCACCAGGCTCCCCAGTCCCTGGGATTCTCCAGGCAAGAACACTGGAGTGGGTTGCCATTTCCTTCTCCAATGCATGAAAGTGAAAAGTGAAAGTGAAGGCACTGAGTCGTGTCCAACTCTTCGTGACCCCATGGACTGCAGCCTACCAGGCTCCTCCATCCATGGGATTTTCCAGGCAAGAGTACTGTAGTGGAGTGCCATTGTCTTCTCCATGGGCAGCCTCAAATCCTAAAAGAGCATTTTATTTCATTCTTGCATTTTCTGGCACCGTACTCAACATCATATTAGAGTTTATGGGCCATGCCTCCCATCTGACTAGGGAGTCCTCCAAAACGGAATTTCAAATATTCGGTACTACACTATTTATCAGGTCTTGAAGCCATCTCTGTTGGAGGATGTTCTAGTCCTCTCCTTTGGGAAGTTCTGAGTATTTTCTTTGGAGAGAACCCACACACACATATACTAGGCTTGGCTCCTGTCCATGATTCCTCTCTCCAACTCTACACCCACACTTAGGATGGTAATGATCTGCCTTCGACCACATAGTCAAATGCCACCATGATCATGGTGTACAAGTCTTCCTGCTAGACCTGTGTCAGAGCCTGATTCTTGGTGGCCTGTGAATATAACTAGTGAAGAAAAACCAGTGGCATGCTTACAGGTCAATAATAGCCAGGTACCAGAAGCGACCTGGGCTTCCCTGATGGCTCAGATGGTAACGAATCAGCCTGCAATGCAGGAGACCCGGGTTTGATCCCGGGAGAAGGGAATGGCAATGCACTCCAGTATTCTTGCCTGGAGAATTCCATGGACAAAAGAGCCTAGTGGGCTACAGTCCATGGGGTCGCAAAGAGTCGGACACAACTAAGCGACTCACACTGACTGACCAGAGCAATCAACCTGGGACTGGGAAACACGTGGACAAATGAGATTAGTCTAGCACTTGACACACCTGCTGTCTCTCTCAGAATTTACCTGTGATTTCCCACTTTCAATCCAGAAACTCTGTTTTAAATGGTGTTCCATTTGTTCCATTTAAATGGTGTCTCACTATCAGACAGACTTGATAACAAGAACTGTAGACCTTCTCTCTTCTTTATTTTCCTAACATAGCACCTACTTAGATGTCCTCAAAACTGATATTAGTGTGCATCAGCAATTGCTAGAACAACCTTAAGCTAAGGAGCTCAGCAAAGTCGCCAAGGCCTTGAACTCCCAAAAGGGGTCAAGGGAGTAAGGCATTTGACTTCCTTCTGGAAGCTGACTTATGAATCGGTGCCCTGGGTCTGTCCTGATAATGACAAGTTAGAACACAAGACTTATGTAATCCTGGAAGAGTTCTTCATAAACATTATGAGTATTTCCATATTTTCATAGTTGATAGGGTAGGACTAGTTGTTAATAATAGAGATCTTCTCATGGCCTGTTCTTGCACACTGTGTGCTCCTACATTGGCAGGCAAATTCTTTACCACTGAGCCACCTGGAAAGCCCTAAGCTTAAGTTGAGGTGCTCAAATAATGCTACCAGGAATCAGATTCATTTTCAGTCCTCCTTCCCTCTGATGTTCCCCTAAGTGGTGACAAGGAGAGCATCCAGCAACCCCAGGCCTACATTCCACATGCTCAGCAATGCCATCTAGCAAAGTGCAAGTTTCTCCTTATAGTTACAGAAAAATTCTGAGGGTTAAGTCTCAATGGCTTAACTTGGATCACACACTCACCCCGAACCAATCCCTGAGCCTAGTTAGATGGAATGTTCTAATCGGACAGGCCTAGGTCATATGGCAGAGAAGGAAATGGCAACCCACTCCAGTATTCTTGCCTGGAGAATCCCAGGGACAGAGGAGCCTTGTGGGCTGCCTTCTATGGGGTCGCACAGAGTCAAACACAACTGAATTGAATTAGCAGCAGCAGCAGCAGGTCATATGGCACTCCTAGAATCAGAGTATGAGGTCAGCTGTACCCAAGATACATAGATTTAGAACTGGGAAGGGCAGTTTTAAAGAAAATCTGGGCAGACAAAAAAAAAAGTTCACTACTTTTTTTTATATATATGTTCACTCCTCGAAGACCCATTGTCCATGTTTTTCCAAGGTTTGGGAGAATATGAATATATGTATATAAACATAAATAACGAATATATAAATATTACATATAAATGAATACATAAGCACTTGCAGATAAATTCAAATGACCGGTCACTTTCTCCAATAACCTCTGAGTAGTAATAAGCGTTCCTGAAACCCCAATCCCTTCACATTGCTAGACCTACACAAGACAGATAAAATCTACCCTGTTAATGTTCTCTGCAGTCATAGAGATTTTATAATACCTGCTTTGACATCCAATTCTGGAAACAACTGACTCCATAGGAAGTGGCTAAGCCATCCTGTATAAGGAACACAGTGTGCTGGACTATTTTAGACTGTCTGTTCAGAGCCAGGAAATCCACACAAACCCAGAATTTACCTGAATTTTTTTCTTCACTATCACAAAAGGGGATGTGGAACCCAGAGCTGATGCAGTTAATCAGTAGGTCTTTAAGGTGATCTAAAAAATCATCCCTCTCAGACAATATAGACTTCCTGCACTACCTTCTGAAGGGTCTGGGCTTCCAGCTTTAAGATTATGGGCATACCTTATGCTCAGTCACAGCCCATTCTTAGAGAAACTTCCGGGTTTGGTCCTTCTATTTCCACCTTTTGAATTTTAGGAATCCCCCAATTAAAGGACCCAGAATGGAAACGGGGGTGGGGGGCGGCGGGGGGGCGGAATTTTAGACTCTTCCTTGCTTTGATTTTCCTGGGTAAGTGTAGAACACCATGGAATGCTTCCAGTGAATACTTTAGAGTCTGGCCTTGATCCCTATAAAATACCTACCTTTGCCAAGCACTGCCAGGGTCCAATATATAACTACAGACTTTTCATCTCTTCTATCATTTCCACCAGTCCTGTAGGATACTCATGCCTCACAATCAGTACTAAAGCAAAACCACATCTTATTCATCCTATTTTTGTCTTGGGGAATGGCTTGGGAGCTTGCTACTTGTGAATTCACTATCAAGCCATGCTTACTGCTTGGTGCTTTTCTTGGCTCCTCATCTTCCTAGGATGCTCCCTCCACAAGACAAAGATGGGCTCTTCACCTGCCTGGGGCTCCTGGCTAGGTTGAAGACAGCTCAAACTCTAGGCCCATCTCTACTCTCTCTTCCCCAGATGCTCTTCAACCTTAGGATAGCTGGAATTTCTTCTTGTCCTGGAACCTCCTCAACCCCCACTTCCTCCAGCGTTCTGCATTTTAGGGCTCTAAAGTATCCACCCTTAGAGCTCTTTCTCCAAACCTATAAGGGCACTAGTAGGGCTTTCATATGTACCTTGAAGTCTTCGTGGATAGTAATCATTGGAGTTCTTGCTAGTTATCTACAATCAACTCAATTGATGGAGTTTCCTTCATCCCATGACATGAGCTGCCTCCCTTCCTCCTTTTCCTATGTTAATTTCAATAACTGGAAGAACCTAAAAGACTCTTCTGGGTCTCGAAGCTGAAATTTTCCCCAAAGCCTTACTTTAGTCCTTCCCTGTTATACAGAGAACTTGATTCATACTGTTTAGAACTTTGGCTTCTGTTTCCTCTGCCTCCTATAAGTGTGTCTCCAACCCCAATTCAGAAGTAGGCACCTTTAAAGAAAAAGGGCTTCCTTGGTGGCTCAGAGGGTAAAGCATCTGCCTGCAATGCAGGAGATCTGGGTTCGATCCCTGGGTTGGGAAGATCCCCTGGAGAAGGAAATGGCAACTCACTCCAGCATTCTTGCTTGGAGAAGCCCATGGATGGAGGAGCCTGGTAGGCTCCACAGGGTCACAAAGAGTTGGACACTACTGAGCGACTTCACTTCCTTTCTTTCTTTAAAGAAAAAAAGTACACATCTTTCCTCACACCCTCCAATAGAGCATAGAAAAAAATCTGAACGACCTTATGACTATAAATCTTTCCAACTGCTAAAATAGAGTGTTTGGCACTCAGCCAGCTGACACCGAGACCTTGGTAGCCTTGAAAACTCCCTTGTCAGACTCAGTTTCTGCTCTCACTTCTCCACTAGTGGTAGCCACCACTTGCAGAATCTCAGCAGAGGGCCCAACCAAGAGCACACTTTCCTCATGCCAGAGGTTGCCTTCCCCTAAATACTCTCAGCTTTTGGATCTCACAAATCTCTAACTGAATGGCCTTTCCTTTCACCTGTCCCCAGCAATTAGGCCGGTGACTCTGGTGACAGTTGGAACTATCTGTTTTCATGTAGGAGAAATTCTAACCATATCCAACACTGAAACTCTGTTCCCTGGTATCTGCCTAGTACTGCAGCCCAGTTCACATCTTTAGAAACTTGAGTAAGGCTGTATTCTCTCTCCTCCTGAAGACCTTACTGGGCCCTCTATCTGCCCAGGTACCTAACAGAAAAGTTGCACATCTCTTCGATTTCAGATTTTTCACAGTTCTTTTAAAGCCCACAATGCACAGAGATTTCTAGAAGTCTACATCTACCACCATGCACAAATTTTCTAATGTTATCTTGGTCATTATCCTAACATTTATTGGCTTTATTTCTAGATATAGTGATGAGTTCATGGTGTGGATATACATTTCAATAAGATTTATAAAAATTCTGGGTGAAATCCCCAAAATATAACCACATATCCTCAGCTTCATTTGCCTCCAATTACCAAATGAGATTATATTATTTAATAACCTTTTATACCTTATTTATTCTAGCATGAACACCCACTTCCCTACTTGTAGGAATTAACCCCTCCTCAGCTATTTCAGAGACTCTCTCCAGGGCCTTTTGAGTCTTCAAGAATAAGTTCTACAGGAACTTACATGTGGTCCAGTGGCTAAGACTCCACACTTCCAGTGCATTGGGCCTAGGTTCAATCCCTAATCAGAGAACCAGATTCCACATGTTCCAGCTAAGAGTTTGCATGCCACAACTAAAGATCCCGCAAGTCTCAACTAAGACCTAATAGCCAAATTAGAGAAAAGAAAAGAATAAGTTTTTCAGTGGCTGGTCATCTTGCCACCATACTACTATTTCAGCTTATGTCAGATGACTCCCAGGAACTTTAACTGGGCTAGGGGATTTGCCCAAAACCACAGATGTTTCGGTGTTCTTTCAACACCTTCACATTATCTGCATTGTCAATTCTGTCACCCGCCAACTTTGATCCAAGATTTTCACCTAAACATTAGATTTGGGTTTCAAATCTTTCACAATTCTGAATGTGTTCAACATGACAGAACACTTATTAGACACATAACTGTTTCAAAAGAATTCACCTTTGAGAATTTTATTTAATACGTAAGATTGAACAGTGTGATATCAACTAAAAGGTAGACACATAGATCGGAGAGGGCAATGGCACCCCACTGCAGTACTCTTGCCTGGAGAATCCCATGGACGGAGGAGCCTGGTGGGCTGAAGTCCATGGGGTCGCTAAGAGTCAGGCATGACTCAGTGACTTCACTTTCACTTTTCCTTTCATGCACTGGAGAAGGAAATGGCAATCCACTCCAGTATTCTTGCCTGGATAATCCCAGGGACGGGGGAGCCTGGTGGGCTGTCGTCTATGGGGTCACACAGAGTCGGACACGACTGAAGCGACTTAGCAGCAGCAGCAGACACATAGATCAATGGAACAAAATAGAGAACTCAGAAACAGTCCCACACATATATTCTCAACCAACCTGACAAAAGTGCAAAGGCGTTCAATGGAGAAAGGATAGTCTTTTCAACAAATGGTGCTGGAACAATTAGATACCCATATGCAAAAACAGAACAAACAACGCATCTCACATTTTATACAAAATTAATTCAATGTGGATCATAAACCTAAATGTAAAACCTAAAACTATGAAGCTTGTAGAAGAAAACACAGGAAAAAAAAATCTTTCTTTGATACGACATAACGGAGCAATCCATAAAAGAAAAATATTGACAAACTGGACTTCCTCAAAATTAAAAACATCTGCTTATGAAAGAAACTGTTGGGCTCCCCTGGTGGTCCAGTAGTGAAGAATCTGCTTTGCAATGCAAGGGACACCAGTTCAATCCTTGATCCAAAAAGCTCCCACATGCCGTGGGGCAACTAAGGCCACAGCTAATGAGCCTGAGCTTCGGAGCCCTCAGGCCCCAACTGCTGAGCCCATGCGCCACGACTGCTGAAGCCTGTGCGCCCTAGAACCTTACTGCACAATGAGAAGCCACCACAATGAGAAGCCCTTGCACCGCAACTAGAGAGGCGCCCCTGCTCGCCACAGCGAAAAAGTAGATACATAAACAATTGTTTTAGAAAGATCCTGCTAAGAGAATAAAAGAAAGGTATAGACTGAGAGAAAATATTTGCAAGTCACATATAACAAAGGACTTGTATCCAGAATATATAAAGAACTTAGTAATAAGAAAACAAATCACTTTATAAAAAATGGGCAAGAGATATGAACAATTCACTAATAAAGATAGCATATTAAAATATGCTTAACACCATTAATCAATAGGGAAATGCAAATTAAAACCACAATGAAACACTAAATGCCTATTAGAATGGCTTAAAAAAGTAAACCCTGACAATACCAAGTGTTGGTGAGAATGAGGCACAAAGGGAATGTTCATACATGGCTGGTGGGAATTTAAAATTGTACAGCCACTTTGGAAAATAATTTAGTTTATTATAAATTTAAATATACAATTACTACATGATCTCCAAATTCCACTCCTAGGTATTTACCTAGGAAAAATGAAGATTTATGTTCAGGCAAAAACCTGCACACAAGTGTCCAAAACAATTTCATCCAAAATCACAAAACAACTGGAAACAGTATAAATATCTTTTAACTGGTGAATGGATAAACTTTAGTATGTCCATAAAATTGACTACTACTCAGCAGTAAAAGAAATGAATTACGGATACACTCAACAACATGAATAAATCACAAGCGCATTGTGCTAAGTGAAAGAAATCAAACTCAAAAACCTACATGCCTTATGATTCTATTTATGTATTATTCTGGAAAAGACAAAATTATAGAAACAGAAACCAGTGACTGCCAGGGACTGGGATGGAGGAGGGTGTTGATTACACAGGTGCAGTATGAGGGACGTTTTTAGGATAATACAACTATTCTGTATTTTCATGGTTGTGGTAGTGAATCGACTATATGCATCTGTCTAAACCAGTGGTTCTCAACAGGGGGCGATCTGCTCCCTAGAGGCTATCAGACAATGTCTGAAGACATTTGTGGTTGACACAATGCAAAGAGGAAGGGAGTGATATTGGCATCTGATGGATAGAGGCCAGAGACACTGCTAGACATTTTACAATGCAAGAGGACAGCCCTCACGGCAGAGAATTATCTGCCCCCAAGTGTGAGTAGTGCCAAGGCTGAGAAACCCCAGTCTAAACCAGAGGTCAGAAAATTACAGCCCCAGTCAATCGTAAAGGAAATCAACCCTGAATATTCATCCAAAGGACTGATGCTGAAGCTGAAACTCCAATACTGTGGCCACCTGATGCAAAGAGCCAACTCATTGAAAAAGACTCTGATGCTGAGAAAGAGTGAGAGCAGGAGAAGGGGGAAACAGAGGATGAGATGGTTGGATGGCATCACCAACTCAATGGACACGAATCTGAGCAAACTCTGGAAATAGTGAAGGACAGGGAAGCCTGGTATGCTGCAGTTCATGGAGTTGCAAAGAGTCAGACACGACTTAGTGACTGAACAACAGTATATATCAAATTTCAGTGTTCATAAATAAAGTCATGTTCATTCATTTATGTATTATCTGGTGATCCAAAGGCAGAGTTGAGTGTTTGTGACAGACTGTGTGTCCACAAAGCCTAAAATGTTTTTCTTTACAGTTAAGTCTAAACCCACAAAAATATACACAAAAAATAGTATATTTTACTTATGTAAAAATTTTAAGGTGAATTTTAAAATGTGAAATTATAGATGCCTACATTGAATTACTACAAGCTGTACTAAAACACACTCCTTTCTATAAATGTGCTTGTCTTTTCTGATGCTCCTTATAGAGCGCAAATAGTAAATAATAGGAATTCATTCCTGGCTGGGTTCTGATGTGAAAGTTTCCTGTATAAAAAAATCATACGCAACATCTCTGACCATGAAGAATCTCATTCAGGCTCCTGGACACAGGGACAGTTCTCTGGACAAGACATCTGTGGTGAAGCAGCTAATACCCCATGCACTTGTCATCAGATCAGTGACGGGGTCTGACTGGGTTTCTCTGACCGTGACTGCCCATGAACTGTATGGGGCATTTATCACACTGTCTCGGACAGACCAGCTGACCATCATGCACATGGGCCTAGGAGCCTGCCAATTAGCTCTTGTCCATTAGCCCCTGTCCAAACACTTAAATGCCCTGGCCCTAAACTGTAGTCATGATATCAGTCCCTTCAGACCCTGAAAGCGTGATCAGGCATGAGCTCCCTGTCTCCTACCATCCCTCATCTCCACTTGGACAAACCTTCAGTTAATTAATTAGCTAATGTGGGTAAAAATGCTTGAAGCTGAAGAATGGTCAGCTGGGCTATTAAAATAATCATCTGCTGAGTCCTCTCCCTTCAGTTCCTGCCCCTCCAAAGTCAGCCCACAGGAGTGTCTGCAGGAAAACTCCACAGGAAGTGGCTGAGTAGTCGTTCATGTTCCAGGCCGGAACCCCATCCCCCAGTCTCCCAATATTGATGCTCTGCATTCAGCCAACTAGTATTGTAAATCCTGAAGTCCAGAGTCTGGATTGGCTTTCTTCTTTTAGAGGAATTGGCAGCACGGCAGGTCTGGGTTCCCCCAAAGTATCAAATTTTGGCTATCTTTGATTACTTTCTTCAGCTAGATAGACCATTTAGGAAGTCAGAACAGCCTTTTGAAAAGATTATGTGGGAATCACAGCATTATTTGTCCAAGATTACAGAGCTTTCAAACTGACATTCCCCAGGGCAGAAGCTCAATTCTCCATCTTTCAGTTCAAGCTGCTCTTGGGAGCCAGGAGAAATCCCTGTTCAGAAAGTTGATCCCTGCAGGGCAGAGTGATGGCTAGAGTACTCCTAGCTGCTGAACTTCCGTGCAGTTATCAAATGCCAAAACAGGAAGGTGCCCAGGGTTGACACCCATGTTACTCCTGTCCATCTCCCCTTTCTGAAAGGTATTTCCGTGGAGTAGGAGCGAAAATAGCTGACCTCAATCTCCCAAAGCCCAGTTGCAGAAGAGTTGAGAGCACAGTTTCATTGTAGTCATATTTGGGCAATTCCTGTCTGTTCCCTGATGATCCTTGGGGAGCAGTTAAAGTACCTTATTTCACCCTGTATCCCTATCATCCATTCTCTCCATCTCCATTCCTAAGGCCTCATCATTACTCATCAGGGCAGTTCCTACAGCCTCCTCTCTGGGTACTCCCATCACCCTCTTTGTCCATGCTGACCCTCAGCTCTCCTCCTTTGCAACCAGACAGATCATTCAAAAACACAATTGTGACTGTATCATTCCCTGAAAGTATCTGACAGCGCTATAATTTACAGGGCAAGTTCAAAATTAGCAACTAAATAACCAAATCTCTTCAAAATCTTGTCCCACTTCCAACCTATTATGCTCATCCCATACCAGGCAATTTCCCCTTCCCCACCTGTGACTTGAGCATGCCAGCCTCTGTGCCCAGGCTCACACTTTTTTTCCCTTCTGGAATGGCCTCTCCACCTCATCTCCGTCCATGATAAGACTTTTCTCAAAAGACAGCCTATGGCTTCCCTGGTGGCTCAGTGGTAAAGAATCTGCCTTTCAATGCAGAGACACAGGTTCAATCTCTGGTCCAGGAAGATCCCACATGCCATAGAGCAAGTAAGCCTGTGCACCACAAGTATTGAACCTGTGCTCTAGAGCCCGGAAACTGCAACTACTGAGCCCATGACCTGCAGCTACAGAAGCCCGTGCACTCTTGAGCTGGTGCTCCGCAACAAGAGAAGCCACCACAATGAGAAGCCCAAGCACCACAACTAGAAAGTAAGCTCCCACTTGCTACAACTATATGTCAAGGCTGTATATTGTCACCCTGCTTATTTAACTTCTATGCAGAGTACATCATGCAAAATGCTGGGCTGGATGAAGCACAAGCTGGGATCAAGATTGCTGGGAGAAATATCAATAACCTCAGATATGTAGATGACATCACCCTTATGGCAGAAAGCGAAAGTGAAAGTGAAGGTCACTCAGTCGTGTCCAATTCTTTGCGACTGGAACTGTATAGTCCATGGAATTCTCCAGGCCAGAATACTGGAGTGGGTAGCCAAAAGGGGATCTTCTCAACCCAGGGATCAAACCCAGGTCTCCCACATTGCAGGCAGGTTCTTTACCAGCTGAGCCACAAGGGAATCCCAAGAATACTGGAGTGGGTAGCCTATCCCTTCTCCAGAGGATCTTCCTGACCCAGGAATAGAACCAAGGTCTCCTGCATTGCAGGCGGATTCTTTAATAACTGAGCTATGAGGGAAGCCCCTGGCAGAAAGCAAAGAGGAACTAACGAGCCTCTTGATGAGCCTCTCCTCTTAGAGAGTGAAAAAGGGCTTAAAACTCAACATTCAAAAAATGAAGATCATGGCATCCAGTCCCATCACTTCATGGCAAATATATGGGGAAACAATGCAAACGTGACAGACTTTATTTTCTTGGGCTCCAAAACCACTCCAGAGATGGTTGCCTGGCATCACTGACTTCATAGACATGAGTCTGAGCAAACTCTAGGAGATAGTGAAGGACAGGGAAGCCTGGTGTCCTGGAGTCACAAAGAGTCAGACACAACTGAGCAACTGAACAACAATTTGCCACAATTAGAAAAAGCCTGTGCAGCAACAAAGACCCAGAACAGCCAAAAATAAATACATAAATAAGGAGACAAAACTCAGCTCAAATGCCACCTCCTCCATGAAGCTTTCCGTAGCTCACCTTTGAATTCCCAGAGCACTTTGCTAGTTATTCTCTAGGGCCTGCTCTGCTTTTTAAAACTGATGTTAACATACAGATGTACTCTCCCCCATGGGACAATAGGCATCTTAAGAAAGTCTTATCATCTAGTGTGCAGCATACAGTAGGCACTGCTAATCATTAGTTATTGATGCACAAACTGCCATAGACAGATTTTAGGCTAATGAGAGCATGAATCAGAAGAAGAGAACTGGGATAGAGGGGGAAACCACTAATCACTATCAAAAAAGAATGGTCAACAAGGCCAAAGGTGTAACTGTCTTAATGACAACAAATTACAAGGCCTGGGCCTTGTGCTACCCATCATATTTACTCATCATATCCACTCTGTTATATAGGTACAATTCTCATCTGAATTATTTAGATGAAAAATTGAGGCTCTGGGAGGGCAAATTCTTTTTTTCAGCCACCAACCTTTTTGTTGGTCTATAAACGCATCTTACAGTGCTCACTTCGGAAGCACATATACTAAAATTGGAATAATACGGAGAAGATTAACATGGCCGCTGTGCAAGGATGACATGCAAATTCGTGAAGCATTCCATATTTTTTGTATTCTAACACATATGTATGGAATCTAGAAAAATGGTACTGAAGAATTTATTTAGAGGGCAGCAATGGAGATAGAACTGTGGTGTTGGAGAAGACTCTTGAGAGTCCCTTGGACTGCAAGGAGATCCAACCAGTCCATTCTGAAGGAGATCAGCCCTGGGATTTCTTTGGAGGGAATGATGCTGAAGCTGAAACTCCAGTACTTTGGCCACCTCACTCGAAGAGCTGACTCATTGGAAAAGACTCTGATGCTGGGAGGGATTGGGGGCAAGAGGAAAAGGGGACGACGGAGGATGAGATGGCTGGATGGCATCATTGACTCGATGGACGTGAGTCTGAGTGAACTCCGGGAGTTGGTGATGGATAGGGAGGCCTGGCGTGCTGCAATTCATGGGGTCGCAAAGAGTCGGATACGACTGAGCGACTGAACTGAACTGAACTGAATGGAGAAACAGACAGAGAATAGACTTATGGACATGGGGAGAGAGGAGGAGAGGGTGAGATGTATGGAAAGAGTAACATGGAAACTTACATTACCATGTAGTAAAATAGATAGCC
>NW_011494828.1:2119421-2119913 GCF_000754665.1 Bison bison bison
GGATGAGATGGCTGGATGGCATCATTGACTCGATGGACGTGAGTCTGAGTGAACTCCGGGAGTTGGTGATGGATAGGGAGGCCTGGCATGCTGCAATTCATGGGGTCGCAAAGAGTCGGACACGACTGAGCGACTGAACTGAACTGAATGGAGATAGATGGGGAAACAGTGGAAACAGTGTCAGACTTTATTTTGGGGGGCTCCAAAATCACTGCAGATGGTGATTGCAGCCATGAAATTAAAAGACGCTTAGTCCTTGAAAGGAAAGTTATGACCAACCTAGATAGCATATTCAAAAGCAGAGACATTACTTTGCCAACAAAAATCCGTCTACTCAAGGCTATGGTTTTTCCAGTGGTCATGTATGGATGGGAGAGTTGGACCTTGAAGAAAGCTGAGTGCCAAAGAATTGATGCTTTTGAACTGTGGTGTTGGAGAAGACTCTTGAGAGTCCCTTGGACTGCAAGGAAATCCAACCAGTCCATTCTAAAG
>NW_011494828.1:2120013-2125842 GCF_000754665.1 Bison bison bison
GAGAAACAGACAGAGAATAGACTTATGGACATGGGGAGAGAGGAGGAGAGGGTGAGAGGTATGGAAAGAGTAACATGGAAACTTACATTACCATGTGTAAAATAGATAGCCAACAGGAATTCGTTGTATGGCTCAAGAAACTTAAACAGGGACTCTGTATCAACCTAGAGAGGTGGGGTGGGGAGAGAGATGGGAGGGAGGTTCAAAAGGGAGGGGATATATGTATACCTGTGGCTGATTAATGTTGAGGTTTGATAGAAAATAACAAAATTCTGTAAAGCAATTATCCTTCAATTAAAAAATAAATTAATTAAAAACAAAAAACACACACCTTACATACTACCTCCTCAGAGCCTTTACACTTGTTCTACCCTCACCTGAAACATTCTTCCCCCAAGTATAAACAAGGCTTGCTGCCTCCCTTCTTACAGGTCTTTTATCAAATATCACATTATTAGGCTTCCTGTCTCCACCATATAAAAAGTGGCAAATAACTAACTCCCTGGCATTTCATCTCCCTCTCACTTGCTTTACCACCATATCACTTATTTCTATCCCTCATATTACATATTTTATTTTATTTTGTCTTATTGGCCACTCCCTGAGGCATGTGGGATCTTAGTTCCCTGACCAGGGATGGGAACTATGCCCCCCCTGCAGTGGAAGTATGGAATCTTCACCAGGGAAGTCCCTACATATTTTATTTGGATATTTTCAATCTCTCCCCACTAGATTATAAATTTCAGTCACACTGGTCAGGGGCAAAGCCCAGATTCAAATCCAGTTCTGAATCCAAAACCAGATGACAAAATTATAGTCTTATGAGGCAAAGAAAACAGCTTTGGTCTTTATGGCCCTCAAAGACAAATGCCTTTGATCACAGAGGAAGCATTAAGGAGGCTGATTTCATCTTAATATGAGTACATAGTTGTTAGCTGGAGTTCTCTCTACCTCTTAAGAACCAAATAAGGGAATTCCCTGGCCATCCAGTGGTTAGGACCCCATGCTTTCATTGCTGAGGGTCCAGGTTTAATCCCTGGTCAGGGAACTAAAATTCCACAGCCAACTAGCATAGTCAAAAAAACAGAACAAACATACAAACAAACAAAAAAGAACAGATAATATTAGTCAAACCCTCATTCCCCCAAATTCCCGGAAACATTCCCAAACATTATTGGAAATCCCCAGGGCAATTACATTGCCGTAATAACCTGTCTCTGCATTCCTGCTTCCACTGTCTGAATTTAGCTTATGGATTGCCTCACATCCCCTGTGTGTTATCCTTGTCCTGCACCTGGTCCTCAATCCTTTGTCATCAAAAACAATCGCTTGCTCCAATGCTTTGTGACCAAACTTTACTGAAGATTCATGGGACAGAGAGAACTTAGCACAACTGCAGAAGACCTTTGAAATTTAGTATTAGAAATTATTGTTCTTAAAAGCCTTTCTGGTACTATGCCGTATTATTTGACTTTCCTTTCTCTTCTTTCTCTCCAGCCTTCTCTTCCTGGCCCCTTCAAATTCTCAAAAGCAAAAACAAACAAACAAAATGCCCCTTATCTTATTCACATCATTTAAGCTCCTTCCTGCCCCCAACCTCAGGTGTCTTTAACCTCTTTACTTTTTTGTTTTGACTGTGCTGGGTCTTTGTTATGGCACATGGGCTCTGCATTGCCACATGTGGGCTACTCTCCAGCTGCACTGACTGGGGAGTACTCTCCCCTCGTGGTACACAGGCTTTTTGTTACAGTGGGTTCTCTTGTTGCAGAGCATGGGCTCTAGGGCACGCCAGCTCAGTAGTTCTGGCCCATAGGCTTACTTGCCCCACAGCATATGGGGTCTTAGTTCCTGGACCAGGGATCAAATCAGGGACCCCTGCATTGGCAGGCAAATTCTTAACCACTTGGCCCTCAAGGAAGTCCCTAACCTCTTCCTTTCTAAAGCCATGGATTTGGCCAAAATACTTGTGAAACCATTTACCTTAGATTGGAACTTGAACCCACAGGCTGGGACTCAAACTAGGCCAAAACCTTGCTTGGGACTTGAACCCAGCCAAAACCCACAGTCCTCCAACAGAGATCACAGACCTAGTTTCAGAACCTAATGAAGTTCAGGTTCTTGATGTCTCATCGCAGAAAAAATTCAGTGAACGACAAAATGATAGGCAAGAAGTAGCTATATTGAGAAACACACTCCACAGAGTGTGGGCCATCACAGAGAGTGAGGGTGACAGCCCCCAAATGTAGCGTGGTTAGTTTTTATGGGCTGGGTAATTTCATAGGCTAGTGAGTGGGAGGATGATTTCAACTATTTTGGGTAAGGGGTGGAAATTTCCAGGAATTTGGCCACCACCAACTTTTTGATCTTTTGATGGTGCCTTAGAACTGTCATGGACTTCTCTAGTGGCTCAGAAGATAAAGAATCTGCCTGCAATGCAGGAGACCTGGGTTCGATCCCTGGGTTGGGAAAATCCCCTGGAGAAGGGAATGGCTACCCTCTTCAGTATTCTTACCTGGAGAACCCCATGGACAGAGGAGCCTGGCAGGCTACAGTCCATAGGGTCACACGCGGAGTTAGACATGATTGAACTACTAACACTTTCTTTTACTTCTTTCTTTGGAACTGTCATAGTGCCTCTGGGTGTATCATTTAGCTTGCTGATTGAGGATAAGGTCTAGTCGAAGCTGACATGTCTGCCATCTTGGACCCATCTGATTCAAATCAGTTTATGTTTTGTCTTCAGGATATGTCATTCTTTCAAAAGTTGTCCTCTGCCCCCTTCCCTCCTGTTTCACTTGGGTCATCTGATTAGAATCTTCCCATCTTTTGCTTTAGTTTCAGTCAAAGGGAGTAATTTAGTTCTTCCAATTCATGAGAAAAAAAACTTCCCTTTAATTTTGACTCTCCAGTGATGGTGATCTTCGGTGGCCTCAGCCTACAGTGGCTTGAAGCAGGATCTCAGTTTCCCAGCCAGAGACTAAAGTCAGGCCCCAGCAATGAGAGCACTGAACCCTATCTCTAGACCATGAGGGTCAATGACAAGATCTTGGCTTGTCTGATTTGCAGAAATAAATTTCAACAAAGAGACAAGTAGTAGTGAAACAAATAAAGGCCTTATTGGGGGAAAAATTATGTGTGCATAAATATGTGTCACCGGATATGCAGATGACACCACCCTTATGGCAGAAAGTGAAGAAGAACTAAAGAGCCTCTTGATGAGAGTTAAAGAGGAGAGTGAAAAAATTGGCTTAAAACTCAACATTCAGAAAACTAAGATTATGGCATCTGGTCCCATCACTTCATGGCAAATAGATGGGGAAACAGTGGAAACAGCGACAGACTTTATTTTGGGGGGCTCCAAAATCACTGTAGATGGTGACTGCAGCCATGAAAGACACTTGCTTCTTGGAAGATAAAGCTATGACAAACCTAGACAGCATATTAAAAAGCAGAGACATTACTTTCCCAACAAAGGTCCGTCTAGTCAAAGCTATGGTTTTTCCAGTAGTCATGCATGGTTGTGAGAGCTGGGCTATATAGAAAGCTGAGCACCGAAGAATTGATGCTTTTGAACTGTGGTGTTGGAGAAGACTCTTGAGAGTCCCTTGGACTGCTAGGAGATCAAACCAGTCAATCCAAAAGGAAATTAGTCCTGAATATTCATTGGGAGGACTGATGCTGAAGCTGAAGCTCCAATACTTTGGCCACCTGATGCGAAGAACTGACTCATTAGAAAAGACCCTGATGCTGGGAAAGGTTGAAGGCGGGAGGAGAAAGGGACAACAGAGGATGAGGTGGTTGGATGGCATCACCGACTCAATGGACATGGGTTTGGGTGGACTCCAGGAGTTGGTGATGGACAGGGAAGCCTGGCGTGCTGCAGTCCATGGAGTCACAAAGTGTCAAACACGACTGAGTGACTGAACTGAACTGAGACCGATGTGGGTGGGTTCAGATAGAGAGTCATGCCTTTGTGGTAGTTTCAATCACTCATATGAGGTATTTCTTCTGTTTCCTCTGGCCAGTCATCGTGCTTTGCCTGGGTCTGAGTCTGTATCTGGTATATTTCTCAGTGTCCTTGCCTATGTGTACAAGTCTCTCTTAGCCAAGATGGATTCTAGCACAGAGGTGTGACATCATCTACTATGGGGTGGTGCCCCCTCCCTTTCTCGCCCCTGAGGAGACATTCTGTGCATGTGTAGTCAGGAAGGTCTTCTTGACCTCAGGAATGAGAAATATGTGGTCTCTTTTTTTTTGCTGTTCTTCTTACTAGGTTTTTTTTTTTTTTTTTTCTCTTTTACTTTTTTCTTTTTTTTAATTGGAGGAAAATGCTCCACAACACTGAATTGCTCCTTTGTCTTTTATCTCAGCTCATGCCACTATCTTATCTTGGAGTATCTGCCCACAGGGAACACATCTATCTCCCATCTCAATGGCAGATTACCTCTGTAGGTAGTGAGTACCCCATCCTTGGAATTACCCAAGCAAAGGTCTGATTCAAATACTTGGAAGATTTATATTATAGAACATAAATGAAGAACACTGTAAAGATCCTTTAAATTTCAGAACCTATGATTCTGTAACAATTTGGCACTTTTTTCTGAACACCATGCTAAACCATATGACTTTTTCAATTGCATATAACAGAGAACTAGTTCAAAGTGGCTTTAAAGTGGGGAGGGGTGGATTCATTACCTCATGTAAAGTAAGGTAGCTGAATCCAAGTGCTCAAAGTCTTCAGTATATCTTCCCCATTTCTTGGCACCACTTAACTAGTCTTGGCTTCTGTCTTACATGGACTCTCCCTTGATTGGCAAAAGCCACCAGTCAGTTCCAGGCCTGCATTCTTTAGCTTCACTGTCTCTATTCCCAACTCCCTAACAGGAGAGATGGCCTCTGCCTCCCAGTTGTTCCAGTGAAAGGCTTTCATTGCCCCACTTGGATGAATTGCCCACCACTAAACCAATTCCCGCAATGATTGACTATGCCAGGGTCTTAATGCCCATCCCTGGAATTCAGAGGTGGACATGGCTCATTTGAATCACATTGAAACAGGAGGGAAAGGGGACAGGGCACAACCTTTAAAAGAATTAAAACTTTACCTCAGACTGGGTCTTGAACCTAGGTGCTGGGACTCAAACCAGGTCAAAACCCAGTTTGGGACTCTAACCCATGTGGCTGGGACTGGAACCCACAGTATTGGTTTCAGGACCTAATGAAGCTCAGGTTCTTGATGTCTCATCCCAGAAAGAATTCGGTGAGAAACAAAGTGATAGTTAAGAAGTGGATTTCTTCAGAAATAATACACTTCATAGACAGAATGTGGGCCATCAAGGAGGATAAGTGTGGCAGCCTTGAAATGAGGTGTGGCTAGCTTTTATGGGCTCAGTAATTTCATAGACTAATGAGTGGGAGGATTATTCCAACTATCTTGGCGAGTTCAGTTCAGCTCAGTCACTCAGTTATGTCTGACTCTTTGCAACCCCATGGACTGCAGCATGTTAGGCTTCCCTGTCCATCAAAACTCCTGGAGCTTGCTCAAACTCATGTCCATTGATTTGGTGATGTCACCCAACCATCTCATCCTCTGTCATCCCCTTCTCCTCCCACCTTCAATCTTTCCCAGCATCAGAGTCTTTTCTAGTAAGTTCTTCAAACCAAGTGGCCAAACTAATGGAGTTTCAGCTTTAGTATCAGTCCTTCCAATGAATATTCAGGACTGATTTCCTTTTGAATTGATTGGTTTGATCTCCTAGCAGTCCAAGGGACTCTCAAGAGTCTTCTCCAACACCACAGTTCAAAAGCATCAATTCTTTGGTGCTCAGCTTT
>NW_011494828.1:2126114-2127390 GCF_000754665.1 Bison bison bison
TTTTTCACTCTCCACTTTCACTTTCATCAAGAGGGCTTTATTTCCTCTTCACTTTCTGCCATAAGGGGTGGTGTCATCTGCATATCTGAGGTTATTGATATTTCTCCCAGCAATCTTGATTCCAGCTTATGCTTCATCCAGCCCAGCATTTCACATGATGTACTCTGCATATATGTTAAATAAGCAGAGTGACAATATACAGTCTTGACATACTCCTTTCCGAATTTGGAACCAGTCTGTTGTTCCATGTTCAGTTCTAACTGTTGCTTCCTGACCTGCATACAGATTTCTCAGGAGGCAGGTCAGGTGGTCTGATAGTCCCATCTCTTGAAGAACTTTCTGCAGTTTGTTGTGATCCACACAGTCAAAGGCTTTGGCATAATCAATAAAGCAGAAGTAGATGTTTTTCTGGAATTCTCGTGCTTTTTTGATGATCCAGTGGATGTTGGCAATTTGATCTCTGGTTCCTCTGCCATTTCTAAATCCAGTTTGAACATCTGGAAGTTCACAGTTCACATATTGCTGAAGCCTGGCTTGGAGAATTTTGAGCATTACCTTGCTAGCGTGTGAGATGAGTGAAATTGTACAGTAGTTTGAATATTCTTTGGCATTGCCTTTCCTTGGGATTTGAAAGAAAACTGACCTTTTCTAGTCCTGTGGCCACTGCTGAGTTTTCCAAATTTGTTGGCATATTGAGTGCAGCACTTTCACAGCATCATCCTTTAGCATTTGAAATAGCTTAACGGGAATTCCATCACCTCCACTAGCTTTGTTCCTAGTGATGCTTCCTAAGGCCCACTTGACTTCGCACTCCAGGATGTCTGGCTCTAGATGGCCTTACAAATAGCTGAGATAAGAAGAGAAGCTAGAGGCAAAGGAGAAAAAGAAAGATATACCCATTTGAATGCAGAGTTCCAAAGGATAGCACGGAGAGATAAGAAAGCCTTTCTCAGTGATCAATGTAAAGAAATAGAGGAAAATAGAATGGGAAAGACTAGAGATCTCTTCAAGAAAATTAGAGATACCAAGGGAACATTTCATGCAAAGATGGGCACAATTAAGGACAGAAATGGTATGGACCTAATGGAAAGAGAAGATATTAAGAAGAGGTGGCAAGAATGCACAGAAGAACTATACAGAAAAGGTCTTCACGACCCAGATAACCACAATGGTGTGATCACTCACCTAGAGCCAGACATCCTGGAGTGTGAAGTCAAGTGGACATTAGGAAGCATCTTGGGGAAGGAGTGGAGATTTCCAGGAACTGGGCCACTCC
>NW_011494828.1:2127490-2131530 GCF_000754665.1 Bison bison bison
CATCCCTGGAGAAGGCAATGGCACCCCACTCTAGTACTCTTGCCTGGAAAATCCCATGGATGGAGGAGCCTGGTAGGCTGCAGTCCATGGAGTCGCTAAGAGTCGGACACGACTGAGCGACTTCACTTTCATTTTTCACTTTCATGCATTGGAGAAGGAAATGGCAACCCACTCCAGTGCTCTTGCCTGGAGAATCCCAGGGACGGGGGAGCCTGGTGGGCTGCCGTCTATGGGGTCGCACAGAGTCGGACACGACTGAAGCGACTTAGCAGCAGCAGGAACTGTCATGAAGGCTCTGGTTGTGTCATTTAGCTTGCTGATGAGGAAAAAGCTATAAGAAAATAACCCAAAATACAGACAAAGATATATGTACAAAGATTTTCATCACAGCATTTTTATAATAAAAAAGAAAGAAAGAGGGACTTCTCTGAAGGTCCGGTGGTTAAGAATCCACCTTCCATTGCAGGGGACATGAGTTTGATCCCTGGTCAGGGAACTAGGATCCCACATGCCATGTGGCAACTAAGCCCTCGTGACTTGACTAGACAGAAGCCTACAGGCTGCAGTGGACGGTCTTGTGTGCTGAAGCTAAGACCTGACATAACCAAAAAGATAATAAAAAATTAGTAAATATTTTAGGAAAGAAAGAAAGGAGGGAAGGAAGGGAAGAAAGAAAAGGCCTGTATGTCTAAGGATGGGGGAGTGGTAAATATATATATATATATATGGTAACTCCATATACTAGAAGATTATGCAGTCATTTAAAATTTTTTTAATGGTTTTAAATCAAGAGATAGTTCTTACAATTTTATTGAATAAGAAAGCAAGACACAAAATTGTCTATGCAGCGTATTAACCATGTAAAAGAAAACTACATATGCCCAGAAATGGAAAAAAGGAAATACTTTAAAATGTTAGCAGTATTTCTCTCTTGATGGATGCTTGATCTTTTTCTTTTTTTATTTGCTTGTGTTATCTACAATGACCAAATATTATTTAAACATTTGTTTTCTTTTTTAAACTACCCCTTCTCAGCTCCTAAATTTGGCCATCCCTTACCACGGCAAGTTATTTGGACACCTGGAAAAAAAACACTTGGTAAGTGACAGATGAAGGTTAGCAACATTTTTTTGTGTGTATCTTAAAAATTCTCCCCAACCATTCACAGAAAGATCAGGGGTTTTTTTAATGGTCAGTCCTCCCTTAGAAAGAATTCATCACTTCATCACAAGAGGTTTTTTTTAAGTAAAACAAAACCTGGGAACAGAACAGAAACTTGTGCTGAACCCTGATATGAAAATGAACAGGCTAACTAGGATTCCAGCGGCCAGTGAAGTACCAGTGCAGAAAGGATGCTCAGGTTGATGGATGCCAGAGATCGAGGTAGAAGTACCTCCATCTCAGGCCTGAAATGCCTGAAGGAATTCCAGCCTGCCAGTTTTGGGGCTCTGTGGACACATTCTGCCTAAAGGCCCCTCAGATGACAAGGTCTCCCTCACCACAGGCAGTGGCTGATTGCCAATGACCACTGGCTGGAAAGACAGACAAGATTATGCTTCTATGACCTCACATATTGTACCATCTCCAGGAAGTTTCCCTGCCTCCTTCCTGAGTCCCCAGAACCCCTCTAGACTGCATTTCTTAAGGAGCCATGGCTGTGGTGCTTTTCCATACCCTCTTAGATTTAATGTCACCACTGATGATGTGGCAGCTAGAATTGTGAGAAGACATCACGCAGAACTTTGTTTACTTCTAAGCTCTGACTCTCAACTCCTGAGCCTCAGCTTCCTGAGCTATAAAATGGACACAGTAATCTCCACAGCACAGAGCACTGGCGCCCTCCGGGCATGCGTGCTAAGTCGCTTCAGTCGTGTCCAACTCTTTGCGACCCTATGGACTGTAGCCCACCAGGCTCCTCTGTCCTAGGGATTCTCTAGGCAAGAATACTGGAGTGGGTTGCCATGCTCTCCTCCAGAGGATCTTCCCAACCCAGGGATTGAACCCACATCTCTTATGTCTCTTGCATTGGCAGGCAGGTTCTTTACCACTAGGGCCACCTGGGAAGCCCACTGCCCCCCTCCAGGGACTCTCTACGGGAACCATTTGACAACTCAATCTTCACGTTCCTATAACATGATTGTGCCCAAAGAAACTGCTGAGCAGTCCAGAACCACAAAGGAATGCTCCCAGGTCTGGCCCACTGGTAGCAGCACCCCCAACCCAGCCTCCCCACCCAGATCTCTCCCCAGTTCTAGCCAAGGAACAGCCAGCCAGTAGTGCTGGAGACACCCCTCCCATCTTATGGACAGAGTAATTGCCGGGTGGGACAACAGGACCTCAGTTATTGAGGGTCTGTTCAGAGGTCAAAGGCATGCTGAAAACTGAACTCAGATTCCCCTCAAATGTGTTACTCTTTCTGATCCCTTGATCTCTGTCTCAGAGAACAGCAGCACCCTGGGGACCCAAGTTAGAAATCAAGATCTGCCTCTTATTCAATCTCTCAAACCCATCTACTTCTTCCCACCCCACCGGTGCCGCATAGTTCAAGCCATTACCCTTCTCCTCACAGGTCTCCTTGCCCCCACACTGCCCCACTAGGAACCTATCTCCTCCTGCCTCTGCTGAAAACTCCTCAACAGCTCTTAGAAAGGAAACCAGCCTCAGGAACTGAGCCTCCACCTTGAACATCCGGCCCCAGCTTACCTTTCTAATCTCATCTCTTTCCACTCCCCGCCTCACACCTCCTTATTTCCCCCAAATTCACTCTCACATTTCTCACCCACCTGCTCCTCCTCCTGCTGTCCGCTCGGTCATTAACATTCTTCCCTTCTTCCTCTTCCACCAACAAGCTGCTACTCATATTCTAAGACTCCGCTCTGATTTCCACTCTTCCAGAAGACTTTTTGCTCCCCAACTAGGCTATGTTTTCACTGCTACAACTTGCTGAACACTGTTCCAAGCACCTTTGCTGTCCCAACTCATTTAATCCTCAAATCCACGGACCCTGGCCTAGGTTTTCTTCTTTTTCTTCTTGTTTTTTTAAATCTATTTGGCTGCATCAGATCTTAGTTGCAGCATGTAGGATTTCGTTGTGGCTCATGGGCTTAGTTCATGTAACTCATGTAGCTCATGCCCTGTGGCATGTGGGATCTTAGTTCCCCCACCAGGGATGACACCTGAGTCCCATGCATTGCAAGGCAGATTCTCAACCACTGGACCACAGGGAAGTCCCTGTTATTCTTAATTTTACAGATAAGAAAACTGAGGCTTGTAGAAGTTAAAGCAAATTTTCCAAGGCCAAACAGTAAGTAGGCTTTGTACGGCTGAAAACTAGGTCTACTGTTTTTTGTTTTTTAAATAAAAAGAGCTGTATTGTCCTTTTCTGATTATAAAAGTAACAAGAAAAAAGCAAACACACTCCTCTTTTTGTCAATGTGTTGAGTATCCTTGGTCAAGGATGCAGTAGTCATTCAGTAAATGCCTCTCCTTATACCTATACATACATGCTGATTTGTATGGACAGCATTTCCTATAAACTGCTCATACCATTCTGCAGGTCTGTTTCCTTAAGTTGGAGCCCAAGCACCCAGCACCCCCCACCCGCCTTGTCCTCTCTTCTGTCCTCCCCCTAGCAGTCTCAGACTCTCAAGCCTCAGATGCTTGTAACTCCAGCTTTGGTTTCCCTGCGGAACAGTGATCATTCAAATTTGGTCTTGGTGTCCAAACCACGTCTGTACCGAGACCAAGCCACGCTCAGGCTTGGGGCTGCCCCTCACAGGCCACTCACATACCCACCACGATCTCCACCGCTACACATGGTCCCGAGTCCAACACCTTCAAATCTCTCCAAAACCTCAGGCGCGGACCTGAGTTCCAGCTGCCCACCCTCCACACTCCTAGCTGGGTTCTTGGTGGTGTTCCAGACCACTGCTTCCGGCTCCACATCAGGCGTTCCGGCGCGTTAATTACAGCCCTGCTCCCACCCGCCCCCCATCCCACCCCGGGCTCCCACCGCCACCTTTATCCCCGGGCCGCCGCGG
>NW_011494828.1:2131630-2143252 GCF_000754665.1 Bison bison bison
TATCCCAGGGCTGCCGCGGAAGGCACCCCACCCACACCCCACCCCGTTCTAGGCCCTGGCGTCCCCGGGTCAGGGCCGAGAGAGACACTTCCAGTCCAGCTCTGGCGCCGGGTGCGTCCCGCTTTACGGAAGAAAGTCCGGGAATAATCCAGAGCGGATTTGCATCACAGCAACACTGGATAGGCTCACAGCCTCCAAACCCCTAAAGCCGAGAAAGTCCCTCTCCCGTCACCGCCCAGTGGCCGGATCGGAGGCTGTGAGGAAGTGCAAAGGAAGCTGCTGAAGGGAGGAGGTGTGCACACTGGCTGGGAAAGGTGTAATCGCTTCCCCTTTGCTGGGCCGGACCTCAGACTGGGCCTGGGTCCTGTCGAGGCTAGGATTAAAGGAAAAGCTGGCGCCCTGGGGTGGCGACAGTCTAGCGGCCCCCACCCCTTACTGCTAAGAGTCTCCCAGCCCTGGTCTCCTCAGATTGGCCCGCCAGCTGCTTCTGGGCCCTGTATCCCTGTGGCCTCCACCTCTGTGACTGCGCACAGAACATAAACAGCCCTGAGCCTTGTATCACTGGGCATCAGATTTCTCTTCCTCGTGGGATAATTCATTCATCCCAGGTGGCCAATCGGTGCCCCCTCCAGAGGCTGCTCTTGCTGTTTCTCAACCAGGAATGTCTTTTACCCCTTTGCATCAGCTAAAACGTTGTCCTTTCTTTAAGTCCACCTTTAAAACCACCTATACCTTTTCTTTGGAGAAGGCAATGGCACCCCACTCCAGTACTCTTGCCTGGAAAATCCCATGGATGGAAGAGCCTGGTGGGCTGCAGTCCATGGAGTTGGTAAGAGTCGGACACGACTGAACGACTTCACTTTCACTTTTCACTTTCATGCATTGGAGAAGGAAATGGCAACCCACTCCAGTGTTCTTGCCTGGAGAATCCCAGCCTGGTGGGCTGCCGTCTGTGGGGTCGCACAGAGTCGGACACGACTGAAGTGACTTAGCAGCAGCAGCAGCATACCTTTTCTTTCTTTATAAATATTTAATTGGCTGCACTGGATCTTTGTTGCTGCATGCAGGATCTTTGATCTTCACTGTGGCATGTGGGATCTTCAGTTACAGCATGGAAAATTTTAGTTGTGGCATGCAGGATATAGTTCCCTATCCAAGGATCCAGCCTGGGCCCCTTGCACTGGGAGCATGGAGTGGTAGCCACTGGACATCCAGGGAAGTCCCCCACCTATATATTTTCCATGAGGCCTGTAGAGGTCTGTGCCCTGCCTCTGTAAGCTCCCAGTATACAAAATCTGAAGCTTTTAGTCCTGACATCTGTCGGTGTATCCACCAAGCAATCTTTGGCAAGTCCTGTTCCCTTTCTGGACCTCAAACTCTATCCTCACCCTTACAGTGAAGGATCTTTTAGATGACTACCCCCACCCCCACCAGGTGCCCCTAGTCCTGACCCTATGAATCAGTGACTTCCTTATTTCTCAGCTCCGGATGATGACCCATCTTTGGACAGACCAGGGGTAGGTATCTATCTGAAATCCTTCCACCTCCTTTGAGTCAGTTACCTGATGCAGTTGTGCACATTGCTGAGTCTTGGGGATCCAAAAAGTATTGGGATTCTCAAGGTAGTGAGACTAGTGCCAACATGTCATGATGCCATCCCAGCTGGCAAGTCCCATGCCCCAAGCCCTGGAGGCCTATCAGTCAGCTCCAGCTTCAGCGGGCAGAGGCTAGCCCATCCCAGAAAGTCAAGAAGCCTCCATTCACAGCCCCTCCCCAACATATACACACTATCTCCAGGAACAGTGACAGCAGCCTCTCAACCAGGACCACTCTCCAACCCAACCTCCTCACATTCAACCCAGTTCAGCTAGCTCCAACCTGAGCTGGAGCATACCCAGAGTTCCCAAGACAAGGAGTCTCAGTTCAGCTTTTTCACAGTATGAGCTGTCAGTCCTGGCTGCAAACTTTTCTAAGTGGAACCTGTCACCTTTCAGAGCCGGCTGGAGAGACTACTTCTCCCTGAAACTCCGATCCATGGACTTCCATTTTACCAAATGAAGCCACATGAAATAATGCTAATCTGAAATCACAGCGCTCAGAATTAAGACAGACCTGGTAGAGATTCCACTCCTATTGCTCTCTAGCTGAATAATTTGAGGTTATGTTATTTACCCTCCCTGAACCTCAGTTCCTTCATCTATAAAATGGGAGCAATGATTTATATACACAGGGTGTTTGTGGGCATTGCGTAAGATGCCCGGTGATGAGTGTTATAAAAACACTCATCATGGACACTGACACATGTAGCATGTCAAACGTGAGCACTATTTCTATTCCCTCTTCCCTGCCTCCTCCCTGAAGCTGCCAGACACTTTCTCTGGAAGCTGAGAATGGAGCTATCTGAAGCTGAAACTGCTCTGGATGAAAGCAGGACTATAAAATACTAAAAGCTGCACTTAGGACCCAATTACAGACTTCAAAAAAAGAGCAAAGGAGGTTTGGGGCCTAGAGAGGGAACAACATTTACCAAAGAACACACAGCAGGTGTAGGTAGGTAGAGCAGCAGGCAAGCAGGGAGAGGGAGGCAAGTGGGAGTGTGGGTAGAGGTCAAGGCTGAATCCAAGGACAGGCAGCTGAGCAGGAGGATCTCCATCGGACATTGCCCCATTTCCCATGCCCAGAAGGGCCTGGCATTTGCCTTTCTCTGGAGCCACTCCTTCTGGGTTCCTGAGTTTGCAGTAGTTTCCCAGAAATGCTAGGTAAATATCCCTGTTGTTTACTGAGTAACCAACCCCATAATCAGACAAGGGTCCCCATACAAAATGTTGCCTCAAACTTGGCTCCTTCCATAGAGATGCCCGCCCCCAACAGGCACCATCCCAGACAGACGCCCTCTACAAGGTCCCCTATCAGGGCCTTGCTGGGGGCTGTGAGCCCCACCCTACAAAGTGGCTTTGGTGTACATCATGTTGCTCCAAGATCAGCATCTCTTTAGAAAGGGATTGCTCCTGCCAGCAGCCCCAAGAAAAATGTAGGATACGGACTATTTTCTGTTTGGTACCTTTCTGGCAAAAAAAAAAACACCAGCCATGGGTCACCCATTCCAATGCGGTAAATAGTCTTACTAACCTTTGAAAATGTCCTGAGCTGATATTCACCCCAATCCTGGAGAAGCTGAAGGCATTAGGGCCAGTGTATTTTGCTACTTGATCTTTCTTTAGGTTGTATTTTCTTTGTTTATATAGTTCCCCCTCTCTTCTCACTGCCACTTCACTCCCCTCACCCTCAGGAACCAGGAATGTGTCCTTATGAAAGAGGTCTGTCTTCTGTCTGGTTTATTGCAGGTGTGTTACCTCACCCTAACTAAACTCATGTGTCCCGAGCTCTGCCTCCTCCTTCAAGTTCATGTGAGAACTACTGTGCGCATCCTCCGTGGGGAATTCCCAGATTTAGACCTCCACCCTTTACTAATTGACTTCTCAAGACTTCCATCTCAAGGATACTTTAGCCTTGTCATCTGGGACTCACTGATGCCAGAATTCTGTGTTTCTAAGATGCTGTTACTTGCATTGCACCATGCTAGAATTCTGTGATACTAAGATTCTGTGACTATGGAGTCTATGCATCCAGAATTTTGTGATTTTTGTTTCATAAATTTGTCATTGACATGATGACAACAATCAGAAGTCACTTGGCATGAGTTTCTTGTGTTTGTCCTCCAGAGAATGCAAATATCTGCTCTAGGTCTGCTCTAGGTTCTTATCTCTGAATTCGCTGAAGGCAGAGGAAGAAGCCAGCTGGATGGGTCAAGGGTAGCATTCCTACTTCACCTGGGGCTGCCAGGTATGAGACATGCCCTGGGAAGCTCAGTCTTAGGCCCATGCACTCAGTCCACCCGCCTCGCCCAAGCCTCTCAAAGAAGGCTGAGCACTGAAGAACTGATGCTTTTGAACTGTGGTGTTGGGGAAGACTCTTGAGAGTTCCTTGGGCTGCAAGGAGATCAAACTAGTCAATCCTAAAGGAAATCAACCCTGAATATTCATTGGAAGGACTGATGCCGAAGCTGAAGCTCCAATACTTTGGCCACCTGATGTGCCAACTTATTGGAAAAGACCCTGATGCTGTGAAAGATTGAGGGCAAGAGGAGAAAGGGATGACAGAGGATGAGACTGTTGGATGGCATCACCAATTCAATGGACATGAGTTTGAGCAAACTCTGGGAGATGGTAAAAGACAGGGAAGCCTGGCGTGCTACAGCTCATGGCGTTGCGAAGTCGGACATGACTTAGCAACTGAACAACAACATCTGAGGGCAGGAGGAAAAGCAGGCTCCTTTACAGCCCTCCCACCCAGCTTCCTTTCCTCCCTGGACTGCCTACAGGTCCAGGAAAAGAAAGTTTACTGGGAGACTGGCCTGCCCAAATGGGCAGAGAGGGAGGGTTAAGCACAGGGCAGGGAGCCAGTGGAGGAGATATGGGAGATCCCCAAGGGAGCCCTGCAGCTTTCCCTGAAGGTGAGGAAGGAACAGAGGCCGGAAGTGGGGGTGTGGATGAGGGCACTGGTAAGGGTGGGGTGACCGGTATTGCATTGTGGGGCTGGAGCTGGGCTTCCGGCCATTGACCCACTGGTGACAAGGGACCTCCATCCTGTCGCCCTAGGGGCTGTCTGGTCAGCCCTAACCCACTGGCTTTGTGCTCCTGTGCCTGAGTCAGACTCCCAGGAAACAGGAGTTGCCCTCCCCCGAGGGCAGGAGTTGAAAGTGGAGAAACTGATCCTCCAGAGCAACTTTCTGGGAGGGGCCATTGAGGCCAAGAAAGGGGCAGGAGTTTCTAAGTGTCACACCAGAGAATGGAAACTCTGGGCTCCTGAATTCAGCCCACACTCTCCAAAGGGTCCCAGTATTATAAAACGCTCCCCCAATGAGACCATTTGGCCACACTCCATGCTAGAAGATAGGCCCGCCTCCAGGCCTCCTCCCTGTGGTCTAGACCTCTCCTCCAGCCCTGCAGCCCAGCTGAAGCTGCCAAACCCGATTTTCCAGTGGTTGCCCCAGGCTGGGTAAAGCAGGAAGCCCTCCTCCAGGCGTGAGTCCTTCAGGCCACAGGCATCCCCTCCCCCACCTCCTGATGGCATCCCCTCCCCCACCTCCTGATGGCATCCCCTCCCTCACCTCCTGACGGCATCCCCTCCCCCACCTCCTGATGGCATCCCCTGCTTCTTCTACAGCAGTGCCACCGCCGCTTCCTCCTCCACCTGCCTGCCATCTCCCCTGAGCTGCTCCCTGAGCAGGGGCACGTGTGATCCGGCACTACCCCTCTCTGGGCCTTCAGTTTTCTCATCTACAGATGGGGAACACTGCACTGCCTCCCAGGGATCAACTGTGGGGAAGCTCCAAAGGAAAGAATAGCAGTGGACCTCCATGTGGATGGTGGGCTGGTACAGTGTTGGGAGCACAGAATGGGGTGTGAGAAGGAAGCAGGGCTTGGTGGAATTCTGGAGGTGCAGTGGTTGGGGTGAGAGGTATAAGGTAAAGGGAGTGTGTCCTTCTGGTTTCCTCAGGTCCCCTCTATGAGAGACAGACCATCATCCCAGCCTGAATGCCCTCGTTACCAACTCAGAGCCCTTGCTGCAGCTCAGGGCTGCACCTGTGTGCTCTGTTTAATGTCTGTCTCCCACCGAGCTGCAACTCTAACCAGGAAGAACTCCCACGGTCCTGCTCACTGCTCTATCCCCAGAACTTGGCATCTTCCCTGGCACATAGCAGGCACTACTGACCGAGACATAATTTCAGATTGAAAAGCAGAAGGAGAGGCACCCTAGGGGCTGGAGACCAGCCAGGTCAGCTCACCTAACCCAGGCCCCTTCTCCGGGCTGCCATACTGCCCAAGCCTCCTCCTCTGGCCTGGGAGCCCAGTGTTCTCAGCTTCCAGGGAGCCATGACTGGGGTGGGAGAGAGTGAACCAGATTAGCGATCCAGGGGGTCACCTAGACTAGGATGAGGGGGACCATTGGCTGTGGCTGTCTCTGGGAGCTTGAAGGGGAAGGAGAGTTGGGAACCTGGCGGGGGAGGGGCAGTGAAGGAGCCGTCATTGCAGAGGAAGCTAAAAATAGCCAGAAGAGATGATGTCATCGGGTTCCCACAGCTAAGCAACCCCCTCTCTCTCTCACACACACACACACATCCACTCGTGCGTGCACACACACACATCCACACACAATCTCACAGCCCCAGATACACATAGACACAAGTGTGGGCAGGCACACACACACCCCCATACACGCGCTGTCTCACATAGGGGAAGGGAGGCTTCTGGGTCCCAGGGCCACAGGGGCAGGGAAGTCTGCTGAGTGTGTTTGCATGAGTGTGTGCCTATGTTGGCGTGAGCAGGATTGCAGATGTCAGTCTATATGCTCGTGTGCTGTAACCAGGTGCATGCATGTTTGCGTGTGTGTGCTCATTTGTAGGCATGTGTGTGTGTTACCTGTCTCAGGTGGAAAGGTTTATATGTATTTGTGTCAGTACATACATCTATTTATAGGGGTGTACTTGGCGTGTACTTGCATGCAGGTGTGAATTTGTTACCTTGTTTATCTGTATCAGTTGTGTTTATATGTCTGCATGTGTTCCTGGACTGTGTCACATGTCTTTATATGTGTGGGCATCCTTGCGGGCTTTGGGCACTAGCTAGTCAGCCTCCAGCTCTGACTGGGGGTTCAGCACCTTCCCCCAAACCCTGAGAAGCCTCATCCTCCACCAGTGCAGTCTGGGCACGATGTGTCAGTGAATTCTCTGCCCCGGTCCTCCTCTCAGGTCCCGGTCTCTGGCAAGCCTTAGAGTGGAGGAAAGCAGACACAATTCATTTTCTCCTCACAGGCTGCCCAGGGGGCCAGGCCAGAGGTCTCACAGTCCACTCCCACCCCCGCCCTCCTGGAACTGGAGCCAGACCTCGGGACACTGGGACACTCACTCACTTGTGCATGAAGTGACACATGACAGACAGTCCCTCACAGTGTTTCCTGCCTCTGAGACACAAACTCCACGGAGACACACCCCACAGAAACCCAGTTACACCCGATGACACATGGGCGCACACGCAGAAATCCAAATGGAAAATCCCCAGGCCTGAGTGCTTAGCACCCTCCCCCTTCCTGGACGCTCACTCAGTCTCGCCCCACCCCCAAACGCCCCAGCTCAGCTGTTAGTCTGGGAAAATACCGACCTCAGAGAACGGCTGTGGGGGCTGAGGGTGGTGCACCCCCTTGGAAGCTAACCCTTTCCTACTTCCGGGTGAGCCCATCCCCCTCCTGGTGGAGCAGATGACTGCCTCCCTGACCTATTCATACCCTCACACACACACACACCTTGACACACAGCTGGCCACAGAGACACACTCATCTCAAAGGCACACTCAGCCACGTCTGCTTCAAACTCCATTCTCTCTGTCTCACTCACACTAACCCTCACAGGCACACAGAGGCACATACATCTCACACTCAGACACTCATTACGCTGGAGCAGTGCAATCTGTCTTTCATGCCATCTTTTTCTGATTTATGCCTCTACCCTTCTCCCCAGTGACCCAGGTCCCTATACCTTCCAATATGTCTACGGAGACCCTTTTCCCTGTTCTGATGGGAGTGCAAGGCAGGAAGGACCCCCACCTCACAGGCCAGAGCAAAAGCTGAGGCCAAAGATGGTATGTGTTGCTGACCTTGTTCTGTCCTTCCAATGTCTTCCTGTGATGCCTGCTGCTGCTGCTGAAGCCTGTCCCTGGGAGCATTCAGCCCTAGCCCTGCCCTCATACCCTCCATAGTCAGCTGGAAGCACCTGGGAGTGGAGGAAAGCAGTTGGAGCAGAAAGGACTGTATTTGTCTGCTATTCACCACTCGTGGCCCTGAGGAGATGAAGGTCCGGAGCCAGCCAAGCTTCTGGACTAGTTTCTGGATGTTTCAGAGGATCAGAAAGCTGCCAGGTTGACAGAGGTGTCTGAGAACTGAGGAGAGAAGGGAGAGGAAAACAGTGTGAGGAAGCTCCACTGCTCTTAGACTCTCCCATTTCCCCAAGCCGTCCACTTCAGCTAACACGTCCTCCTCCATTACGGCGCTCAGACTCTGGGGTGCTAAAGTGCCTGCACAGGGCTCATGTGGGTAGGACTTCAGTGGCCCTGTTCTCCTCCCCCACCCCACCCCACCCTACCCGGGCTCAGGCCCTCAGCCTACCTTGCGGTGCAAGGATCAACACCCTGGTGGTGGCAGTTTGGGTGTCGTTGATATCCGTGGCCACACTGGCAAGATTGGTGGTTACAGTGGTGCCAGCTGGGCCTTGCCGTTTCTGCCGGTACCTTCTGCGGCTACACTTGAACATCTTGGGAAAGCGGGGCCGAGGCCAACCCACGCCTGGCCTGCGGTAAGGGGAAATTAAGCCCCGGGGCCGAGGGGCACGGACAAGCTGAGAAGGCCCCATGGGTGCAGTGAGCTTCTATAAGGTGCCTGATGGTGCTACTGGCCAGGGCAACGCGGCTTCTGTGACATACAGAGCTTGTGTAGGGTGATGCTCTTTATTACAGAGCCTGGTGCCCAGCCCCTCCCCAAGGGTTTGACTCCGTCACAATTCCCTCCAGGGATCCAGCCCCAGAGACAGAAAACTTCAGTTTAGCCCCTTGGGAAAGGAACTCTGAGCAAAAAATTCACTCCCTCACCTTTTCACTCATCCGATGTTAATAATATTAACATTGTTTACTGAGCACTTACTATGTGCCAAATATGGTGCCAAGTCCTTCACAAACATTACCTCATCTAATCCCACAACAACCCCACAACAAGGAGATTCTATCATTATTCCTATTTCACATACAGTCGATTATCATTATTTGTGGTTCAGTTCAATTCAATCGCTCAGTCGTGTCCAACTCTTTGTGACTCCATGAACTGCAGCACGCCAGGCCTCGCTGTCCAACTCCCAGAGTTTACTCAAACTCATGTCCATTGAGTCAGTGATGCCATCCAACCATCTCATCCTCTGTCATCCCCTTCTCCTCCTGCCTTCAATCTTTCCCAGCATCAGGGTCTTTTCCAATGAGTCAGTTCTTTGCATCAGATGGCCAAATTATTGGAGTTTCAGCTTTAGCATCAGTACTTCCAATGAATATTCAGGACTGATTTCCTTTAGGATGGACTGGTTGGATCTCCTTGTAGTCCAAGGGACTCTCAAGAGTCTTCTCCAACACCACAGTTCAAAAGCATTAATTCTTCGGTGCTCAGCTTTCTTTATAGTCCAACTCTCACATCCACACATGACTTATGTAAAAGCCATAGCTTTGACTAGACAGACCTTTGTTGACAAAGCAATGTCTCTGCTTTTTAATATGCTGTCTAGGTTGGTCATAATTTTTCTTCCAAGGAGCAAACGTCTTCTAATTTCATTATTTGTGGTAGTTATGTTCCAATAAAGTCACCACAATCATGGTATTAGCAAATATTTAGCCAGTGCTTTCAGGAGAAATACAGGATTAGATTCATACCAAGCTCTGGTCACAATATCTTGTCAACTCACCAATAACCTAATTTATGTGTGTTTCTATTAAAGGTGCTTCATTTAAAATATATTGATGTCATTAACATTGAATTCGTAGCCAATAGCACTATAACATGTACCTGAATAAAGTTTATCCAACACAAGTATTTTCTTCATAAGGCACATGACAGTCTTCTTGTACTTAGGAACACTAAAGAGCACTTCAGTGTTATGCTAGAGGGGGGTATTTAATAGCAAAATCACCAACAAAAAGCACATAAGTGCAAAAAAGTGACAGACAACAAGTAGGCCACAAAAAGAACACTTGTTTATGAGAGTCGAAACAAGAAAGCAGAGCATCCCCTTGTTCAACCTCATCTGAGAACAAGCGTGTTGGACAACTTGAATTTTTTTGCTGCTCTACATGTGTACATGAATGACCACTAAAATGCCGTGAGTGTGCTCTGGACTTACAGGTCATTTTATGAGTGGGTAAATTCACAGATGTGAAATCCATGAACGATGAAAATCGACTGTACAAGGAAACCGAGGCTTAGCTGAGTGAAGTCACACAACTAGAGGCAGGCAAGGATTCAAATCTGGGATGGCCAAGGTCCAAAGCCCAGACATTTAACTCCTGCTCTTCTGCAGTCAAAGCTTCCCAAGTGGCTCAGTGGTAAAGAATCCGCCTGTCTTTGCAGGAGACACTGGGTTCAATCCCTGGGTTGGGAAGATCCCCTGGAGGAGGAAATGGCAACCCACTCCAGTATTCTTGCCTGGAGAATCCCAAGCACAGAGGAGCCTGGTGGGCTACAACCCAGGGGGTCACAAACAGTTGGATACAACTGAGCAACTGACCACACAGCACATTCTGCATTTATTCATTCATTCAGAAATGTGCACTTAACTTTCTGTATCTCTCTTTCCCCATATTGAAAAAGCAGATGAAAAGAGAATCTTATAGGATTATTGTGAAAGGTAAAAAAAAAGCCTACGATATAAGTTACACATTGAAAACATGATCTGTACAAATATTCATGTTAACAGCCTTCCTCTCTTTCCTGTCTCTTCAGCTGCCTCCTCCCATTATAAAAACAAATTAAAAATCTTCCACCCCACACCCCCTCTGGCTGTGACTCTCCTTGTTCTGAACTTTTCACTCTGTGGTCATTCGTTTATGTCCCAGAATGGGAAGAAAAATCTCATTTTTAATCTCATCTTAAAACCCTGTAACTATTGTGTTATACAGACCAGGAAATAGAGGCTCAAACTCAAGCCTAAGAAATGCCCCCAGGGTCACACAGCTAATAAGCAACAGAACCAGGATTGGAGCACTTGGCTTGAGTGACTTAAAAGCCAGAACTTTCCCAGCAGCTCAACATCAGCAGCCGGGAAAGGACTCGTGAAGATGGGTATAACAGAGCTGAAGAACTTTCAGGGGAGGGCAGTGCTTTTGTGGGACCATGGTGCCCTCTGCTGGCAGGAAGGGAGGGGTGTATACAGAATGCTAAGAGGACTGAGGAGAGAAAAAGTGTGGGGAGGGAGGAGAGGGAGGAAAGACTCAGGGAGGGAAAAGATGGGTTGAAGTTTCCTGGAGGGAGAAAAAGGAAGAGTCGTTTGTTTGCCTCTCAGAGGAGGGGAAGAAAATGCCAAGCCTGGGTCACTTCCTTGAAAGCATGTGTGGGCAGGCCTGCATGAGTTTGTGTGTGTGTGTGTGTGTGTGTGTGTGTGTGTGTGTGTATGAGCGTTTCAGTATGCACCTCAGATGTTGCTCTGGATTGTTGCTAGGAGTCAGCCCACACAGAGTTCACAGGTGTGTGTGCCTGTGCAAGTGTGCATTCGAGAGCACTAGGAGGAGTTGATGTGTGTATGTGGGTGTGAATACACAGCTTGGGCAGGTGTGTGTACCTGCGAGCATGTGGGATGTGTCCGGCCATCTCGGCAGGTGCAGGTTAGGAAGCAGCTGTGCCTTGCTGTGGAAGGCACACGGTTCTGGGGGGGCGCTCACCTCAGCCACAGACAGCTAGCTGTCTTACTCAGATCAGGAGGGGCGTTGCTGTGGTTGGGTTGCCAGGCGGAGGCCAGAGGCTGCTGGAGCTGTGGGGAGG
>NW_011494828.1:2143352-2146538 GCF_000754665.1 Bison bison bison
CGGGCAGAAGGAGCCTTTAAAGCTCCTGCCCCGCCCACAGGTGAGCAGTGCCGTGAGAGCCCGCGCTGTCTCCCGCTTGCCCACTCAGTGGCAGTTCTCCTGGAGCTGTGGTCCTCTCTGGAGCCTCAGCAGATCCCTCTTACAGAGCTTACTACCAGGACCCCTGACCAGGTGATGGCATAGGATAGAGACTCTCCTGTGAAAAGAGAGCAATCTAGAAACAGGTTTGGGGAGCTGGGAGGGCCACGGGGAGGGTCCTGGAAGAGCCTAGGATTGGTTTGGGGTGGGGGGAGTGGAAAGTCCAGGATAAGCAGGAGCCAGGTAAGGACATGGAGTGACCCTGAAGTGGGGGAATCAGGCTCAGGGTGCCTGTGGGATGGACGCACGTGGGATGTTAGAATTTCAAAGTGTCAGGTGTTAGTAGAGGGCCTGGGCAGTACAGAGGGTTAGGGGTATCAGGATGGGAACTGGGGAAAGTCCTGACGCGTCAGAGTCCAGAGACATCAGAGTCCAGAGGCAGGAGAAGCTTGGTAATTATGTGAGTCCAGGATGCTGGAGTCTGGTATGTCAGTCCAGGCTGGGGGAGGCGGTCAGGGAGCGAGATCCTAATTCCCACATGTCTGCCTCCCAGGAGCCACCATGGGGTGCTTCAACTTCATTAAGGTCATGATGATCCTCTTCAATATGCTCATCTTTGTAAGTATGGGGGTTATGGGTTATTTAGGGTTCCCTACAGGAGTGGGTCTTAACCTGAGTAGAGCCCCAACTGGGGAATAAGAGATTGCTATGTCCACTCTTCCTGAAAGTTTCCCCTGATGATGAGATGTGGAAGTCTCCCCGAAGACTGAGTCTTGGCTCCAGGAGCAAACTAGCTGCCACACAACTTGGGGTGGAGAAGTTTAGGGGCATCCTCTCCTTCCAGGAAGTTTCAGGTTTAGAGCAGGGCAGGGTAGGCTAACAGGCTGGGGCCTCAGGGAGGGGCAGGGGTTTGCCCAAGATCACCTAGCGTGGAAGGAAATTCAGTGGCCTGTGTATGGTGGGGAGCCAAAAGCCGAGAAGGTCCGGAGATATGAGAGTAAGAGTTTCAGCTGCAAGCGGAATTTGTTGTATTTTTTCAACAAACACTGCCTAAGACTCTGTGCCCTCAGGGATCTCGGGTCCAACAGGCCAGATAGGCAACCAGTTTCCCACAGTATGTGTGGTCTGATCACAGGGTGCATTGAAGGGGCTTGAACCCTGCCTAGTCAGAGAAGACTTCTAGAAGGAAATAGCTGAGGCTAGGAATTTGCACATAGTGAGGGGGTTGGTAAAGCATGCAAAAAGGCCCAGAGGCAATGAAATCAGATATTGTTCAGAAAACCAGGAACAGACTATATAGGGCATGTTTGAGGAAGCTGAGCAATGAGGCATGAATCTAGAGATGGTGGTAAAATTGGGGAGAAATAGACAACATGAACAAAGGACAAAGCCCTTGGATGGTGGCTGAGGATGGAGGAAGGGGCAAGCAAGACAGAGGTCTTGGAGATGATGACCACATCTCCTCTCTGCTGAGAGCAAACCTGGTGGGTACTTCATCAGCAGCCATGTACCCAGTGGACTTGCAGCTCAGGATATTTGGAAGTCATGTGCCCGTAGGTGGTCATTGAAGCCATGGGTAGGGTGAGCACACACAGGGAGAGTGAACTCCAGGAAACTCAATTTGTAAGGGATAAACAGAGAAAAGGCTGCTGCTGCTGCTGCTAAGTCGCTTCAGTCGTGTCCGACTCTGTGCGACCCCAGAGATGGCAGCCCACCAAGGCTCCCCCGTCCCTGGGATTCTCCAAGCAAGAACACTGGAGTGGGTTGCCATTTCCTTTTCCAATGCATGAAAGTGAAAAGGGAAAGTGAAATCGCTCAGTCATGTCCGACTCCTAGCAACCCCATGGACTGCAGCCTACCAGGCTCCTCCATCCATGGGATTTTCCAGGCAAGAGTACTGGAGTGGGGTGCCATTGCCTTCTCCGAGGAAAGGCTACCAGGAAGCAAATAGAGAAAGAGCATAAGGAAGCAAAGCAGGAGAGCAAGGTGTCAGAAAGTCAAGGAGGATACACCCATGGCTGAGCACAGGTTGTCACCAGAGACCTCAAAGCCACAGGAGACTGGGTGAGAGTGAGCAAAGGATGAGGAAGTGGAGACATGAAGTGTAGGTGAATTTGGAGGAATTGGGCTAGGGGTGAGGACAGTCTCTGTTGATGGTGTGGCCTGTGCCTTGGGCTTCTTCTCCTTTCAGGGAACTAGCCTTTATCCCTGTATCTGAAGAAGGCAGCAGGATTGCAGGGATCTGGAGCACAGGGGTTCTGGCCCAAGGGGGTTAAAGGCAAATCCGGTTTGGTTTCTGGCCTCTGTTGCCCAGGCCTTGCCAGACTGGGCAGGGCTGGCCTCCGACTCCTTGAAATCTGACCCCACAGGCTAGAAGCCCAGTCTTGTGTCCTTGGGCAAACATGCCTGGGATCCACCCACAACCTGCCACCTCGCTCCTGGTTCCAGCCTCAGTTTCCATAGCCGGGAAGTGGGGACTGGACACCTGGGTGGTGTCAGGCTGATTCATCCACTGAAGCACTGGGTCAGCGAGGCTTTGCTCTAAGAGCTGTGGGAACTGGGCAGGGCCCTCCTTTCCAGTCTTGGCCTCAGGATCACCTCTGAGGTGGGGTAGAGCCTCTCAGAGCTCTGGCTGTACTCCATCTCTGGTGCCTCAATTTCCACTTGTGTGGCAAGGAGAGGTCTAAGCTGGTCCTGGAAGAGACCCAAATGGGGGGCCTTAGGGTGGGTGTCCCTTCTTACCATTGCCCTCTCCAAGGTTGGAAGCAGGTGTTAAACCTCAGCCACACCTCTGTTGCTATAGTGACTGTTGAACCTGCTCAATGCTACCACCCTCCTCTTTCTGCCTATCAGAGAACCAAGGTGTTCCAGGCACCTATAACCCAGAAGCGAAATGGGGGGGAGTGGCTGCTGGCCGGGGGTGGGGGTGGGGGGAGGGCAGGTTCACCTGCTTGTTTGCACTTCAAGCTATGTGGCAGGACCCTGGCAGTGGTAAGGGAAAGCTTTGCCCCTCCCCCACACCGTGGCTATTTCTGGAATCCCTGGTCCCATTTACATCTGCCTAGATGTGCAGCCTGCTGCTGACTGCAGATGTCCCAGCTCCCATCT
>NW_011494828.1:2146638-2158401 GCF_000754665.1 Bison bison bison
AAAGATGAGTCACAACTCCCTACAGGATGAGTTTTTGGACTCCATACCCAATAAATGGGAAAGTTTCTCATCTCCCATCTTCCTAACTGAGCTGTGTGATAGGGAGCTGCCTGACAGCGCTCTTTCAAAGTCTGCCTCTCTGTCCCCAGCTATGTGGTGCAGCCCTGTTGGCAGTGGGCATCTGGGTGTCGGTTGATGGACCATCCTTTGTGAAGATCTTTGGGCCGATCTCATCCAGTGCCATGCAGTTCGTCAACGTGGGCTACTTCCTCATTGCAGCCGGTGCTGTGCTCTTCGCTCTTGGTTTCCTGGGCTGCTACGGTGCCCAAACTGAGAGCAAGTGTGCCCTCATGACGGTGTGTCAAACCCAGCTCCACAGGCCCATAACCAAAGCCCAGGGTCCCCTCACCCTTGACACTAGGCCCTGGGGATCCCCAAACCCTGCTCTGGATTCCAAGGGTCTCAGCAAACGGGGCCCCTGCCTTGTTTTCATGGTGGGGTGGGAGGGCAGAGCACGATTAGGGTAAGGAAGGCATGAGAGGCTCTCTCTCCCTAAAACTCAGATCCCTGTTCTCCACTCAGTTCTTCTTCATCCTCCTCCTCATCTTCATTGCTGAGGTTGCAGCTGCTGTGGTCGCCTTAGTGTATACTACATTGGTGAGGAACAGGGATGAGGCAAAGGGGTACCACTGGGCAAGCCCTGAGAGGGGGCCACACCCTCCCCACCAGGCTGTAAACACTGGCCTTCCGCACCCAGGCTGAGAACTTCCTGACGGCGGTGGTGGTGCCTAATATCAAAAAAGAGTACGGTTCCCAAAAAGACTTCACTCAAGTGTGGAACTCCACCATGGCAGGGGTAAGGTGGGCTGAGGGAGACTTGGGGGTGGGGAGAAATAAGCAAGGCCCCTCTGATCATCTTCTCTTCATCTCCAGCTTAAGTGCTGTGGCTTCACCAACTACACAGATTTTGAGGGGTCACCCTATGTAAGAAAGAACGGTACCTTTCCCCCATACTGTTGCTATGACAGTGTCAATAACTCGTTCATGGAACCCTGCAACAATTTCACCGCCCGTAACATGAGTGTACAGGTAAAGGTTGGCCTAGGAGGTTGGGATGCTTTAACGACCTCAGGGTGCTGAATGAGAATGGGAGCAGCTGCTGACTATAGATGCTCTCTCCCCTCCCCCAAGGGATGCTTCAAACAGCTTCTGTATGACATCCGAACCAATGCAGTCACTGTGGGTGGTGTGGCAGCCGGAATTGGGGGCTTGGAGGTAAGGAGAGGAGCTTGGGGCAGGATATCCCCAACCCTGGTTCAGGGCTGCTTGACCCACCTCTGAGGCCTCTCTGGAAGAGACAGACTTCTAACAAAGCTTCATGATCAGTGTCTGGTGGGACAGGGGACTACAGTTTAAGGACCCTGATATGTCTCTTCATCTCTCCCTATTCCTTTCCCACCAGCTGGCTGCCATGATTGTGTCCATGTATCTGTACTGCAATCTGGAATAAGTTGGCTTCTCCTTCCACCACTGCTGCTGTCGTATGAGAACTGTGAAGAGGCGATGATCAGGGTGGGGACAGGATCTAACAGTGTCTCTTGGGCCGGAGTTGACCTAACTTTGTTCCTCTGGACTCGGGGCCAAATGGACACCACCCCCTTCAACTGGAGCCTGACATTTCCTTCTATTGGTGGGTTTGGGGTCCTCCTATTCCAGAGCCCCTAAGGTAGCCAATCCTCTTACCCACTCCTCCAGTCTGTCCCTTAAACACTTGATACCCTCTCAGAGCAAGGCGGGGGGGGTGCTCTTGGGGATCCCAGTACTCCACAGGGGGGATTAGAGAAAGGCAGCCCATAGCATGAGCATATACAAAATCAGCAGTTACAGAGCGGATGTGTAGAAGGCATTTCAGAACTCATAAACCCATTAAAATGTTTATCTGGACTCTGTGTATCCTTGGGGAGAGGGACCTCAAACTTGTCTACACTGGCCTCAAACGCCTGTGGGGTTGTTGACTCAGAGGCTCCTGGGAAGGCAGCAGAAGGGAAGTGGCATGGAGGCGGGCCGCTATTTCTCACCTTCATTTGGATTGCAGACCTGGAAGGGAGCTTAACAAGAATGCCCAAGAGGTCATTGAAGGAGGTGGCAGGGGCTGAGCCAGTCTGCAGCCCTATAATGTGGGAGGACTTTGGCCTGAAACTACCCCTTCCTGGGTAGAGGCACTGGACTGGAAAACTATGAAAATAACAAGCTTGTGCCCAAATAGGGGGCAGGGAGACTAAAAATACTGCCAGGGCAATGGAAGAGGGTCATTCCTTAAGTTCTGGGAAGCCCTCCAGAAGCCCCCACCAGGGCACCCAAGCTGCCTACCCTTCCCAGGCAGGCAGAGCCCCACACCTGTCCCTGCTTTGGGGACATCAGAAAGAATTTCATTTACTCTCTTTCTTGGTCACCCAGTGCTCTATAGATCTGATCTCTTATTTAGTCTTAACTACCCCATGTTCCAGAAACTGGGCCTAGAGAGCCCAAGTGACTTGTTCCAGGCCCACAACCTCCTATGAAAAGCTGGGCCTGGATTTGGGTCCAGCCCATCTGACTCCAGAGCCAGGTGGGGTCCTGGCTGACATGGTGGCATGATTCACTTTTAAGTCACAACATCCCAGACAACCATCTGATCACTGCTGCAGAAGAAAGAGCACTAAGGTGGGAGGCCGTGGCCAGAGGGTATGGTGTCTACCTCCAAGCCAAGCCCAGCCTGGCAAACCAGGCCTCCTTGCCTCCCTTTCACCCTTCGATCCTTCTTCCCAGGCTTTACTAGGACAAGCCAGAACCATCACTTGCCCTGAGTCCAAAAAAGAACTGCAACCTTGCCAGTGCAACACGGTCCAAGAGCTAGTCTTCACGGCCCAGATCAGGAGTCTGCTGGGGAATGGGCAGGTGGAGTACTCGGAACCCATCCCACCTTTCTATGCCTCATACCGCCCAACCCCCAGTTGCATACATAGAGGCTGCAAGGGATTTGTTTGCCCTGGGCGGGCCTCGTCCACCTCATTACAGGTTAATTGCTCCTCAACCTGGCTTTTGTGGCACCTCGAACACTATCTCTACCTCCGGCAAACACTGAAGGCGTCATGGTGGCGAGAAATGCTGGAGCCACATACCATCCCTGCCATTACTGAGCAGGGCTCCAGGCACCAGTGGAGAGGCAGGGGCAGAGAGCTGATGACAGGGCGGAGTTCCTGCCAGTTCCTGCCTCCTTGGCCAAAAAGCTCCACATAAGGAGCTCATCCAGCTCACTTTACAAGGGCTCTGCAGGCAGACCCCTTCTCAAACTGTCCTATACACACTTTCATGAACTTAAGTCCTTCACAGATTCCCCAGTTGCCATGCCTTGGGCTGTATCAACTACTCCTCTGGATAATATCTTCCATCTTCTGGCAGGCTTGCATGATTTACATCTTCTCTGGATCACTGGTTGGGTAGGAATCTGATGAAAATGATAGCTTTTCCCCAGAAAAACGCTCAGATACGGAATCTGTATACAAAGTACCCTAAGGGCCACAGGCATCCTTGTTCTTGCGTCTCCATCTGCAGTGCACTCCTCACTTCCTGCATGAGGGACATTCAGCTCTGTCTTGCCCACTTCCTTCCCACATGCACTATCCTCACCTGCTCCCCATCACCTCCTCATCCCCACCTATTCCATTTTGCTCTCTCTTGCTCCATTTCTGGGGACAGGTCCTCTGGCCCAGATGAACTTGGCAGGAAACAGTAGGATGGTTAATTGAACAGTGGGAACGGGGCGTGGGGTGGCTGCTCTGAGTTCAGGCCCAAGTAGCGGGCAAAGGTCAGGCTCAGTTGTTCTAGGGTGGACCTTAAGTAAAAATCTTGGAGTTTGAGACTCGGGCATCCCCTGGTGGCCAAAAGGCACTAGTGAAAGTCGCTCAGATGTGTCTGACTCTTTGTGACCCCGTGGACTATACAGTCCCTGGAATTCTCCAGGCCAGAATACTGGAGTAGGTAGCTTTTCCCTTCTCCAGGGGATCATCCCAACCCAGGGATCGAACCCAGGTCTCCCACTCTGGAGGTGGATTCTTTACCAGCTGAGCCACAGGGAAGCCCAAGTGGAAAATAACCCTGTGGAGGATAGCAAAGAAAACTCACCATCTATCATCACCATTCTCTCTCCCACCCATCCGTGTGTGTGTGTCTCTCTCTCTCATACACACACAGTCACGAGACACATCCCCAGAGCTTTTCTCCTTTTTTAATCAATGACCACCTTATCCAGCTTTGGAAATCTGGACAAAGAGGAGGCTGAGAAGAGGCCTGGTTCAGTGTCTGAGGGTCTCTGAGTGAGTCTGCATCAGCAGGTGGGCCCCAGGTGGGCCTGTCCATGGGTTGGGCACAGCAGTTTCCTGAGTAAGAGCCTGCCCCACCCTCAGGGCAGCACCCCAGTCCAAGAAAAAAAAAAAAAAAAAGAATCAAGGCCCTCCAGGCTTCAGCTGTTTCCAAGGTCCTCAGGACAGTCAATAAATATGTTAGATTCTGAGTCAGGCCTGGGAGGAGGGAGTATGCAAAGGGCAGGATGGGCTGCCCAAGGATCCCAGTGATTCCCAGGTACTCTCCTGCCCTTTCCCGACAAGGAAGTAAATAAATAGACCTCCAACTCAGGAGCAGAGGAACCCTCCCCTGGGAGTTAGTAATTAAGTCTCATGTTAAAAACAAACCATCCCCAGCCCCTGCCAGTGTCTACAAAATCCTACAGGATTGGGTAAAGGGCTAGCCTGCCTGGGGGTACACAGTACCCAGCCCTGCAGGTTCCTGGAGGAGGTCTCATGTCTGTTCTGCAGCTCCTGGGCCTCCCTCCTCCTTTGGGGGTGACTCCAAGAAAATTGGGGTGATTGATGGTGGCTTCTTCATCCTGAGAAGAGAATAGGAATGTGGACAGAGAAGCGGTCACTAGCTACATCCCCTAATCCCATCAGTCTTCCATTTCCCAGGACAGGATAGGGTCACTCACGAGTACGGGGAGGCTGGGACCCCCACCACCAGGAAGTGGTTCTTCTTCCGAAACAGTCTCCACAGGCCCCGGTGGTTGCCACGCACATCCAGGTCCCAGATTCGGAGGCACTGGGGGTAGGGGAGGGGGGCCGACAAAGGCATAGGTCAGAGAGCTGTGGTGAGGGCCCGCAGCGCCACCCCCCTCAGCAGCCTTCTCAATTTGCAAGAGACAGCATCTTCAAGACTATGAATTTGTGACAGGGGCTAGAAGAGAGGCTCTGAGACTATGAAGAGAAGGTTCTGAAGTAGAGGAGTCCAGAAAGGCTCCCTGTATCTTGGGGAGGGGTATTCCTGGGGGAGGTGTGGTATTGGAGCACCTTGGCAAGCTGAGTCCAGGTGGTGAAGTCATCGTCCTTCTCCATCCGGATAAAGGCCACGTAGGTGTGGCCCTCTGTGTCTGGCAGGAAAGAGTCTTCACAAGGGTTCTTGCTGTGGTCCAGAACCTCTGCTTCGCTGCAGCAGGGGGCGGGGAGAAAGGCCAAGACAAGGCCCACCTCGTGACTGTGTCACACAGACCCTTGCTTTTAATGCTCTACTGTGGCTATCTTGAACTTCTTAATAATTTTTGAACAAGGGACCCTGGTTTTCATTTTGCACTGGACTCCAAACTCTGGGGCCAAGACTCCCAGTATGTGACATCTCCTCACTCCCTGACACATCCCTCACTGCCCTCAGCCATACCTGAGCAGCCTGTGAACTTCCACTTCATAAGCATCCTTCTTCAGACTGAAGGAGAGGAAGAACTGAGTCGGGGGGGAGAAATCAGTGCAGGGGAGGGGTAGCCCCTTAAGGGACCACATGTGGGTCGGGGGCAACAGGGCTGGGGTAAATACACAAGCCCCAGGGTGGAAAGGGCCTGTCAAGTACTGGTCATCGAGGCTCCTAGACCTCCCCTTTGCTGTCCGCAGCCTCTACCTGTCCACGTTCCTGAGCTGGACACCTGGAACCGTGTTGAACTTGTGCTTCTTGAAGTAGGCCTCCTGGAATGGATGTGAAGGTAAGAAGCAGGGCCTTATCTTGGCTGGCCTACACCTGCTGCAGACCCACCACACATCCACAAGACCCACAGATGAAGTCCTAGACCTATAAAAGCCTCTCTAATTTCCTCGTCTTCCCCATCCTCTCGGCAGTATGCTACGAGCTTTAATCTGGCTCCACCATTGCCAGACAGTTCACACTGGCATCTCATGCTACTGGCCCCTGAGCTAGTCCTTATCTCCAGCGGTTCTCCCTGGGCCTGCTGTTCTAAGGCCACAGAAGCTGGGAATGAGGCCTGCAGAGCGACAGGTTGGACTGGGAGGGAGGGAACTTTATGACTAAGGAGCTGAGGGTGAGGGAAATGAGGTCACTCCCTGTTCCTCTCAGAGATGAGTGGGGGTCTTATAGTAACCAGCCTCTGAAGGCCCTCTTGGCTTCTAAGAGGTCCCAAAGTGGAAGCTGTCCATTCCTTCACACTGGGTTTTCTCAAGGTCTCCCTGGCTATAACTGGGGAGTGGCCTTTTGGACACAGCCATGAAGGGATGGGGACTGGGGCCCTCCCTGTTCACTTCAGGCTGAGGATTCAGCCTCAGCACTTATAAGGATAGGAGAGAGCACAATTTGCAGGGCTGGACGAGTGCGTGGCAGCAGAAATACCCTCCCCACACCCACAGTCTAGTGCTAAGAATAGCAATAATAAAAATAATACCAGCTGACCCTTATATAATGTTTACAGTCCAAAGCATATTACGCATACTAACTTCTTTAAGCTTCACAACCCTATGAGGTAGGTGGTATTTTTATCCTCCTTTCTCAAATAAAGAAACTAATGCAAAAGGCAGTTACTAACAATTTCCCAAGGCTAACTGGCTAGTGAGTGGCAGAGCTGAGCCCATGTTCTTGCCCCATCTACCACACTGTACTCCCCGCCCCAACACCCGTGCCTCCCACTCACATGGAAGTAGCCATTCATGTTGAGGCCAACAATGCCGAAGTGGTAGGATCGGGACACGTCAGGGATAATGCATTCTCGGCCTCGGCGTTGTTCCGGCATCCGCATCCACATGTCCCAGTCCCAGAGCTGGCAGTGTGGAAGACAATGGGAGTTTAGAGGTTCGAGCTGGCAGGGGATTCCAAGCCTACCCACCCTCCCCTGCCAGGGCACCTTTTCTGGTGTGGGCCACTTGGGTTCAAGCTCCTCCTTGTACAAGGACTTCCTGAGCACCCAGCCCAGCCCAGGCATGGTCTCCACACGGTATAGCAGTGCTGGGTCCTCTGCCGTGTGCTCATAGCCCTGTGGACAGGCGGCCACGAGAGGAGGTCTTAGCTTGGGGCCTCTGCCCATCCCTCAGCTGACCCCTGGCCGCTCAGCCTACCTGGTCATTCCAGGCAGAGATACAGTACAAGCTGTCGTCCTCCTCCAGCAGGTGGATGGATTGGCTCAGGAAACTGAGAGGCAGGGTCCAGGGGTTCAGAGAGGGGCAAGGACAAACCCAGTCACACAGTGATGCTGGAAGAGCTGGAGATGGGACTCAGGAGTCATGCCTCCTTCCACCTTCCCCTCAAACCCCATTCATCCCTTCCGTTTCCATTCATCCTTTCTGCTCTCTCCTGCTGCCCCAACACCAGCCAGCCTACCTTTGCTCAGGCATTCCCCCCCACTTTGGAGACTGGTTCCTCCAGAAAGCTTTCTAAGAGCCCCCACTGGAGTTGGGGGCTTCTTCCCTGGAGACCCAGTCAAGCAAAGAGGCCCCATGCAGCTTGGAGCTGCATGGAGGAGGATCCCTCTCACCTGAAAAAATCCACAGCAATGTCCAGGTCCTCTTCCAGAACCACAGCAAACTTGGCTTCCTAAAGCGGGTGGGGGACAACATGAGCCCTAGGGAGCTTTCTCATCCCATGTCTCTCCCACCTCCATCCACTTCTCAGGCCACACTGCCCCCATTTTTCATATCAGGAGGATGAGGCCCAGGGAGAGGAAGAGCTTGCTATATGGTAAGACCAGACTTATGCTCACTTTCCCCATCTAGGTCCAAGAGTTTTGTCCTTACTACTCACCGGAAACAGGTTGAAAGTGGCAGTGAGGCTGGCCTTGTAGTGCTGGGTGGGGAGTAGGAAGAGGGCACGTGAGCTTTGGGGTGGACAGTGGGGCCAGATGTCCACCCCTTCCATCCTTGCCCAGGTGGTACCTGAGACACACGGGCGTTCTTGATGCTGATGGGAGTGTGCTGGATGCCCCTCAGACCAAACAGCGCCACCACATCCATCGGCTCCTAAGGGGCACGGCCATCATGTGAGCCCCCCACCTCAACTCCACCTCCTGCCCACCTCTGCAGGTTCTGTCTCGTCAAGCCCTGCATGTTTCACAGCCCTTGCCTGGGCTGTCTCCCCTGCCAGGCCTCCGTGATCATTGCTACTCAGTACCTGCAACCCTGCACTCTGCTCTGCCCAAAGCCCCCAAGCCCCACTCACCTCATAGTAGCCATCGATGAAAACTGTTATCATCTGGGGAGACACCCCCTGGGCTGAGAGTAGAGAGCGCAGCATCCTGGGGAGCCCAGGGATGGATTAGACCTCTTTGTCCCCCCAAAATCAGGACTCCTCTATACTTACAGATGGGCCCCAACTCCCCATGTTCACCCACATAAGTGAATGGACCCATAATCTGTTGCCTTTCCACCCACCTCAAGCATTCTTCCTGCAGATACATGAGCCTGGGGTTCCCACCACTAGCAACCTCCTGTTTGGTGCTAGATACAGCCACTCCCGGGCTCACCTGTACAGGTAATTGGGCCGGTTCCCTGCAATGACAGCCACAGGCACATTGAGGACCTTGTTGTCTGGGAGCTGAGGGAGAAAGAGTGTTCAGCTCTTGCCTTGTTTTCTCTTCAGACTGGGATTCCCCACCTGGGGAAGAGTCTTGAGGGAGAGGGGGACTCAAGGGAAAAGGCAGAGGGCTTCCCTGTCTTGGCCCCTCCACACACTCAGCTCAACTCCATCTCCAGGCCTTTGCTCACATGGTCTGCTCCTTCCCCCCAACCGGGATCCCCCATCTTTCAGAGTCCAGTATAAATCAGCTCCTGGTTCCCTCCAGGCTGGGGCAGGAAAAGCCCAACCGGGACCTTTCCTGGGGCCTCTTGCCTAGCTGCGGAAGAGTCCGGGACTCACTGCCTAAAGCCCCACTCACTGGGTCAGGGCTGAACTCGATGGGTGTGGGGTCCTTGCAGCTGCACACGCTCCCATAACCCTCAACTTTGCTGCAGAAGCGGCGGCGGCGACGGTTCAGCTCTGTGTCTGCCCAGTGGCACTCTGCCTCTGAGGTGGGGGGAAAGATGAGGTCAACAGGATGGGAGAATGAGGCCAGTGTGGTTTGGAGAACACCAGACACGCAGTTGAGAATGCAGCCCTGTAAAGAGAACCCAGATGCCCACCCCCAGCCCAGACACTGCCCTGGAGCCCAGCCCCCACTGACCCCACCTTCAGCTGAGCTCAGCGGCACATCTGTCTTCAGCAGAACTGGATCCCCCCAGGAGGAGAGGGCAGGTGACTTAGAATGTTTCTCCCCGAGCACAGGACCTGGCAGGGGGCAGAAATGAGGGGCAATGGGGGCCCTAGATCCAGGCTCTAGTGCTGGATCTTCTTCCCATCTCCTGGCCCAGCTTCATCCAGCCCACCAGCACCAACTCTGCTCAGACCCCTATCCCACCCCATCTCCTGGAGTTCTGCTCCTCCCAGGCCCTGAATACTACAGGGTGGATGCCTATGGTGCTGGCACCTCCTTTTCGTCCCACGAAGGCCCAGGTGTCCCTCCAGCCCAGGGCAGGGCCAGCCTGGCTGCCTAGGCTCCTCAGCAGAGCCTTGGCGGTGTCCTTGAGGTGGAAGGAGCCCTCGTCCTAGGAGACCAGAGAAGGTGATCAACCTGACTGGCACAGCTCCAGGAGACCTGGCCTCAGGGAATACTAACTACAGGTCAAGCACCATGTAAAATCTTTTACTTAAATCAGCTCACTGAATTATCACATCCCAGAAAACTGAAGGCTTAGATTCTGAGACTCACCCAAGGTCACCAGGCTAAGCAGTCGTTACCATGGTCCCACACAGTACCCACCTCTGTCCCCTGCCACCTCCCTGCCCTCCCCCATCCTGCTCCATCTCCACTGGCAGCCTTGTTCCGCAAGCATGCCAAGCACCTTTCCAATTAGGGGTCTTTGTGCTTGCCTTTCCATCTAGAATGCTCTTTCTCCAGATATTCACAGGGGTCACTTCTCACTACTTCCAGCTTTCTGTGCACAGGTCATTTCCTTATAGAGGCCTTCCCTTTCTAAAACACACTCCATCACCCTGTCTCCCTTGCTTAATTTTCTTCTTCATATAAGTTTTCGTTTCCTGACATTATAGATTTATCTGGCTGCTTTCTGTTGATCTTGCCCTGTGGGTATAAACTCCATAAGGGTAGGGACTCTGTTGTGCTCTCCACTGACAAGTCTGGGATTGGAACCTGGTCACCTTCCTCCAGAGGCTTTTGCCACTCTGCCATATTAGGGGCACGAACCCAGGGCCACAAGCAGAGTTGAATTAGGGGCACTGGGAATGGGGCCAAGGCCGAGTCACTGACCTTGACGGTGCAGATGAGCACTCGGCCAGGTGCCACCATGTTGAGGAACAGCACCATGGCCTCATCCTCATGAGGTGAATAGGTGTCAAACACTCGCTTTGCCATCACATGGCCCTGGCAGGAGACACAGCTCCTGTGAGTTAGTGTCACCAGCAAGGAGGGCTTAGCTACGGCCCTCTAGGTCCCCTACCCTGAGAACCTCACCGTGGCCTGGTTGAGGACGATGACGTGGATGCCCCGGCCCTGCTCCTGGGCCTCATCCTCCAGCACCTGCAGAGTAGTGTAGACAAGGACAAACTCTTCATTCTGGCATTTGAGGTCTCTCTGTCTTATGGGCACTTACAGAAACAGCTGCATGAAACAAAACCTCCCCTCCTTCCTCTGCCTCTGGTCACATAGTTCTCTTCAGACCCAGCTTGAAGCCCAGCTCTTCAGGAAGTCTCCATAGTTCTCCCATGAAAAGAGATCCCATCTTTCTACTCCCGCTGTCATGACTTTTAGAGCCCTTGACTATCTCTGCCTCATGCTGGAGCTATCACAGTTTATCTGACTGAACCCCTCAAAGTAGAGGCCAGGTCTGGTTACCTCTGGATTCCCAGTGTCCAGACCAAGGCCAAGATCAAAGAAGGCAGCAGGAAGTAGTTACAAAATAAATAAATCAATAAAGTAACTGCCTACTAATATTAATTATCACTTTTGATAATACCCGATGCTGCTGCTGCTGCTGCTAAGTCGCTTCAGTCGTGTCCGACTCTGTGCGACCCCATAGACGGCAGCCCGCCAGGCTTCCCCGTCCCTGGGATTCTCCAGGCAAGAACACTGGAGTGGGTTGCCATTTCCTTCTCCAATGCATGAAAGTGTAAAGCGAAAGTGAAGTCGCTCAGTCATGTCAGACTGTAGCGACCCCATGGACTGCAGCCTACCAGGCTCCTCCGTCCATGGGATTTTCCAGGCAAAAGTATTGGAGTGGGGTGCCATTGCCTTCTCCGTAATACCCGCTACATATGATATATTTCATATACTTTACACCAGGCACCAGCCCACTCACCGTGGTGCCGTCCACTGCCACATACACTTTGCTGCGGCTTGAGTATACCTCCCCATCC
>NW_011494828.1:2158501-2162839 GCF_000754665.1 Bison bison bison
GTTGGGGTGTGACAGGTCTTAGAGATGGTCCCTCCAGCAAAATCTGGGATCTGCCTGCCATTTCAGTCTTAGGATCCCAGGGGACCTCCCTCCACCGCCAATCCCAGCCTCAGTCTGGCCCTACCATAGTCTTGTTCTGGCTCCAGGTCTTCACTGGCCTCGCTGATAGCTCGTCGTGTGTCCAGGATCAACTTGATGTTGACAATGACGGTCACCAGTAAGAAAAGCACGGCTCCTGTCTGAGGGGATGGGTGGGGATGATAAAGAGGTGTACCCCCTCCAGATCACTGAGGGTCTTCCTGAAGTGAGGGCTCTGGCTGAAGTAATGACATGGGGAGAACCTGGGTTTGCCTGTCCTCTCTCTGTATGACCAGTTCTACTCCCCCAGACCAGGGTCCAGTTTCATAACCACCTCCTTCAGAGGCCCACCCCTTCCATCAGGGCGCTCCCTACCCAGAACTCCTGTATTCTTCCATTGGAGGCCTTGAGTTCCTTGGTCCCCTCCACAATTAGTTCCTAGAGATGGAGCCAGTCCCAGAGAACCACACGGGGAATTGGAAGACCTGGGTCCTAGCCCTGCCTGTCTGACAGGTGTGTACCCTGGGCAAAGCCTTCCTGATCCAACTTCAGCTTTGTCAGAAGCCTAGGAGGTTGTACTTGGGTTCTGATTCCAGAACTCTGGGCCTGAACCACTACCTGGTAGGGACGGGAGACAAAGAGGTTTCCCCTCTAGGAAGCTGCTGCCTCTTTCTGGGGTGGGGCCAGCCAAGGTAGGTCCCGTGCCCATAGTCTAGGCTGGGGGCAAAGCTGAGAGGGAGCCCCTGAGAGTCTGGGGACACCTCTATACCTGACAGAACCTCCGCAGGGCCCGCTGGTTGGTCAGTTTATACTTCCAGGTAAGATACCAGCTCCGCTTTTTTCGCGCCCCAAAGGGCTTGATGAGGGGGCTGGGCTTCCAGTCGTCCATGTCGTATGGGGGGGTCACCACTGTCCTGGCCAACCCATGCCTGCAGCAATCTGAGGAGACCAGAGGGTCACATGGGGTAAGGTGTTCTTCCCAGAGTCTGATGTTTTCTCCGGGAGATGAGGGAGGACCTCCCAGTAATTATTCCCTGCAGGCATCCATGCTCTGTGACCCAGAGAAAGTAGCTCAACTACTCTGGAAAGGAAACCTTCGAAGGGGTCAGAACACCTGCAAACTCCCCTGTGGCTGGAGAAACTGACAGGACTGCTCACGGTCCCGGGGGTGGAAGCCAAATAATCGGCTCTCAGGCTCATCAGTCCCTAAAAGAACAAAGCCCCAGACCTTCCTAATGCTCGGGTGAGCAAAGGGCAGCGAACTCCCAACATCACCATTCTCTATCCGCTTCGGCCCTCGCCCCCTCCGATCTGGCCTTGCTTTCTTCCTCCCGGGGCTCGGGGCTGCCCGAGCAGTCGGGGGATCCGCCCGGGCCACGCCACCCCTCCTGGACCCCCGTCCAGAGACACTCACATCTCAAGGAGCCCTGGCCCCGTTCGAGCCCCACTCGGGCCCGCACAGCTCGGCCCGGAGCACCGCGGCCTCCGCCTCCTCCATGCCGCTCGCGGCCCCGCCCCGGCCCGGCCGGCCCGCCTCCCCGCTTCCGCCGCCGCAGCCGCCGCGGGGGTGAGAGGGCGGCGGGCGGCGCTTAGGGCGGCGGCCAGTGTCTGCTGCCCGCGAGTCCTGCTAGTGTTCGGTCCCTCGGCTGCTTTGCGGCCGGCTGGCCGGGTGGGCGGCTGCGGGGAGCCACTTCCCGGCCCCCAGTACCGCGTGATGGCAAACCCGATTCGAGTCGGAGTCCTAGAGCCTTGGACTAGACCGTGTTGCGCGCCAGAGTCAGAAGGGCGACAGGCCTGGAACATAGACACCCACCTCTTTTTGCTTGGGCGAGGCTGCACCTAGGTCTAGTGTATGTGAGGCCATTGAAGACTACGGGGAATTAAAACCTGGTTATACCACTCTCCTAGACCTTGGGCAAGTCATTTCACGTCTCAGCATAGGTTTCCTTCTCTGTGAAATGAGGATGCCTTTACACGATGCATACTGCATGGCAGTCACTGTTCTAAGTAAGCACCGCACTATATTAACTCATCTAATTCCACAACAACTCCAAGAGGTAGGAACTATTACTATCCCAATCATAGAGACAAAGAAAATGAAGCTCAATATCACGAAGTTGGTAGAGCTAGAATTCAAACCCAGGCAGTCTGGTTCCAGATTCCTCTTAACCCCTCACTATACTGATAATAACTTAATAAAGTTCAGCAGGTGTGAAGCATTTAGCTTAACACAGTGGTTCTCAAACTTCAGCTTGAATTAGAATCACTTGGAGGGGTTATTAAAACAGATTGCTGTGCCCCATTCTTAGAGTTTTTGATTTAGGAGTCTGGAGGGCAAAGCAGAATACTGCATTTCTAAAAAGTTTCTAGGGGATGGTGCTGCTTATTTGAAATGAGTGGGTGGCCATGGCACGGTTTTAGGCAGGAGCAATATAATCCAATTCAGGAGAAAATATACTGTCCTGTGGACAGTGGATTAAAAGGACACAGAGGAAGCCAGTAGATTAGATTTTTTTGAGCTCTCCATATTCCATCTGCTTCTTAAAATGGTGAGATGGTATCCTCAAAATGTTAACAGGGCTTGTCTTAGTAGTTGAGGCAATCTCAACTACTTCTAAGTAGTGACTGAGTGACTTCTAATAAGTAAGTATGTGTTGAAGTGAAGTGAAGTCGCTCAGTCATGTCCGACTCTTTGTGACCCCATGGACTGTAGCCTACCAGGCTCCTCAGTCCATGGGATTTTCCAGGCAAGATTACTGGAGTGGGTTGCCATTTCCTTCTCCAGGGGATCTTCCCAACCCAGGAATCAAACCCGGGTCTCCCACATTGTAGGCAGACGCTTTACCGTCTGAGCCCAAGTATGTGTTAGAACAGAATAAATCCCAACATATTTTAAAAAGGTGTCCCTTGGGGTTCCCCTCCCCACCCTCTTCTCTCCTCAAACTCACTCTTCATAGAAGATCTCATCCACTCTCGTGAGCTCTCTGACCATCAAGATTTCTAAACTCATTCCTGCAGACTTTCTCCTGAGCTCCAGGCAGACCCGTGTTCAACTACTGTGTGAATGTTCTCATAGGCCTCTCCGGTCCAACATGACTCCTGCAAGAACCATCTCTCTTCAATCCCAGTCTTCTTGGGTTCCCTTCCTTGGTGCATAGCATCAGGTCAAACAGCTGGGAGTCACCCTCAATTCCCTGTGTCTCTCTAGCTATCAGGCCAGATCTGTTTGCTCACCATTATATTCTTTGTACCACATACCATGGCTAGAACATAGGAGATTCTCCATAATATTTTTTGAAATCATTTGGTTTCTGAACAAATACTTATTGAATGACAGTATAGATAAACGAATGTTACTAGTTATCAAGTCTTGTCCATCATACCTTCTAAAGATTCCTCCTCCATTCAGGTCTAATTCTTTTCCAACTTCACAACCAGCCCCTGTCCAGGACATTTTAGTTTCTTGCCTTCTACATTGTCTCCTTGACTTCAGATATTCACCCCTTTAATTCTCCTTGCAAAATCCAGAGTATTTTTTTCAAAAAGGCAAATCTATTTTGTCTGTCTCTGATTTAAAACCCTTTCATGGATCAAGGCATACTAAAGAAAAGTATGTTACTTAAAGTTACAAAGGTAACAAGCTGAAAAATAATGATAGAAATAGGGCCAATGGAAGGAGGGAAGTATAGAATGTGCAGTAAATCTTATGTATTATAATAGCAAGTCAGTAGACAATGTTTAAAATCAGGAGATGGTGATAAAAGCCTATTGTGGAGCTATGAATATAAACACCAGGAAAAAATAGCTAAAAGTGGTTGCCTCTGGGAAGTGGAACTAGACGTCGGAAAGGATAGGTCAGGGTAACTATCTTTTCATAATAAACCTTCCTGATGCCATGGACTAGAATTACTTGGATTAAAAACCAAAATCAAGCCAGAGCATAAAAAGTTTTTTTATGGATCCTCATTGCCCATAGAATAAAATCCAAGCATTTTAGAACCATCTTTTATAACCCTGTTACTCAAAATGTGGTCCCTGGACCAGCCGCATGGCCATCAGCAGGGAGCTTGTTAGAAATGCAGAATCTCTGGCCGTACCCTAGATTTACAGAATCATAACCTGCATTTTAACAAGATTCCCAGATAATCCATATATGTACAGTCAAGTATAAGAAGCATTAGCTTCAATATTGGTTTCTCCTCACTGCCCAGAAGAACTTGACTTCCTCTCCTTTAGTCTAAATTTAGTGGCTACACTGGG
>NW_011494828.1:2162951-2163373 GCF_000754665.1 Bison bison bison
CACTGGGGGGGGGTGTGTGTGTGTGTGTGTGTGTGTGTGTGTGTATCAGTGGCTAAATTCCAACCACTGTTTTAGACCCAGCTCCTCTACTCCAGGGGCTTCCCTGGTGGCTCAGACGGTAAAGAATATACTCCAAGAAGGCTTCCAAAACCCTCTGTAGCTCTGTTAGCACTCCTCCTTAAAATCCCACTTCCCTAACTGAGGGTGCTTAACCTTCCTTCAGCAAACATTCATTGGGCGCCTGCTGAGTGCCTGGCTGGACTCAGCGCCACAGTCGGGAGAAGGCGCTGAGTTTCCTTCAGGTGCATACTCAGCATCACCCAGCCTCACCCATTCCGGAGCCAGAGGTGTATGCGCAGCACCCGAAGATCCACGCTCACGCACACACATACCGAGCTCTGCGCCGCTTTTCTGAGTGTTAC
>NW_011494828.1:2163604-2164110 GCF_000754665.1 Bison bison bison
GAGGGGACTGCGGAGTCCCAGACGCCTGACCTGCGAGACGTGGAGGGCAAGGTGGGCAGGAAGACCCCTGAAGGGCTGCTCCGCGGGCTGCGAGGCGAGTGGGAGCCGGGAACCTCTGAGGCTGTGCTGCTCTCGGGGGCGCCTAGCACGGGCCACAGCCTGGGGGACAAGATCATGGCGCTGAGGATGGAGCTGGTGAGTGTGGGCTGCACTGGCCGGGGGGGACGAGTCTCCAGCGTGGGGCCGGAAAGGATGGACTCGCGTACCCAGAGTTGGGCTGGGGAGGAGAGAGTTAAAACCACCTGCCCAACTCCTCAGGATTCCTACCAGATCAGTCTTTAATCCTTGGGGTCCATTAATTGCCTTCCCCACCAAGGGTGAGTGGAGTACTCACTCCCTCCGGGTGGGAGGTGCAGGATTTGGTAAGCTTTTTTTTTTTTTTTGCCAAATAATTGGGAGGGGAGAGGTGAGGGTTGGGAAGCTTTGAGAACCTAGGAAGACCAGAG
>NW_011494828.1:2164210-2171540 GCF_000754665.1 Bison bison bison
GGGGTTTGTTCCTCTGTGGCTCCAGTATCCACCCCAACACTCTGCACAGTAGAGATTTGCGTGAAAACTGCCTGGACTAGGGCCACTAAAAACATCCTCTTTCCCCAGCATCCCCCACACCTACGGACAATATTTGAAAGTTCCTAGGAGCTTAGCAGACACGGAGGAGCAGCACCAGCATGTTGGCCTCACCTCCTCAGACCCCGTCTCCTTCCTGCCAGCCCCCAAGTACACTGGAGATTTGCATCTCTCCTGCACTTCCTTGGGGAGAAGAGGAGGAAACCAGCACCCAGCCCCTTCCCTGTTGCTGCTGCTCTAGATTCAGAGCCAAAAGGGCAGCTGGGGCCTCCCAGGCTCCCTAGGGCCCTGGTTCTGGTGAAGGGGGTGATCTACACCTGCCACCACTTTGCAACCAATTCTAGGGAACTGAGGAATTGCCAGCTACTTTCTGGCCTAGAACCAGGAGTCCACAGTGAGTGTGTCAGCTAATAGGTCTTCCTGGAGCCCCACTGTGCCCAGTTCTGTGCCCTGCTGAAGTGTGTGTGTGTGTGTGTGTGTGTGTGCCCCACTGTGCCCAGTTCTGTGCCCTGCTGAAGTGTGTGTGTAAGTGTGTGTGTGTGCGTGCGTGCGTGTGTGTGTGTGTGTGTGTGTGTGTGTAGGGAGATGTTGGGAGGGAGGTCTTGGGGCTTCCTGAAAGGATGGGAGGAGAGTTTTCTGGGCAAAGCAGTCAGGGAAGGCTCCCTGGGGGAAGGATTTGAATGCCATGTGTGCATTTGGCCTTGAAGATTGGAAGCTATTGCCAGATTCTCCCCAGTAGGGCTGTAACTGTGCCCACCTAAGGGAGGGGTCTGGCTTTGCCTCACTGTACAAACTTTAGCTGAGGGCAGAGAAAGAGCTAACTTAGAATGTCTTGCTTTGGAAACTAACTTTCACCAAGTGCATGTGCCAGGAATCATGCTGAACATTTTACAAGATAGTCTCCTAGTTCTCACGGAAACTTACTAGGCAAGGGATATTTTATAGATGAAGAAACTGAGGCACAGAGAGGCTAAGTAGCTGCCCAAAGTCAGACAAAAAGTAAAAAGTATAGCCAAGTTTTGAATTCAGATGATTTGCCTGCACTTTACATTTTCAGTATTGAGACTTGCTTTGTGCCAGATGCATTAAATGTCTTTTATGTCACTGGAGGGAGAAAAGCAGTTATCCTGTCTCACAGAGGAAACAGGCTTGAAGGTGCTGAGGGGCTTGCCTGAGCTCACAGGGGGAGGAGCCATGGCTGCTCTCTCTAGCTTTAACTCTTTCCTGTCTTTGGTGGAGATTGCGTGTGTGCTAAGTTACCTCAGTCCTGTCCGACTCTTTGTGACCCCATGGACTGTAGCCTGCCAGCCTCCTCTGTCCATGGGATTCTCCAGGCAAGAATACTGGAGTGGGTTTCCATGCCCTCCTCCAGGAGATCTTTCTGACCCAGGGATCGAACCTGGGACTCCTCAGTCTCCTGCATTGCCAGGTGGATTCTTTATCACTGGCACCACCTGGGAAGCCCTGGTGGAGATTACCTATTGGTAAACTTGAAAGGATACGTTTCATTTTTGTTTGGATCTTTCTGCATTCCGGACCCAGCCTGGCCTGAGGCCCAGGGCTACCTATGAAAGACACAAGGGAGGGAGCTTTCTGGTCCTGCTCAGGGAGAGGTTCCCTAAGTGCCCTACTCCATTCCTTTCTCCCTCCTCTGCAAAGGTGCCTTTGGTCTCTTTATGCACTCTGCTCTGGGGAGGACAAGGGGTGGGGCATTGGGGCGGTTCCCCTGGAGCCACTTGTGGCAGAACTAGCCCGAGCCCTGTAAGTAGTGTCCTTCAACTGCCCCTCACCCAGCTTTCCTGCAGGGAGTGGGCAGGCCTGCCCTTGAGGCCAAGGTCATCCCTGTTTCTTGGCCACTTCCCTCCCCTACTCAAAAGTTGAGTGAACCAGACAGACTCTGGGATCTGTGGGAAGGGAAAACAATGGCAACCTCCCATTCTTAATCCTCCCACCCACAGAACTGTTGCTATGGCAACCCACCCCCACAGAACAGTTTGAGAAAAAGCTTTAGGCAGGGAGAGAGAAGGCATGGGTTCAAGTCCTGGCTCTGCTCCTAAATCCTTTTGTGATTTTGAGCAGAGCCCTGACTCTCTTTGGCCTCAGTTTTTCTACTTCTAGAGGGAGGGTAGCGGGGCGGGGGGAGGGTAACAATAGTCTAGGAATCTCAGTCTCAAACCAGGGAGCTGAGACTCAGATCTCTGGGTTTTTGTGCCCAGACTTGATTTAGATTGAGCCTGTGAGTGAGCTGTACTTGTGACCTTAGGGCTGGTCAGAGCGTCTGATGTATGCTTGTTAAGGGAGGAACGGGGAACCTGAATTCCCCTGGGAAGAGAATTGGGTTGGCGTGGCCTCTGATGCTGCATCTTTTCTGCGCTGTTTATCCCCTTGCCAGAGAGATTGGTGTGAATTGAGTGTTTCTTTTTCTGGCAAGAAAGCTTTGCTTTCTTCTATTCTGAGCAGTTGTGCTGTCACAGTCAGGGAATCCCACTGTCACAGGACTATAAGATCTGCTGCTCAGATTCATTTCTCACCAATGTGATAAAACCCAGCCCCCAAACCCTGAGACCAGCAAAGACACCAAAGAAAATAAAGGCCAGAGAATCATAGCACTGAAGCCGACCTACCCAATCCTAGTCTAAGCACCATAAATGAACTGGGTGGGACCTGCTACCCTCAGGGAGCTCACAGTCCAGGTTAGGGGAGAAACAGACTAGCCACTGTGGCACAGGTGCTGGAACCCACAGAGTACTTCCAGGAAGAGTTCACTGTAGAGTGACATGGTCAGATTTGTGTTCTGGAAAGGCACGACTGAGTTGGAGACGCAGGCTATTTCCTCTGGTTAGAATGACTCTCCATTGCTTTGTCTGGCTAAGACTCACTTGACTTTCAAGTCTCAGCTCCTGTCCTTCATTCTAGGAAGCATTTCCTTACTCCCCTGGTTAGGTTGTAGTCCTCTGGGTACCCACAGCTCTCTGTGCAGCATTTATGTCCCCTGGCATTTCCTGCTCTGAATTTTAAGTGCTTGTATCTTTGTCTTATCTACTAGACTGTGAACTCCGAAGGCAAGAAATGGTGTCTTTTCTTGCTTTAGCTACAAAATGCCATGCCTATTAAAAAACACTCAATAAATACTGTTCCACGACCGAATGGCTTAATTTCATCTTGAAGAAGTATGGGGAAGACTTTGTAGAGGAGGCAACATTTGAGTTGGGCCTTGAATATAGTCAATGGGAATTCCAGTTCAAGATGGCACATTAAACACATGCATTTACTTCCATTCCCTCTTGAAATTCCACTAAAAGCTAGTAAAGAGCTTATTTTTAAAGCCATGAAGCCATTAGGACAAGAATAGGAGAGAAGGTGATAGAAATAAAATCTGGAAGCTGAAAGCAGAAGGAAGACTAGTAACTAAGTAGACTTGAAAGAAGCTGAATTCCAAGCCAGCAATGAAAAAAGCAGAAAAGCAATCCATTTTACACCTCAAAGGTCTCAGGAGCTATTCTCAGATATTTCTGGAACTGAGGGTACAAATGGAGCTGAACACAAATGGGTTGATGAATGTCTATCTAAGAATCATACTCTTTAAGATTCCCTTCACAACTGGGCAACTAATTGCCCACTACTCCTTTATCATCGCAGAAGACTGGAAATGCACGTTTTGGAAAGAAGGGAACAGAAGGAAGGGAAGAAGGGCAAGGGCAGAAGGCTGGAAGGCAGGAAGAAAGGGAAGGAGAGAGGGATGGAAGAAGGGAGGAAAGAGGAAGGAAGGGAGGAGAAAATAAAGCAGGAGAAGCATTTTTAGTATGGGAAGTTTTGTTTAATGCATTTAGTTTGGTCATGGACTAAATGGTTTTACCTTTAATCTATTTGTCCCCAGCATAAAATAATTGAATATAATCTCTTTTATCTTGTATCATTAATAGTCTGTATAGTCTATGGTACTTCAGTTATTTATGTCCAGATCTCCTTATTGAAACTGTAAGATTCTGTTAAGTAGGGAGAGTTTTTCCATTATCTTTGTTTTCAGTTCAGTTTAGTCGCTCAGTCGTGTCCAACTCTTTGTGACCTCATGGACTGCAGCACACCAGGCCTCCCTGTTCATCATCAACTCCCGGAGTTTACTCAAACTCATGTCCATTGAGTCAGTGATGCCATCTAACCATCTCATCCTCTGTTGTCCCCTTCTCCTCCCGCCTTCAGTCTTTCCCAGCATCAGGGTCTTTTCAAATGAGTTAGTTCTTCGCATCGTGACCAAAGTATTGGAACTTTGGCTTCAGCATCAGTCCTTCCAATGAGCATTCAGGACTGATTTCCTTTAGGATGGACTGATTGGATCATCTTGCAGTCCAAGAAGACTCTCAAGAGTCTTCTCCAACACCACAGTTTAAAACCATCAGTTCTTCGGTGCTCAGCTTTCTTCATAATCCAAATCTCACATCTATACATGACTACTGGAAAAACCATAACTTTGACTAGACGGACCTTTGTTGGCAAAGTAATGTCTCTGCTTTTTAATATGCTGTCTAGGTTGTCTTTGTGTAATTACTAGAAGATCCAGGTACCCAATAATCATTTGTTTAATTGAATTCACGTTGGGATATTCTTCCAAAAACACAAACAATTTCAGGTACAAAATTTTCTGTGCTTATGCCATAGTAGATAAGTTAATTATAATAATAGGCATGCTGCTACTGCTGCTGCTGCTAAGTCACTTCAGTCGTGTCCGACTCTGTGCAACCCCAGAGATGGCAGCCCACCAGGCTCCCCCGTCCCTGGGATTCTCCAGGCAAGAACACTGGAATGGGGTGCCACTTCTTTCTCCAATGCATGAAAGTGAAAAGTGAAAGTGAAGTCGCTCAGTCGTGTCTGACTCTTCGCAACCCCATTGATTGCAGCCCACCAGGCTCCTCCGCCCATGGGATTTTCCAGGCAAGAGTACTGGAGTGGGTTGCCATTGCCTTCTCCAGGCATAACTACCTTTTATTGATTAGTGAATACTTGTCAGACAGTATGCCATGCCTGTGACTGTTCCTTCTACTTCTTAATAAACCTTTAGAGAGTATTCTTTTTTACCATGAAGAAATGATGGCTTAAAGGAAAAGTATATTCCCATTTCATATGGCTCATTAGTGGCAAAACCAGAATTTGAATCTAGGACTGTTTAATTCCAGTGGCTATATTTTTCTCAGTGTACAAATACTCGGTCTTATTTCTGGCTTATCATTGTTGGTTTGAGTGAAGCATTTATTTCCTGAATAGTTTAATAAACACTTATCAAGTAATATATATTTAAAACATAATAAAACCAAAGATCTCCAGATTGGGAGATACGAAGCAGAGTCTGAGAGCAAGAAGGATTAAATTAAAATATACCAAATGTTATGTAATACCCCTCTTAGCCTTTCCCTTACTTGGCTCCCAGAATAATGGCAGCTTTGCTTACATTATATTCTCTAAATGGGTATAATATAGTGAATCTTATGAACCCAAGAGAAACACACACTCATACACACAAACAAAAGATACTACCTACGTTACCCAATTGAACAGCCTCACTGAATAACTCTTAGTGAGGTTCAGGGTTGGCAAGCCTCAGGCACCGACTTTACAATCAGCTTTTTTAGAGACCAGTCTGAAGTGTGAGCAGCAGCTTAAGATTATAAGACTGATGAAACCCTTTAACTATATAGACTTAAACGGAAAAAAGAAAAAACTTGAATAGAGATATTCAGAGAGATAAGAACTTAAATAATCGTTAATTATATCCTTAAAGAGATGAGATAATATTGCAGTCATGAACAAAAATGTAAAGTTATAAAAGGAAACATGTAAGGACTTCCCTGGTGGTTCAGTGGCTAAGACTCTGCACTCCTAATGCAGAGGACTAGGGTTCAATCCCTGGTCAGGGAACTAGATCCCACTAAACATTCTGCACACCACATCTAAAGATTCTGCATGCTGCAAGTAAAAGATCCTGCATGCCACAACTAAAAAGAAGAAGAAGAAGAAATCCAAGATCTAGAAACAACTCTTGAAAATAGAAACATGATAGGAAAAAATGAAAAACTCAATAGAAGAGTTGATAATGTTGAAATATTTCACAAACTAGAATACACATAGGAAGAGGAGGAAGAGAGAAAAAATAGAGGATCCATTCAGGGTACCTTCTATCCAAATAAAGATATTTCCAGGAAGAACAAAAATGTGTGTGTGTGTGTGTGTATAGGTAGACAGGCTTAGACAATTAGGAATCTGCCTGCAATGTGGGAGACCCAGGTTTGATCCCTGGGTTGGGAAGATCCCCTGGTGAAGGAAATGGCAACCCAGTCCAGTACTCTTGCCTGGAGAATTGCATGGACAGAGGAACCTGGCAGGCTACAGTCTATGGGGTCGCAAAGAGTCAGACATAACTGAGCAACTAAACACTTTCACGCTTTCATATATATGTATTTTTCATATATATATATATATATATATATATATATAAAATCATCAATGAAATAATTAAAATCTCCCAGAACTGGAGGACATGAGCCTACAGATTAAAAGTGCCCAACAAATGACCAGTTCAGTGGATGAAAGCAAAATCACACAATGGTAAATCGTTATGATAATTTACGACACTGGGGATCATGAGAAGATCCTAAAAACTTCTAGAAAGAGTGGGAAGGTGGTCACATACAATAAATCAGAATGGCATCAGACTTTTTAAATGTAGCACTGAAAATTAGAAGACGATGGAAAAATGCTTTAAATTCTGACAAAAAATTATTTTCAACCTAGATTTCTATGCTCAGCTAATCAGTCAATAGTGTGAGGAATGAATAACAATGTTTTAAAACATGTGAAGCTTCAACAAATATACCTCCTATGCAGGTATAGTCTATGCAAACTTTTCTTGGGAAGCTACTGGAGGAAAAGCACCACACATACATTAAGGAGTAAATCAATAAAAAAGATGTGGGATCCAGGAATTGGGATCCAACTCAAGAGAGAGGCAAAGGGAATCCCCAAGGTGATAGTGAAGGGAGATAGATCTCTGGAGGATAGTTGTGCAGCAGGGACAGATTGGAGCAGGTCAGAAACTGCCTCAAAGAAGAGGGAATAGATAGAACATGTGATATGTTTAAAAGTCTTGGGGAGGGTGGAATGAATTGGGAGAGTAGTACTGATATATATAAAAGACGCTTACTCCTTGGAAGGAAAGTTATGACCAATCTAGATAGCATATTCAAAAGCAGAGACAATCCTT
>NW_011494828.1:2171640-2187876 GCF_000754665.1 Bison bison bison
GTCTAGTCAAGGCTATGGTTTTTCCAGTGGTCATGTATGGATGTGAGAGTTGGACTGTGAAGAAAGCTGAGCGCCGAAGAATTGATGCTTTTGAACTGTGGTGTTGGAGAAGACTCTTGAGAGTCCCCTGGACTGCAAGGAGACCCAACCAGTCTATCCTAAAGGAGATCAGTCCTGGGTGTTCATTGGAAGGACTGATGTTGAAGCTGAAACTCTAATACTTTGGCCACCTGATGCAAAGAACTGACTTATTTGAAAAGACCCTGATGCTGGGAAGGATTGAAGGCAGGAGAAGGGGACAACAGAGGATGAGATGGTTGGATGGCATCACTGACTCAATGGACATGGGTTTGGGTGGACTCCGAGAGTTGGTGATGGACAGGGAGGCCTGGCATGCTACAGTTCATGGGGTCACAAAGAGTCGGACATGACTGAGCAACTGAACTGAACTGATATATATACACTATAATGTGTCTAATAGATAGCTAGTGGGAAGGTGCTGTATATCATAAGGAGCTCATCTCAGTGCTCTATGATGACCTAGAGGGATGGGGTTGGGGGTGGGAGGGGGGCTCAAGAGGAAGGGGATCTATGTATACATATAGCTGTTTTACTTTGTTGTACAGTGGAAGCTTACACAACATTGTAAAGCAAGTATACTTCAATAAAAAAAATAAATAAAGCTTTGAGAGGGAAATTCAGACTCCTGGGAGAGAGTTTAAGGATGACTTACTGATAACAATATACCAAACTAAGCAAAACAGTTGTGGTAGTAGTAGTAATAATAAGGATAATAATTATTATCTAAAAAGTAAAACTTACAGTTGTAAAAAAAGGAAAAGTAGCCACAGTAAACCACATGGCTTAGCTGTGAGTAGCATTTCCAAATTCTAACAAGGTAAATGCTGAATGATTAATTTTATTACATATGTTGTAATAAAATGGGGAGGGTGTGAGTATGGCAGAGATATAGGGAGTAGGATGAAAGAGTTAAATCCTTAACCTTCTATTATATACAAAGTCAATAGAAAATACTTAAAAATCAGTAAGCAGTTATTTAGAAATTAGAAGGTAAGTACCAAAATAAATGGGCTTCCCTGGTGGCTCAGCAGGAAAGAAACCACCTGCCATGCAGGAGACATGGGAGACATGGGTTTGATCCCTGGGTTGGGAAGATCCCTTGGAGGAAGGCATGGCAACCCACTCTAGTATTCTTGCCTGGAGGATCCCATGGACAGGGGAGCCTGGCTACATTCCGTAGGGTCGCACAGAGTTGGATACAACTGAAGTGACTGGGCACACACACAACAAAATAAACAGCTAAAAAATTAATAATAGTTGTCTTTGGCAAGTGGGATTTAGGATGGGGAAACTTCCTTTTCTTAACAAAGCTTACAGAACTATTTGCTTCTTTATGTACATCTACTACTTTCATTAAAAGTGAAACTAAATGAAATGAAATTTTAAAAGTTATGTGTGGCAGGACCTGGAATTCCCATGGAAATATGGTAGAGATGAAGTTAGAGGGATGAGCACGAGCCATATTATGACAGGCTTTTGAATACCTGCTGCTAAAATATTCCAATATTCTGTTTTCTGAGAGCAGTGCAAAGCCCTTAAAGGTTCTTGAGCAAGGGAAGGACGAGTTCAGACTTGTGCTTGGGGAAGATAACTCAGTGCATCTGAGCTGGAAAGGACCCTAGAGATTACCCAATAAGTCAGACTGGCACTCAGTGCAGACAGGGAGACTGGTGTATAGAAGAGGGAAGCCCCAAATCCCCAGCCAGGAGGATTCTGACCCTTGGAAGCTCTAGCCAACCCTTCCCTCCCCACAGCGCCTACTGCCACCCCCCAAAGGGACTGGGGGGCCAGGTTAGCCTCCTCTTTGTGCCACGCCCCCAGCTCATGCCTCCGTTTGGCCCAATCTGTTTCCCAATTAACACTTGGCCCCCTCTAAGGCAACTTTTTGGATGACTGCTTCTAAGTCTTACTGGTGAATCTGGACTGGTTCAGTAGTAAATATCCTATCTGTGAAGTTTCAATCTCAGTAGGATTGGATTTTAATATTATTTACTGAGATCTTACTCTATACCAGGTACAGTGGTCCATACTTAATAGACAACATCTCAAAACTCTCCCAACCACGCTGTGAGGTGAGTCATTTAAACCTATTTCACAGACAAGGAAACCCAGGCCCAACAAAGGCAAGAAAGTTGCCCGCAGTCATAAAGCTGATCAGTTGTAGAGCTGAGATTTTAAGCAGCAATCTCTCTGCTTCTAAAGCCTACAGTCCAAACCATTCTATTTACATGGTTCTTGAAAGTCAAGCATAATTGGTTGGATTACGAGGTAGAGGCCTCTAGAAACACTGGGGAAACCCATGGCCCAGAACCTGGGACTGATTTCTTCTCCCACTCCCCTAGGCTTACCTGAGAGCCATCGACGTGAAGATCCTGCAGCAACTGGTGACCTTGAATGAGGGCATTGAGGCGGTGCGCTGGCTGTTGGAGGAGAGGGGGACATTGACCAGCCACTGCAGCAGCCTCACCAGCAGCCAGTATAGCCTGACAGGCGGGAGCCCAGGCCGCTCAAGGCGAGGCAGCTGGGACAGCCTGCCAGACACAAGCTCCACTGACCGGCTGGACAGTGTCTCCATCGGCAGCTTCCTGGACACAGTGGCGCCCAGCGAGCTGGATGAACATGGCCCGCCTGGGGCTCCCCGTCCCGAGATGGACTGGGCGAAGGTTATACCTGGTGGGGAGAGGGCCAGGACTGAGGTGGACCTGACAGCCACCAGGCTAGGGAGCTTGAGGGCCGTGTGGAAACCCCCAGGGGAGGGGCTGCAAGGTGCATCCCCTGAGCCGCCAGAGGATGAGAGTGCCAAGCTGGGCTTTGAGACCCACTGGTACTGGGGCCAGTGCCAGGATGATGTGACCTTCCTGTAACAACTCTTCCACCCTTTTGGTTCTTTACTCACTAGGCCCTGGTCTCCCTTGAATTTGTTCTCCCTCTGTCTGGAATTAGGAAGAGGCTACATTGAAATCAGTTACCATGAAACCTGGCCTTACCATCCCTCTGGTCCCTGGGGAGGCTCTGCCTTTAACCTTCAATTATTGGGTCCCTAGAGCTATTTCCATAGATACGTGGACTCTAGAGGCTTGACCTATGGCTCCAGGTGTGATAGTATCTCTTCTCCTTTCCCCACAACTAGGTAAGGATTTGAGGGTTTAGCATCCCTATGAAATCACTGATGAAGGGACTGGGATTTGATTACCTCACCCACTTCTAGGAGCCTTAGCCCCACTTTTGGCCAATATGGAGGACTATGGAGGGACATGGACATTCAGGGCCAAACCTCCATGGATTGGCCCTCCCAGAAGCCTTTGGGGTTGGTAGGGCCACCCCTTCCTGTCTGGTGAGTTATGTCATTTCCTGCCAGGATGGATTAGCCTTTCCTTTGTATCAGTCTTTTAGTGATGATAGATATAGGGGTATTTGAGCCCCTGCTGCTAAGTGAGACCATGTTATTTATTCTCCCTACCATTCCTTCTTGTGAATGGGACTATACTACCCTCCTGGCAGGAAAGTTTCTCAGTCAGACGTTTGCACTTCTCAGAAAGGTTCTTTCTATTTAAACAGGGAGTTCTCATTTTATTCCAGGGATTCTCACTTCTTCTCTGACCACCTGCCTGTCTGGTGCCTGCACTCCTGTTTCTCTGCTTTTAGGGAGGAAACTGGCAGGGGCCTCCACCTACAGATCTCAACAGTCTATTTGGCCTGCCCTGCCATAGTCCCCTGTCTTATTCTGTCCCTGGTTTGCCCCCATTCTTGTATTCTGGCTCCAAATCTGTCTGCCAGAAGGTGCAGCCTTTGTGTCTCCACACCTTCTCAGTTTCTACTCTGGGCCTCAGGCCTTTAATATGCAGATGAGTCCTTCAACTTCTGATGGGAGCCAGAGGGAGAAGCTTGGGGTGTAGCAGAATCTCCAAAAGGGGGAGATATCTTCTCAGATCCTGTGATTCCCCTTCCCCCATCCTGCCCCAGACCTCCCATCATTTGGACACTAAAATGCTGGCCTGGGGCTGGGACACAAGGAATCCCCTTGTCTGAGTTACAATGCGGGGCGTGGCAGAGAAAGACTGAGGCTCTTTGGTCTTAGGGCCCGCATCCTGGGAGGGGGAGAGTGGGAGGGAAAGACTGCTTTCCTTCCTTTCTTAGAACAAGCTCTAGACTCCTGGGACTGCAGAGGAAGCGGGGCACTGGCTCTGGTCCTGGGTCCCAGGGCCCTAATGAGTTACACCAAAAAAGGGACTCAGGGAAGCTGCCAACCTGGGGCTCAGGGAGGGGACAGGCCCAGGGAGAGGGTGGAGATGAGGGCTATGACTGATGTCAGAGTATGTTTGGCCTTGGAAATTAACCCTTGGAACCCCAGGTACTGCCCCTATGTTGGTCCCTGTCTTTCCTGGGCCCTGAAACTATTAATAGATTATTGGAAGGCAAAAAGGAGAAAAAAAGGATGTCAGGTGATCCTTGCCTATTTGCTGTGCCCTCCTGAGTTGAGAAGATCCTCTGAAGAAGGAAATGGCAACCCACTCCAGTATTCTTGCCTGGGAAATCCCATGGACAGAGGAGGCAGGCAGACTGCAGTTCATGGGGTCGCAAAGTTGGACACGACTAAGCGACTTCACTTCCTGACTTGAGGAATCTTCAAATCCTAGAATAACCCCGGCAGTTTCTCTACTTTTCATTCTATGCTAGGGAAGGGACAGAAGCCAAGTTGTTCATCTCTAGTTCCCATAAACTCCTCAAGTCTTATCCTGAAACCCCCACCCAGATCCTTTTCGGGCAATACATTTGATTTGTGGCTCTCCTCTAAAGACCATGTTTCCTCCTCTCAAAGGGATTGAAATCTCTAAAGAATATAGGTAAGTCTCTTCTTTGCTGCCCACCAGCAAAATATACAAATATACGTTAAGTCTCTTCTTAAAAATATAAGTAACTCTCACTTACAAATATAAGTAAGTCTCTTCTTCTCCTTACCATCCCTCTTGGTCTCGGGGCTGCTGACTTCCTTTAGGCTGGGAATTCAAGTACCCTTTCCCAGTACCCTGACCCTGTTGCCATTTTGTGGTAACTTTGGGTAACTACCTTTCTGCTTGAAACCCTTGTGTTCCTTTTAAAGCTTGCTGGTTCATTTAATCTACAAACTTCTGAGCTGAAGAGGTTGTCCGCCCTCTTGTGGCTATTATGCACCATTGCTGGAGTAGCTGGGTGAAACCTTCAGGCTCAAAAGAGCCTTGATGAAGACCAGCCCTCTGATTGCACAGACATGTTAGAGAGACAGGCCTAGAGAAGGCAGAGAGTACCCCAGATTTACCTGTGGTAACTCTGAGGATCCTCAGGTTAAAGAACCCGGATCACCTGCCTACCTGCCTATCCACCAAAGTTCTATCACTTGACCAGACCATTCCCCTACCGCACCCTGTCAACATCATCCAAGCCCAGAGGATCTGAAAGCAATTTTCTCCCTGTTTTAACATTCAGGTTCTTACCTTGTCCTAGAAAGGCAGCTTGGTGTTTGCAGAAAGAGCCACAGACTCTGAGGAAAGAGACTCTTGGACCAGAATTGGGTAAAGGGTGCATTAATCCGGACCAGGGATACAAGGAAAATCAGTCCTGGACCAAATATTTTTCTGGGAAGGCAGGCTGAGAAGGCCCAACATCATGGGATCAGAACTCAACATTACAGACCTGGACATTAGAAGAAGGGGATAGGGATGGGAGATGAGAGAGAAATTCAAATGGATCCCGAGGAGTTGGAAGCTTCAAAGTCAAGGGATTTATCTCAGTTTGGATAGGCATCTGAGGGTGTTGAGAGGCTAGAGAGGTGGGTGAGTGGGGCTGCCTGGGAACTCCAGGTAACCTGGATATCCCGTCTCAATACCTTAGATTTCATTTCACTCCCAGAGAAGCTGGTAAACACACACCCTTGGTCCCTTCTACCTGCTTCTGTACTGGCTGTTTAAGGCTTAGCTCTCCTGTTAGTTTAGACCTTTCCAGGTTATGAAGAGGACCTGTTTAGGAGCTCAAAGAAGAAGACATGAAAAGGGAGAGAGATGCAGAAAGACAAAAAAGAATGAGATGAAAAGGGAGTCTTGAAAATATGATCAGAGGGAGCATACTATCCTCTAAGTGGGCTGCAGACTTTTGTCAGGGTCAGGGTAAAGGCAGAGGCCAGACTGCTCTTGGTAGCTGTGGAAACAGCATCTGAGAGGGTAAGAGGTGATGCTGCTGGGATGAGTCCATCAAGGAGACGTGAGACCATGTGAATGCTCAGGTATGAGAGCCTGCATTTAGGATGGGGCAATGAACTTGAGCCCTGGACTGAGCGGGAGCTCAGCGGCAGCTTAGGTGAGAAGTGTTTGGAGTTTGCAGTGGGCTCAGGCTCGCTCTGTGCGTGGTGCCAGCCACGTACTGGGTGTTCAGTAACAACCAGAGTAGAAGAATAAATGTGTATAAACCCAGGAAGAGACGTGGCTTATAATTTAAAAAGTGGTTAATTAGGTAGGAATAGGAAATTTAAAGTATTATTCCATTCTCAGCAACACTATAAATAATGCATTATTAACAGATAGATTATAAATGAACTATGCTATGAACCTAGGTCAGTCTGCTGCAGAGGCTTCCAGGAAATCTTCCCTGATTCCCCATTCCCTTCTCACAGACCTTACTCTCCTAGGAGAACAGGTTATGCGGCCCAGCAGCAGGGCCAGTGTACACGTTTTCTATTGCTGCTGTGACAAACTGTCACAAACTTAATGGCTTAAAACAACACAAATGTGTTATCTTACAGTTCTGGAGGTCACAGGTCTGAAATCAATTTCATTGGGTTAAGTTAAAAAGTGTCGGTAACCTCTTCTGGAGACTCTAGGGGGCAGTCCATTTATTTGCCTTTTCTAGCTTCTAGAGGCTGCTTGTGTTCCTTGACTCATGGCCCCTTCCTCCATCGTCAAAGCCAGCAACATAGTTTCCGCCTTTCTGACCTCTACTTCCATTCTTACATCTTTCTCTGATTCTCCTGTCTCCTACTAGGAGGATTACATTGTGATTATATATCCCTGTGCTTATATTGGGCCCAATGTGATAACAGAATCATCTCCCCATCTCAAGATCCCTACTTTAACCGTATCTTCCCAGTCATTTTTGCCACAGAAGGTAAACTATTCCTAGATTATGGAGATTAGGACTTGAACATCTTTGGAGGAAGGACCATTATTCAGTCCTCCTCAAGCAGAGATGGAGGGTGGGCAGGAAGATGTACCCAGGCCCAGAACAAGCCTCTCAGCTGTAGCAAGCCTCCTTCAGCCTGGAGTGAGAGGTGGTGCCAAGGGGAGTTAGCCAGCCCAGGCCCCATGTCTAGAGAATGGTAAATGCCTCCTGCATCACTACCAAAGAGAGCTGAGAGTGAAGGTCATACTTGGGAGAAAGTCTCAGTTTAGGGAACCTTTCAGACCTGAGACTTCCCTGGTGAATGTCATGGAGGGTTCCAACAGGCTGTGTCTTCAACATTGCCTCCTCTCCAGAATCATACCTTGTTCCTCCTCAAGGTAGAAGATAATTACTGGCTAACACTAGCCTGAGCTCTCTCTACAAAGAGTAGATTAGTTGTCTCTCTTTTAAATTATTATTTTTTTATTCCTTGTTAAACCATGCTTGGCAGAGCATGGTGACTTTTTGTTTGATTTTATTCTTTTAATCCCTGATCCCTGTTCTCATTCCTCTCCCTGACCCCGACACACACTTCAATGTGTTCAGTATGTGTTTGGATATGTATGTATCTTTGAAATACAATTATGTGCTTATGTGTTTTAATATATATAAATGATATACTTCTAAAGTAAGCACCTTTATAATGAATTAACCCATATTACAGTGATTTAACACAATAAAGATTTATTTTTCACTTACACAGCAGCACAGGTGTTCTTGGTTGGACAGCTCTCCTTCACTGCCCACTTCATGCCCTAGGCTCCTTCTATTTTCAGGTGGTGATGGGCTGACCCTGTATCATAAGGTTCTCTATCAATTCTTCACCAAATTGTTTTACCATCCATTTATAACCATTTTATAAATTGGGTATTTCACTAGCAATTACAAAATGATTATTCTCTAATGCTATTATTTTTCCTTCTATTAGTCATAATTCTCTACAGAAAAACTTTTTTTACATCCTTCAGGACCATTTGGTTACCCTGAAATAAAGTTCATACCAGAATGGCAAGATAAGTGCTTAAATCGCTGCCCTTATTTATCCCTTTCAAATAGTAAGTTGATGTCCTAGCAACTTGGTGTTCAATGATTTTGTTTTGTTTTACTTTCTTTTTAAATTGTTGTGAACTTATTGTTTTATATATTTAATGTCTTTTAATCATTTTGTAGTTATTTTTTGTTTTATATTATGAAAAATCTTGAGAGTAAACAATAGTAGAGAAAATAGTATAATGAGTTTCCATGAATCCATCACCCAGCTTCAATAATTATCAACTCTGGTCAATCTTGGTTTATTTATTCCCTCAACTACTCTTCCCCTAACCAAGATTATTTTGAAGCAAAACTAGATATGATCCCACTTTATTTATAATGTTTTATTATGTACCTCTAAAATATAAGGACTTTTATTATGATTATTATACCTAAAATTAATAATTCCTCAATATAATGAAATATAGCTATTTAATTTTCTGATAAACTTTTGTTTAAGTTTTACTATTTCAGGATTATCCTGGCCTCTTAAAAGAAATTAGGAAGTGTTCCTTTCTCCTTTGTTTTCTGAAAACATTTTTGTAACTTTGGCAGCATTATTCAGTATTTGATAGACTTCATCAGTGAAATAATCTGGGCTTGGAATTTTCTTTGTGGGGGAGGGTTTTGATAAATTCAATTTCTGTGATACATATAGAGGTATTCCAACTTTTAATTTCATTTTGAGTTAGTTTTGGTAAGTTGTGTTTTTCAAATATTTTGTTTCAATTAAGTTGTTGAATTTATTGGCATAAAATTGTTTATAACACTGCCTTGTTATTCTTTTTAAAAAACTATTCGTTGGAAAATAAAGCTCAAGTGTAGAAAACACACAAAATAAATATAGGACTTAATGAATTATTAAACACTCCTATAACTACTGGCATGTCAAGAACTAGAACCTACCCAGAAGTCCTGTATATATGCCCCATCCCAATTATAATCCTCTTCTGCTGCCAAGCACTGCATAAGAACATTATAAATTTTTTATTTTCTAGTGTCCCCCTTACATAATTGTTGATATGGAGATGATCTGTATTGTATACGTAATATTTAAATCATGAATAATGTTGATAATGTTATTTATCATGCTTTAAAAATAGTCCACAAAAATGTTGTCTCCTTACTTATTTATACCTCTCATACAGAGAGTGACCATATGCAGCTTTTTTTGCTTAGATGCCACATTCAAAGACTCATGGCAGTATGTTACATGACAGGTTAAAGCGAAATCAAACACACAAACAAGAAACTTGTGAATTTAATTTGAAAGTGTATATGGTATTATTTACTTGCTAAGAATTTGGTATTTAGAGAGAAGAAAAGACAGTCGGCCCTACATATTTGCATATCCGTGGATTCAATCGAAGGATGGAAAATATTTGGGAAAAAAATTCCATGAAATTCCAAAAAACAAAACTTGAATTTGCCACTCATCTTCAACTATTTACATAGCACTTACATTATATCTGGGCTTCCCTGGTGGCTCAGACAGTAAAGAATCTGCCTGCAATGCAGGAGACAGTTTTGATCCGTGGGTTGGGAAGATCCCCGGGAGAAGGAAATGGCCTCCCACTCCAGTATTCTTGCCTGGAGAATTCCATGAACAGAGGAGCCAACTGGTTGGCTACAGTCCATGGGATCGAAAAGAATCGGACATGACTGAGCAACTAACACTACTCTGCTGCCAATAAGCAACCATTTCCTGACTACAGTATTAACTTCTTTGTATCTTTTATATAGTTTTATCATCCAAACGTACATCCGTAGATACTGTATAGTCTTGTCCATTTGAAAATATTTGATGTCTTTTTATTTTATTGGAGTGTAGTTGATTTACTATGTTGTATAAGTTTCAGGTGTACAGCAAAATGATTCAGTTATACATATCATATATTGATTCTTTTCTCATTTAGGTTATCACAGAATATTGAGTAGAGTTCCCTGTGCTATGCAGTGAGTCCCTATTGGTGTCAATCTTATTGATTGCAGTAGAGTGTATATGTTAATCCAAAGCTTCTGATTTATCCTTGCCTCACACATTTCCCCTTTGGTAACCATACATTTGCTTTCAATACCTGTAAGTTTATTTCTGTTTTATAAATAAGTTCACTTGTATCATTTAAAAAAAAATTAGATTCCACATGAGTGATATCATGATATTTGTCTTTCTCTGACTTACTTCATTTAGTACATTTGATGTCTTTTTAAGTCTCCTAATCTAATCTAAAAGATCTTCATGACCCAGATAATCACAACGGTGTTATCACTCACCTAGAGCCAGACATCCTGGAATGTGAAGTCAAGTGGGCCTTAGAAAGTATCATTATGAACAAAGCCAGTGGAGGTGATAGAATTCCAGTTGAGCTATTTCAAGTCCTAAAAGGTGATGCTGTGAAAGTGCTGCACTCAATATGCCAGCAAATTTGGAAAACTCAGCAGTGGCCACAGGACTGGAAAAGGTCAGTTTTCATTCCAGTCCCTAAAAAGGCAATGCCAAAGAATGCTCAAACTGCCACACAATTGCACTCATCTCATACGCTATCAAAGTAATGCTTAAAATTCTCCAAGCCAGGCTTCAGCAATACATGAACCGTGAACTTCCAGATGTTCAAGCTGGTTTTAGAAAAGGCAGAGGAACCAGAGATCAAATTGCCAACATCCGCTGGATCATGGAAAAAGCAAGAGAGTTCCAGAAAAACATCTATTTCTGCTTTATTGACTATGCCAAAGCCTTTGACTGTGTGGATCACAATAAACTGTGGAAAATTCTGAAAGAGATGGGAATATCAGACCACCTGACCTACTTCTTGAGAAATTTGTATGCAGGTCAGGAAGCAATAGTTAGAACTGGACATGGAACAACAGACTGGTTCCAAATAGGAAAAGGAATACGTCAAGGCTGTATATTGTCACCCTGCTTATTTAACTTCTATGCAGAGTACATCATGAGAAACTCTGGGCTGGAGGAAGCACAAGCTGGAATTAAGATTGCCTGGAGAAATACAATAACCTCAGATATGCAGATGACACCACCCTTATGGCAGAAAGTGAAGAGGAGCTAAAGAGCCTCTTGATGAAAGTGAAAGAGGAGAGTGAAAAGGTTGGCTTAAAGCTCAATATTCAGAAAATGAAGATCATGGCATCTGGTCCCATCACTTCATGGGAAGTAGATGGGGAAACAATGAAAGCAGTGTCAGACTTTTTGGGGGGGGGTGCTCCAAAATCCTGGTAGGCTACAGTCCATGGGGTCGCTAAGAGTTGGACACAACTGAGCGACTTCACTTTCACTTTTCACTTTCATGCATTGGAGAAGGAAATGGCAACCCACTCCAGTGTTCTTGCCTGGAGAATCCCAGGGATGGGGAAGCCTGGTGGGCTGCCGTCTATGGGGTCGCTGGAGTCGGACACGACTGAAGCGATTTAGCAGCAGCAGCAGCAGCTCCAAAATCGCTGCAGATGGTGACTGCAGCCATGAAATTAAAAGATGCTTACTCCTTGGAAGGAAAGTTATAACCAACCTAGATAACACATTCAAAAGCAGAGACATTACTTTGCCAACAAAGGTCTGTCTAGTCAAGGCTATGGTTTTTCCAGTGGTCATGTATGGATGTGAGAATTGGACTGTGAAGAAAGCTGAGCACTGAAGAATTGATGCTTTTGAACTGTGGTGTTGGAGAAGACTCTTGAGAGTCCCTTGAACTGCAAGGAGATCCAACCAGTCCATCATAAAGGAAATCAGTCCTGAATGTTCACTGGAAGGACTGGTGTTGAAGCTGAAACTCCAATACTTTGGCCACCTGATGTGAAGAGCTGACTCATTTGAAAAGACCCTGATGCTGAGAAAGATTGAAGAAGGCAGGAGGAGAAGGGGACGACAGAGAATTAGATAGTTTGGTGGCATCACCAACTCAATGGATATGAGTTTGAGTAAACTCCGGGAGTTGGTGATGGACAGGGAGGCCTGGCATGCTGCAGTCCATGGGGTTGCAAAGAGTCGGACACGACTGAGCGACTGAACGTAACTGAACCTAAAGTCCCCCATTCATCCCTTTCTTGATTCCTTACAATTTATTTGTTTAACAACCTGGGCCATTTGACATGTAGAGTTTACCACAGTCTGGATTTTGCTGATATAGATACTCATCATACAGTTCTGAATGTTCTTATGTCCTCAATATCTCCTGCAAATTGGTAGCTGACTCCAGAGGCTGAATCAGACAGATTTTATCACTTTGGCAAGACTCTTAAGAGGCATATAAATCCTGTCTCTATGCTTATGATTTTTTTTCAGGTGTTGATATTTATTGCCTAAAGCCATTAATTCATTGAGGATTACAAAATGATGCCAATAATTCTATAATTTTATTTATTCATTGAAATACTTTCAAAAAGAGAAACATCCTCTTATCTACTATTTGATTTCTGAGTGTACAGTTCACATAGGAAAGGTAGAATAAATATTTGATTCTTTTGGGGGGGCTTCCCTTGTGGCTCAGCTGGTAAGGAATCTGCCTGCAATGTAGGAGACCTGGGTTTGATCCCTGCGTTGGGAAGATCCCCTGGAGAAGGGAAAGGCTACTGACTCCAATATTCTGGCTTGGAGAATTCCATGGACTGTATATCCATGGGGTTGCAAAAAGTTAGACATGACTGAGCAACTTTCACTTTGACTTTTCTTTTTTCACCAGTTTTGAAGATAATGAATTGAATCCTTATCATCCTCCAAAGTTGACTACTCTTAAAAATATTATTATAATAAATATATGTATCATTATGAACCTATGCATGCATACTAAGTCACTTCAGTCATGTCTGAGTCTTGTGACCCTATGGACTGTAGCCTGCCAGGCTCCTCTGTCCATAGGATTTTCTAGGCAAGAATACTGGAGTAGGTTGCCATGCCCTTGTCCAGGGGATCTTCCTGCCCAGAGATTGAACCCAAGTCTCTAGGTCTCCTGCATTGGCAGGTGGGTTCTTTACCACTAGCGCCACCTAGGAAGCCCTTAGGAACCGATGGGTTTCATATTGTCATTATTGAAGTGCACCAACTTTGGCCAGTGGACACTAGGCTGACTTCTTAGTTCTTCTGATGACTCTAGTAATTTTTGACAGCTCTCTTTACTGATTGTTTTGACAAAATATTCCTGGGTCATCTTGTACACTTCTTGCCCCAGACTGGAATCAACCATTTCTCTAAGAAGTCTTCAGTTTTTTAAGTGAGAAATTATATTTCAAGGACACAGGTAGGCCTTTACAGTGGACAGAGCTATAGATTCAGTGAATAGACTATATATATATATTATATATATATATATACACACATGTACATACACACACTAAAATAATTCATAAGTACATAGTAATACTTTCAATTCAAATTAAAGATTAAAGAACTTTTACTTAATCTCTTCTCTAGTTCCTTTCTTAAGAATCCTAGTTTTCAAGGACACAGGAGGGAATTCCCAGGTGGTCCATTGGTTAGGACTTCACACTCTCACTGCTGAGGGCCTGGGTTCAGTCCCTGCCCAGGAAGCTAAATCCCACAATGGGGTGTGACCAAAACAAAAAAGACACAGGAGATGACAGATTTAGAATATTCCATAATTACTCCTTTCTTCTATCTCAATCACAACATACTACCACCAATATGATTACTGAAAACATTAAAGTATTTTACAAACGCACTTGCCATTCACCCCCTCATTAAACAAATTTATAATGAATCTGCGTTGTGAGGGCATATAGTCATGGTATACTATACTCTTTTCTTCTTAGCCCTTATGTAATTTTAGTTCTACAAGTAATCTTTTTAAAAAATATATATTTGTTTATATGTCTGCATGGGGTCTTAGATGCAGTATGTGGGATCTTATAGTCGCGGCATATGGGATCTAGTTCCCTGACGAGAATTCAAACCTGGGCCCCCTGCGTTGGCAGCACAAAGTCTTGGCCACTGGATCACCAGGGAAGTCCTGGGAAAGGTATTTAAAGAGAGATGAATTTTCAACAGTGTGAACAGCAGTAGCTTCAACTAATCAGATCTTAATCTTGACCAGTTGATTGGAATCCCCTGGCTTAGATAATAACTGATTTTTTTCTTGAGTCCAGCATAGAGAGCTGGTGAGCAGATGCCAATATATTTTAGTACTGTACAGTTTGGTGCTGAAAACAAGATACATAAACATAAATATATCACCTAAATGAGATAGAGGTCAAGTTTGGAAAGAATTTCTCAGGAAGACCTAATTTGGGCCTTTGGGTAGGTATAATTGGCCAAGAAGGTAGGAACATCATAAGATATACAAAATGGCCTTGGAAGCAGACAAGAATGGTTGGATTAAAAAAAAAAAGCGTGTTGGCTTGCTTAATGTAGGGGCACCAAATTAAAAGAGATTTTAAGATAGAAGGAAAATCCAGTTTTAGCTGGCGTTTAGATTTGATAGGGCTTCCCTGGTGGCTCAAAGGTTAAAGCGTCTGCCCACAATGTGGGAGACCTGGGTTCGATCCCTGGGTTGGGAAGATCCCCTGGAGAAGGAAATGGAAAGGTACTAGGACCACTGTCAATTTTTTAGCAACAGGTTGAGACAAGAGATTTGGGTCAAAGGATTTGAATGCTATTTGCCTGAAATAAAGCTGAGTTTTTCTAATCAGGATTTTTGTTGTTCTTTCACATATGGTTTTCTTAGTGTCTTTTAGTTTGTTTTCAAACAGTAGGTTGCAGTTTTGATCTGCTTTGTGGCACATCTCTGTGATGTGCTTTCACAGTGTCTAATGTTATGCTTACAGTTTTTTGGTAATAACTTTATATGACATTTGACCTTGATACTTTCCTATTGTTCATTTTCTGTGAAATTAGTTTTCTTGAACTTAAGGAATAAGTCAGGATTCAGAAAAGCTTTTATAGCATCAGAGAACTCCGTCTTCTGTTAGTTTTGTCTGACTTGTTTCCTGGGATTTCCTGGCTCTAGATTGGTATCCATCTTTGATTTCTTCATCTCTGATGTCCCTATCCTATTATATTTTTATTTCACTCCTAGCAGTTTCTTGGAGCCTGGTGGGCTGCAGTCCATGGGGTCGCTGAGGGTCGGACACGACTGAGCGACTTCCCTTTCGCTTTTCACTTTCATGCATTGGAGAAGGAAACGGCAACCCACTCCAGTGTTCTTGCCTGGAGAATCCCAGGGACGGGGGAGCCTGGTGGGCTGCCGTCTATGGGGTCGCACAGAGTTGGACACGACTGAAGCGACTTAGCAGCAGCAGCAGCAGTTTCTCCAGGTGGACTGGTTTTGACGGTTCACAGGTGTCTGACCTGCTCCAGCCACTTAGTCCTTCTCACTGTGGGCCCCTTGCACTCACCTGATACTTTATTTTATTTGTAAATTTTAAAAATATGTATTTATTTGGATACACCAGGTCTTAGTTGTGGCATGCAGGATCTAGTTCCCTGACCAAGGGTTTAATCTGGGCCCCCTGCGTTGGGAGCATGGAGTCTTAGCCACTGGACCTCCAGGGAAGTCCCTTCACTTGCTATTTTAGACTGCAGATCCCTCCTAAGTTTCATTTACTGTTCTCATTGGCCTTTCTTGATTCCAGTGAGCACCTCTTGACACTTTAGGGAGTCTATTATTCTTATTCTCTCAGATACCATCCCTTTGGTTCCTTCTTTCTTCTGTACAGATGCTGAACTCATATAGTCTGGTGGCTCTTGGTGGTTTGTCCCCACTTGCTTGTAATTTAGGGTTGTGGAGATAAATTGTCACCAAATTTTGTTGTAAATGTTGCGCATGTTTTTACAATTTTGAGTCTCCAGCTGCCATGTCAGTTTTTATGTGGGGATCTGAAGAGATTGAAAAATGATGTGCCAGGATTTCCCTGGCTAGGAGCACACCTGCCAACACAGGGGACCCGGGTTCGATCCCTGGTCTGGGAAAG
>NW_011494828.1:2188039-2210759 GCF_000754665.1 Bison bison bison
CAACTAAGCTCAGGTGCCACAACTACTGAGCCTAAGTGCTGCAACTACTGAAGCCCATGATCCTGGAACCTGTGCTCCACAAGAGAAGCCACCACAATTAGAAGCCTGTGCACCACAACAAGAGTAGCCTGTGCTCACTGCAACTAGAGAAAGCCCGAGCGCAGCAATGAAGACCCCATGCAGTAAAAAAGAAATAGATTAATTAAGAAAAAGAAAACATACGTGCCATCATAATTATCATCTTCCCAGAAGTTCTTTACTGTTTATCCTTTGACGTCTTAGGATTTGTAGTGACAACTTCTCTTTTGTTCCTATGTATAATCTGTGATGCTCCATTTTATTATTGATTAATAGACTCTTGCTCAGAGTTTATCCATTTTATTAATGTTTCTAAAGCACCAAATTTTGGCCTTATTAATTTTCTCTATTGTTTGTTTTCTTCTTCATCAAATTTAACTCTAATTTTTATTATTTTTTTCTTCTGATTTGCATTTAATTTGCTTAAGCCTCTATTTTTTAAAAAATAAGCTGTACATTTCTCTCTAAGCACTGCTTTATTTATTACATCTCATACATTTTTTATATCTTGTATTTTATTATTATTCAGTTAAAATTGTTTTTTGATTTCCTTTGCTATTTCTTCTTTGGTTCATAAGTTAACTAGAAGTATATTGCTTAACTACAAAAATACTTGGGGCTTTTTAGAAAGTTTATTTTTATACTTCTACTTCATTGACTATGCTAAAGCCTTTGACTATGTGGATCACAACAAACTGTGGAAAATTCTTAAGGGGATCAGAATATCAGACCACCTTACCTGTCTCCTGAGAAACCTATATGCTGGTCAAGAAATAATAGTTAGAACTGAACATGGAACAACGGACTGGTTCAAAATTGGGAAAGGAGTACATAAGTCTGTGTATTGTCACCCTGCTTATTTAACTTTTATGCAGAGTGCCGCTGCTGCTGCTAAGTTGCTTCAGTCGTGTCCGACTCTGTGCGACCCCAGAGATGGCAGCCCTCCAGGCTCCTCCGTCCCTGGGATTCTCCAGGCAAGAACACTGGAGTGGGTTGCCATCTCCTTCTCCAATGCATGAAAAGTGAAAGTGAAGTCGCCCAGTCATGTCCGACTCTCTTAGCGACCCCATGGACTGTAGCCTGCCAGGCTCCTCCATCCATGGGATTTTCTAGGCAAGAGTACTGGAGTGGGTTGCCAGTGCCTTCTCCGATATGCAGAGTACATCATGTGAAATGCCCAGCTGGATGAATCACAAGCTGGAATCAAGACTGCCAGAAGAAATATCAACAACCGCAAATATGCAGATGATACCACTCTAATGGCAGAAAGCTAAAAGGAACTTCATTAAAAGAGCCTCTTGATGAAGGTGAAAGAGGTGAGTGAAAAAGCTGGCTTAAAATTCAATATTCAAAAATCTAGGATCATGGCATCTGGTCCCATCACTTCATGGCAAGTAGATGGGGAAATAGTGGAAACAGTGACAGACTTTATTTTATTGGACTCCAAAATCACTGTGGACGTGACTGTAGCCATGAAAGTAAAAGTCACTTGCTCCTTGGAAGAAAACCTATGACAAACCCAGATAGCATATTAAAAAGCAGAGATATAACTTTGCCAACAAAGGTCCATCTAGTCAAAGCTGTGTTTTTTTCAGTAGTTATATACAGATGTGAGAGTTGGACCATAAAGAAGGCTGAACACCGAAGAATTGATGCTTTCTAATTGTGGTGCTGGAAAAGACTTGAGAGACCCCTGGACAGAAAGGAGATCAAACCAGTCAATCCTAAAGAAAATCAGCCTGAATGTTCATTGACAGGACTGATGCTGAAGCTCCACTAGTTTGGCCACCTGATGTGAAGAGCTAACTCGTTGGAAAAGACCCTAATGCTGGGAAGGATTGAGGGCAGGAGAAGAAGGGGTCAACAGAGGATGAGATGGTTGGATGGCTTCATTGATTCAATTCGTATGGGTGTGAGCAAACTCTGGGAGATCATGAAGGACAGGGAAGCCTGGTATGCTGCAGCTCATGGGGTCTCAAAGAGTCAGACATGACTTAGTGACTAAACAATAATTAAATTCCAGACAATATATTCTGTATGAATTAAAATTTTATTGAGACTTCTTTTATGGCCCAAAAGATGCCCTATCTAAGTGAATGTTCCATATCTCCTCAAAAATAACATGCATTCTGCAAGTGTTAGATATAATGTTCTATAAATGTCAATTAGGTTAGGTGGTTGATAGTATTAGTCAAGTCTTCTACCTCCCTGGTGAATTTCTATCCACTTGTTCTATCAACAGATGAGACAAATAGAAAACAAATAGCAAATGGCAGTCTTAAGTTCAAACTTATTAATAATTACATTAAATGTAAGTGAATTAAACTGCAATTAAAAAACAGAGACTGTCTAGACTGAATAAAAAAGCAAGATTCAACTATTGCTCTTTACAAGAGATGTAATTAAATACAAAGATAAAAATAAATTGGAATTAAAAGGTTGGGGAAAATATAGCATGCAAACACTGATCCAAGGAATGTTGGAAATTAATACCAGACAAAATAAATGTCAAGATAAGGAGTATTGCCAGAGAAAAAGAGGGACATTTTATAATGCTAAAAGGATCAATACATAGAGACTTAAAAATTTTAAATGTTTGCACCTAATAAAAGAGCTTTCAGATTACATGAATAAAATAATTGGTAGAACTAAAGGCAAAAAAGTCTATAATCATAATTGGAGATTTTACCACATTTCTTTCATGGGTGATAAGACAATTATTGTACTACTTCATATAAAACAGGAATCTTACAACAGGATAGTTTCATTTTTCCCCTCTGGCCCGATCCTTGAATTACTGTAGTCAGGTGTACTTTACCTACATAAGTTATACATTCCAGAATATAGTTTATAATGTTTGTTTCAATATGTTATATGAGTTTTAAAGAGATTAAGAGAAGAAAAAAAAATTTAAGCCAGACTTTTATAATAAACCACAGTATTATTTTCTTGTGGCCACTGTAACAAATTACCAAATTTAGTGTTTGTAAAACAACACAAATTTATCACCAAACTTGGTGGTGTGAAACAGTGCAAACTTCTTACTTTACAGTTCTGGAGGTCAGAGGTTTGAAATGGGTCTCCTTAAGCTAAAGTCAAGGTGCTGGAAGGGTTGCATTCTTTTCTGGAGGATCTAGGGGAGAATCTGTTTCCTTGCCTTTTCCAGGTTCTAGAAGCCATCTGCTTTCTGACACTGACTCTGCTGCCTCCCTCCTCCACTTGCAAGGATATCTGTGATTATATTGGGTCACATAATCCAGGATAATCTCACCATCTCAAGGTCAGTTGATTAGCAACCTTAATTCAGTCTGCAGTCTTAATTTTCCTCCGCCATGTAATCATATTCATAGACTCTGGAGTTTAGCTCAGGGACATCTTTGATGGGCCATTATTCTACCTGCCACACAGACATGTTTATTATTTCTGGTGATCTCCCTTTCTGTGGATTATGTGGTGTCATTTTTCTTTAGTCTGAAGAAGTTTGCCTAACATTTCTTGTAGTACACATCTCATGGTGATGATTCTTTTTATTTATCTGAAATTGTATTTATTTTGCTCTTTTTAATGAAAATAAACTTTATTGAAGTATAATTTGCATATAGAAAATTAATGCATTTTAAGTTACAATCTGATGGGTTTTGAAAATGTATACACTCATATAATCACTGTTACAATCAATACATAGGACATTTTCATCACCTCAAAAATTTATTTCATGCTCCTTTGCTGCTGCTGCTGCTAAGTCACTTCAGTCGTGTCCGACTCTGTGCGACCCCATAGACGGCAGCCCACCAGGCTCCCCCATCCCTGGGATTCTCCAGGCAAGAACACTGGAGTGGGTTGCCATTTCCTTCTCCAATGCATGAAAGTGAAAAGTGAAAGTGAAGTCGCTCAGTCGTGTCTGACTCTTTGCGAGCCAATGGACCACAGCCTACCAGGCTCCTTTGCCCGTGGGATTCTCCAGGCAAGAGTACTGGAGTGGGTTGCCATTGCCTTCTCCGATCCTCCTTTGCAGTCAGTCTCTACTGCCCTGGCCCCAAGCAACCATTGATCTGCTTTGTATCAAGAAACATTAGTATTTTCTGCTTTAGAATTTCATGTAAGTAGGATAACACAACATCTACTTTTTTATGTGCAGCTTTTTTTTATGTTCAGAATCATATGTGTTGAGATTCATACGTATTTTATGTATCAAAGTTTGTTACTTATTATTACTGAGTAGTTTTCTATTATATGAATATACCATAATTTGTTAATCCATTCACCTATTGATGGACATTTGTGTTGTTTCCAGTTTGGAGCTCTTATTCATTAAGATTCTGTGAACATTCATGTACAAGCTTTTCTGTAAACATTTGTTTCGCAAATAAATACCTCTTTTGGATAAATACAGGAGTGGAATGAATGGGTCATAAGGCAAGTATATAACTTTATAAAAGAAACACTAACACTTTTCTGAAAATGCTTTTACCATTTTATACTCCGATCAGTAAAGTATATGAGTGCCGGTTGCTCTGCTTCCTTAGTCAGTCAGTTCAGTTGCTTAGTCATGTCTGACTCTTTGCAACCCCATGGACTGCAGCATGCCAGGCTTCCCTGTCCATCACTAACTCCCAGAGCTTGCTCAAACTCATGTCCATTGAATCGGTGATGCCATCCAACCAACTCATCCTCTGTTGTCCCCTTCTCCTCCTGTCTTCAATCTTTCCCAGCATCAGGATCTTTTCAAATGAGTCACTTCTTTGCATCAGGCAGCCAAAATATTGGAGTCTCAGCTTCAACATCAGTCCTTCCAATGAACACCCAGGACTGATCTCCTTTGGGATGGACTGGTTGTATCTCCTTGCAGTCCAAGGGACTCTTAAGAGTCTTCTCCAACACCACAGTTCAAAAGCATCAGTTCTTTGGCGCTCAGCTTTCTTTATAGTCCAACTCTCATATCCATATCTAACTACTGGAAAAACTATAACTTTGACTAGACCCACCTTTGTTGGCAAAGTAATGTCTCTGCTTTTTAATATGCTGTCTAGGTTGGTCATAGCTTTTCTTCCAAGGAGTAAGCATCTTTTAGTTTCATGGGCAGTCACCATCTGCAGTGATTTTAGAGCACAAAAAAATAAAGTCTCAAGAAGGACAGGTCATGGTGGAGAGTTTTGACAAAACTTGGTCCACCGGAGAAGGGAATGGCAAACCACTTCAGTATTCTTGCCTTGAGGACCCCATGAACAGTATGAAAAGGCTCTACATCCTCACCAATACTTTAATATAGTGTCACTCTTTTTAATTTTAGCTATTTTAGTAGCTATGTAGTGGTATTTTATTTGCACATATTTTTATGTCTTTGAAACTATTAATAACAGGTGCATTAAAATTCTTGTCTGCTAATTTTAACATCTGTGTCACAGTAGGGCAGGATTTTATTGTCTGACTTATGAGTAACATTTCAAAATTGAGTAACAATTTTTTGTTAGATACTGGATATTAAGAATGATATGGGACTTCCCTGGTGGCCCAGTGGTTAAGAATCCACCTGCCAATGCAAGGGACATGGGTTCGATTCCTGGTGAGAGAAGATTCCACATGCTGCAGGGCACCTAAGCCCATGGGCCGCAACTACTGAGCCCATGGGCCACAGTTACTGAGCTGGCGCTGGAGAGCTCATGATGTGCAACAAGAGAAGCTCCCACAATGAGAAGCCTGCGAACCACAACCAGGGAGTAGACTGCTTGCTGCAACTAGAGAAGGCCCGTGTGCAGCAATAAAGACTCAGCATAGCCAAAAATAAAAAATTAATTAATTTTTAGAAAATATACTTAAAAAAATCAGTTAATGTAACCTATCATATTCGTAGGCTAAAGAAGCAAAATCACATGATCACGTCATTTGATACAGAAAAAAACTTTTAACAAAATACAACTGTTTATGATAAAACTTCCCAGAAAAATGGAGAGCTCCTCAATTTGTTAAAGAACATCAACAAAAAACTTACAGCTAACATTATACATAATGGTGAAGGATAATAATTTTCCCCCATGATAGGGAACAAGACAGAATGTCTCCCTTTATCACTCTTGTTCAACATTTTATGGGACGTTCTAGCCAGTGCAATAAAGTAGAAAAAGTAAATAAAAGGCAAATACATTAGAAAGAGAAATAAAAGTGTCCCTATATGCAGATGACATGATTGCCTATATAGAAAATCCCAAGGAATCTACCAAAAAGCCTCTTAGAACTAATAAGTTAGTTCTTTAAGGTCTCAGAATACACACTAAACATACAAAAATCAATTTCCGTTCAATATACTAGCAATGTACATGAGGAAATAAAAAATAAAAATACAGTATCATTAATAATCATTAAAAGAAAAAACTTAGGTGTCAATTTGAAAAAAAAAAATGTATAGGATTTGTATACTGAAAACTACCCAATGCTGATGAATGAAATAAAAGAAAATCTAAACAAATGGAGAGACATATTATGTTCATGGATTAGTAAGTTCAATACAGTAAACATAATCAATTCTTTCCAAATTGGTAAATAGGTTTAATGAAATTTCTATCCAAATCACAGCAACTTTTTTGTAAACACAGACAAGATTATCCTCAAATTTATACAGAAAGGCAAAGAAATTAGAATAGGTAAAACAACTTTGAAAAAGAAAATAAAGTGGTTCAGTCTATCCAGTTTCAAGACATATACCTACAGTTACCAAGACTGTATAGTACTGATGAAGGAATAGATCAGCAGAACAGTATAGAAATCCCAGAAATGCATCCACACAAATACACCCAACTAAATTTTGACAGAAGTACAAAAACAATTCAGAGAAGGAAAGATAGCCTATTCAACAAGCAGGAGCCACTCCTGCTTGTGGTGACACGGAAATTTATACAATCTTCACGTCCCTGTAATTACTCTGCTTCAGCAGAAACATACATCTCTATATCCTCAGCCATCCCCAAATGCCAAGCCAACTCTGGGCTCTATACTTAATTTCTGCTCCTTCTCACTCCAAGCAGGATTGACTATGTTGTCCCAGTTGATCAGGTATTTTCTATTTTTCCCTTCCTGTTTATTATTCTTTATCTGTCTTTTACTCCATTAACAGTTTTATGGATGGCTACTGTCTGATCATGAAGTGTTAAATGAAGTTTGTATCACCTAAATTATCTTCTTTAATCTTTTTGTTTATTTATTTTTTAGGCCATGTGGCATGTGGGATCTTAGTTCTCCAGCCATGGATCAAACCCATGTCCACTGCATTGCAAGGTGGATTCTTAACCACTGGACCACCAGGGAAGACCCATTTCATCACTTCTTAACATGGTTCTAGAGCAACTGAATATCGATAGGAAATTAGCCTCTCCACTTATATATCACACATTATATACAAAATTAACTCAAAATGGATCACATATTTGAATGCAAAACATAAAGCTCAAAAGTTTTATGAAAAAACTTAAGAGAAAATCTTTGGGATCTAGGGTTATATCAAGTGTTACCCACACCCCCCACATAGGAAGGCAAAGTCTCAACCACTGAACCGCCAGGGAAGCCCCTCTTCTTACTGTTTTTAACCATTTTGGGGGGAACAGTGCCATGCAGCTTGCTGGATCTTAGTTCCCCTGACTGGGATCAAACCTGGGCTGTGGCTGTAAGAGTGCCAAGTTCTAACCATTGAACCACCAAGGAGTTCCCAGGTCAAGTGTTCTTAGAGTTGACATCAAGATCATGATCCATAAAAAGGAAAAACTGATAGACTGTACTTCATCAAAATTAAGGAGGCTTGTTTGGTGAAAGACTCTGTTAAGAGGATGAAAAAATAAGCTACAAAATGGACAAAAATATTGGCAAACCACATATCTGACAAACAACTACTATTTAGAATACATAAAGCATGTTCAAAACAGCAGTAAAAAACAATCTGATTAGAAAGTGGACAAAATATATTGAAGAGACATTTCACTAAGATATACAGATGTCAAATAAGTCCATGCAAAGATGTTCAATGTCATTAGCAATTAGGAAAATGCAAATTAAAATCACAAGATATTACTCGACACTTACCAGAACAGCTAAAGTTAAAAACAATGATAACATCAAATTTATGCTGCTAAGTCTCTTCAGTCGTGTCCAACTCTGTGCGACCCCACAGACGGCAGCCCACCAGGCTTCCCCGCCCCTGGGATTCTCCAGGCAAGAACACTGGAGTGGGTTGCCATTTCCTTCTCCAATGAATGAAAGTGAAAAATGAAAGTGAAGTCGCTCAGTCACACTTTGAGACCCCGTGGATTGCAGCCTATCAGGCTCCTCTATCCATGGGATTTTCCAGGCAAGAGTACTGGAGTGGGGTGCCATTGCCTTCTCCAAAAGTATAAGGATGTGGAAAAACTGGATCATTCATACATTGCTGCTGGGAATGTGAAATGTTACAGTCATTCTGGAAAACAATTTGTGAGTTTTTTAAAAAGCTAAACATACAAATACTCTATAACCTAGCAATTGTACCCCTGAGCATTTATCCCAGAGAATTAAGACATTTTCACACAAAAATCTGCAAATGAATGCTTGTGGCAGTTTATAATAGCCAACACTGGAAACAACCTGGGTGTCCTTAACATGTGACTAGTTAAATAAACTGAGGTACATCCGCATCACAGAATCCTACTCAGCAATAGTAAGAAATATTGATATGATATGCATATGCTCAACAATCTAGATAAATCTCTAGAGAATCATGCTGAGTGAAAAATCCAATTTTAGAAAGTTACTATTATATGATTCCATTTAGATAACATTTTTGAAATGACAAAACTATAGAAATGGAGAATAAATTACTAGTTACCAGGGATTAAAGAAGGGGTAGAAGTGAGAAGGGGAAGTGGCTATAAAAGGGCAACATGAGGGATTCTCAGGTGATGGAAATGTTCTGTATGGTGACTGCATTATGTCAATATCCCGGTCCCGATGTCATACTACACTTCTGCAACATGTTACCATTAGGGAAATGGGATAAAGGGTACATAGTATCTCAGTATTATTTCTTACAATTGCATATGAATCTGCAATTATCTTTCTTTCTTTTTAGCTTTTTTTGGTAATTATCTTTAAATTAAAATACATGATTAAAAAGTCAATAAGCAAGTATACCCTGTCCCACTCCAGGCAAACATCAGAGGCAGATTTACCATAAAGCTAAAGGTAAGCTTCAGGGACCATCTGCACAGACCCTGGAGTCCTGGAAGTTATTAGGGATCAGAGTGTTCTAATTGGGGAGAAGCCAGACTGCATAAAGAAGGCTTTCTGATAAATTGCCTAGAGGTTTCAGAAGAAAGGGACCTACATTTCCAAGATTCTATCATTGTTTTTCATTAAAAACAAACATTGAGAATGTAATTTTATTTATTTATTTTTTGGCTCTGCTGGGTCTTCTTTGGTCTGTGGCTTTCTCTAGTTGCAGTGAGAGTGGACTACTCTCTAGGTGTATGTGGGCTTCTCATTTCGGTGACTTGTTGCAGAGCATGGGCTCTAGAGCACTTGGGCTTCAGTAGTTGCTGCACAGAGGCTCAGTGGTTGCAGCTCTAAGGCTGCATAGTGTGGGCCCAGCAGTTGTGAAGCCTGGGCTTAGTTGTTCTGCAGCATATGGGATCTTCCTGGACCAGGGAGTGAACCTGTGTCTCCTGCACTGGCAGGCAGATTCATTACCACTGAGCCACCAGGGAAGCCCTGAGTACCTAATTTTAATGTGTACCTAACTTTAGAAGCGGAGACGGTGATGGCACCCTACTCCAGTACTCTTGCCTGGAAAATCCTATGGACGGAGGAGCCTGGTAGGCTGCAGTCCACGGGGTTGTTAAGAGTCGGACACGACTGAGCGACTTCACTTTCATTTTTCACTTTCATGTATTAGAGAAGGAAATGGCAACCCACTCCAGTGTTCTTGCCTGGAGAATCCCAGGGACGGGGAAGCCTGGTGGGCTGCCGTCTCTGGAGTCGGACACGACTGAAGCGACTTAGCAGCAGCAGCAGCAGCAACTTTAGAAGGTCTAAACAAGTACTTACAAAAGCTTCAGGCCCCACAAAACTTAGCACCAGCCCCTCCTTACCACAGCATGGTGACTGAAAAACAATGATTCTAAATTCAAATCCTGGTTATTCTCAAGGTGTGTAAACTTAGTTTCTCTAAGCAGTTTCTTCATCTGTAAAATAGGGATGACAAATGGAATACTGCCTGCCATTGTTGTTCATTTGGACTGCAGCTCACCAGGCTTTCCTGTCCTTCACTATCTCCTGGAGTTTGCTCAAACTCATGTCTATTGAGTTGCTGACACCATCTAACCATCTCATTCTCTGTCACCCCCTTCTCCTCCTGCCCTCAATCTTTCCCAGCATCAGGGTCTTTTCAAAAGATGTCACAGTCATCAGCGATTGGAGACTTGCAGCCACCACAGAAAGTAGTGAGCCCTGGGGGAACTCATAGAGGAAACAAAGAATGTCTGCCATCCAGCAGCCATCAGACTGCAGCCACTCTGTAAGGCGAACCCTGAGGAAACTCAGGATGTAAAAGCACAGGATGTGAGTGAAAGTTGCTCAGTCTTGTCTGACTCTTTGTGACCCCATGAGTTGTAGTCCGCCAGGTGCCTCTGTCCATGGGATTTCCCAGGCAAGAATACTGGAGTCGGCTGCCATTCCCTTCTCCAAGGGATCATCCCAACCCAGGGATCCAACTCAGGTATCCTGCACTGCAGGCTGATTCTTTACTGTCTGAACCACCAAGGAAGCCTGAAAGCACAGGATACTGGCCCCAGAGAGCTGAGGTGCAGATCAAAGGAATAATTTCACTGAGCCCAGAATCTTGCATTTTCCCATACACAGAAAAGCACTAAATTCCTTAATTTTTGATTTCTAGCTTTCTTCAATTATTTCTACAATAATTTTTAGGGCTTCCCTGTGGCTCAGACTGTAAAGACTTTGCCTGCAATGTGGGAGACCCAGGTTCAAACACTGGGTTGGGAAGATACCCTGGAGAAGGAAATGGCAACCCACTCCAGTACTCTTGCCTGAGAAATCCCATGGACAGAGGAGCCTGGCAGGCTACAGTCCAAGGAGTCACAGAGAGTCGGACACGACCGAATGACCAACACTTTCACTTTAGATATTTCTGACTACTTGCCCTATGTTGCAAAACTTCTATATATGGAAGTTCCCCCTTGCCTCCTCTGAGGAGTTCTCTTAGGGTTACTTGAGATTCTGCTTCCTGGGCTTGACGTCCTAAAAATTCCCACCAAACAAAACTTAACTCTCAACTTTTAGGTTGTGAGCAATTTTTTTAGTCTACAGGGACAATAATAAACCTGCCTCACAGTTGTGAGCATTCAGTTCAGTTCAGTTGCTCAGTCGTGTCTGACTCTTTGCGACCCCACAGACTGCAGCATGCCAGGCCTCCCTGTCCATCACCATCTCCCAGAGTTTACTCAAACTCATGTCCATTGGGTCAGTGATGCCATCCAACCATCTCATCCTCTGTCATCCCCTTCTCCTCCTGCCTTCAATCTTTCCCAGCATCAGGGTCTTTTCAAATGAGTCCGTTCTTCATATCAGGTGGCCAAAATACCGGAGTTGGAGCTTCAGCATCAGTCCTTCCAATGAATATTCAGGACTGATCTCCTTTAGGATGGATTGGTTGGATCTCCCTGCAGTCCAAGGGACTCTCAAGAGTCTTCTCCAACACCACAGTTCAAAAGCATCAATTCTTCAGTGCTCAGCTTTCTTTCTTTTATTTTTTTAAATTTTTAAAATGTTTGCTTATTTTTATATCTTTTTTGTTTTTCTTTATTTTTAATTTTATTTTTTAACTTTACAATATTGTACTGATTTTGCCATATATCAACATGAATCCGCCACAGGTATACACGTGTTCCTCATCCTGAACCCTCCTCCTTCCTCCCTCCCCGTACCAGCTTTCTTTATTAAATGATTATAACTAAGGAACTTAGAGGTACCTGACAATAAATGCTATGTGTATACCCCTTACTAGTGAGTACCTAGGTTGTGCTTGGCATTATATCGAGAAATTTGAGCACATTATCTAATTCTCAGAATTGCCAAAATACTAACATAATACACAGTTTCGTTATGAAGTAATTGACGTTTTAAGAAACTGAGCCTACAGGAAGACTGCGTGTATAGGATTAGGTCTGACTCCAAAGCCACATTGCCACCAGCACGGTTTTGCCTAGGAAAGGAAGGTAGCTTTCTTTGAGACACCCCAGATCTAAAAATCAAGTCCCCTGGGAGCTTTCACTGCCTAAGCCGACCACGTGGTAGGGAGTCCAGACGGAAAAACTGCCCCCACCCTCGGCGGCTGGGGATGGGGAAAAGGAGCGACATCTAACTCCAACCCCGACCTCCTCTCCAGCTCTGTCACATACTATGCCCCCTTTCCCAGCCTTCTGCACACAGGTGCAAGTCCTTCGCAGCCCCATCTAAAGTAAACCATCACTTCAGTTGCTTCCCAGGCAGCACAACAGGCCAGTGGACCCGAACGCAAGCCCTGCCCCCAAGCGCAAGCCCTGCCCCCAAGCACAAAAACCTTGCTGGCCCTCTTGCCCCGCCCACCTCGCCTAACCGCTCCCGCCACCGCGGACCCCGCCCTCCCCCCTAAGTCCCACCTCCTCGCTGATCCCCTTAGCCAACTCAGCTCTACTTCCCCGGCCTCTCCGCGACCGCAGGGCTAGGCCCGCCCCCATCCTTGGGGCGCGAGCGCCGAACGCATAGAACGCAGCCAATGGGTGGTGCGGTGGCTGCACCGCGGGAGGTTCGATTGACCGGGCCTGGCGGGTCCCGGGAGTCCTGGCGGCTGTTAACGCGCGCTTTGGGTAGAGGAAGGTTTAGCGGCAGTGCTTGGGATTCAGCTGTGCGGCTCTTTCCAGCCTTGCCTGGGATTCCCCTCCCAAACCCGGGTTTTCTACGTGTCCTGCCTGGACCCCTGCTCGGCCTCCCTCAGGCCCGCATCCGCACTCCGACCTGGGAAATCCCTTCTGCGGACTCGCCCTCCCCAGGCCTCAGATTTTCACCCTTCCTCCCCTCCCCCCACCCCGCTGCTACCCCCTGCCTTCAGGTCCATCTGGGGCCGTTATTCCGACTCCCCTCTGCCCAGTCTGGCAGTCTCTTCCCCTGCCTCTTCCCCCCATCCTAGACCTCTACCCATTTCTGATTGGGTACTTCCTTTTTGCCCTTCTCTCCCGCCTCGGCTACCTGGAGACCGACACTCTTCATACTTCGGGCCCAAAGCTCAGCCCCTGGCTGTATTCCCTCCATTCCTGCTCCTTTAATTAGCCCATGCTCTCAAAAGAGTAGCAGCCCGCTCTTTAGTAGGCTGGTTCTACATTCTCAGCTGCTGTGTGCCTTTGACCTTTGCCTAATGGGTACTTGACATTTTATGTTACTGGGTCCAGGATGGTAAGTATGGGCCTATGGGAGACTGTGGCTAGCACTATGGCTGGGTCTAATGGACTGTTTCCGTCCTCTTCTTACAGAGGAGGAGCTTAGCTCCCAGCCAGCTGGCCAAGAGAAAACCGGAAGACGGACCCTCTGATGATGAAGACTGGCAGCCTGGAGCAGTGGTGAGTACTCTGCCCTCAAGGGGATAGGGAACGTGGGGTTGCAGGGCTGTTTAGGCAGAGAGGAATCCTAGACTTGGTTTCTGGGGTTACATGAAATGTACCCTGTCACCTCCAGAAACCTTTCAGTGTTTACTATGTGTCAGGCATCGAACTGGATAAAAATCTTTGTCCTCAAGGTGCTCACTAAAAGCTAGTATGCCTCAGTTTTCCTGATAGGAAAATTTGCTGTTCCAAAGCAAAGAGCTGATTGGGTTGGACCCTTTGGTTCCCTAGGGAAAAAAGTGGGGAGGAGGCCCCAGCAGCAACTAGCAGCTCTTTTTCTCTTTGTCACCTGCCCGTGTCACAGAACAGTAGGGTGTACTTGGCCTGTGGTAGAATCTGAGCTTCCTTGGGCCTTGATTGGAGGGGTGGTGCTGCCCCTCCTGTCCCTGCAGATAATCAAGGGCACCACGTTTGACTTTGGACTGGGCCCTGCCTTGGAGGCTTTTTGGGACTAGCTGTGGGTAGGACCTATGTAACCTAAATCAGTAGGATGATGATGTAGCATGCACTTCAGAGAAAGCAATTCAGGAAGCAGTGGTTTGAAGAAGGGATTAGCTAAGAAATATCTAGAAGGCAATTTGGGGCGGTTGCAACATGTGAGTAAAAGCCCATAGAGAGAGTGGAAGGGGTCTGGTGTTTGTTTCAGGTGTGCCTTGTAGCTTCGGATACCTTGGCAAGCTGCTACAGGTGGATTCTTGCCTGATGGCTCAGTGGGGCTCGTTCTGTAGCTGCATTGCTGGTGTGCAGGCTGTCTTGGCTGCCCCTTGCCACTTACATGGGTCTCAGACTTGAACTTGGGGCAGCACTTGGTGTTGTCTGCTCCTGGTTGCTCCAGAAAATGCTTTCACCACAGACATGGTGGGGACTGGCGAGAGCGGCCTGGGAGTTGGGAGCAGCTCTACTCTTGCCCCGGAGAAGGCAATGGCACCCCACTCCAGTACTTTTGCCTGGAAAATCCATGGACAGAGGAGCCTGGTAGACTGCAGTCCATGGGGTTGCTAAGAGTCGGACATGACTGAGCGACTTTACTTTCACTTTTTACTTTCATGCGTTGGAGAAGGAAATGGCAACCCACTCCAGTGTTCTTGCCTGCAGAATCCCAGGGATGGGGAAGCCTGGTGGGCTGCCGTCTATGGGGTCGCTGGAGTCGGACACGACTGAAGTGACTAAGCAGCAGCAGCAGCAGCAGCTACTCTTGCCCTCCATTGGTAAACCCTGGGAGGAAAGCAAAGAGTCACTCAGTCATTCCTTGGGGCTTTTGGAGTGAAGATTTGTGGGCAGCTTGACTATGCTACTGATGGACTTGCCCGTCACAGGCTCACTTCATTCGCTTCTTCCATTGCCCCTTGGGGCTTCCCTGATAGCTCAGTTGGAAAGAATCTGCCTGCAGTGCTAGTTCTATTCTTGGGTCGGGAAGATCCCCTGGGGAAGGGAATGGCTACCCACTCCAGTATTCTGGCCTGGAGAATTCCATGGATTGTATAGTCCACGGGCAGGCAGAGTTGGACAGGACTGAGCGACTTTTACTTTTCACTGCTCCTCAAATTAGGCAAGTTCTTTAACTTCACTAAGCTCCAGTATTCTCACCTGTTACATCAGGATGTAAACATGTATTCTAGGATTACTATGAAGATGATATATGATAACACATGTGAAGAGTTTAGCACAGTGCTTTACGCTTAATGAGATTTTAAATATTAGTTGTCATTGTGGCTAACTCTGTATCATCCAGACTTCACCTTCCCCAATTCTCTCTCCTAGACTTCTAAGAAACCTAAGAAATCCAGCTGTGAGACCCAGAGCCAGGAGTGTTTCCTGTCTCCTTTTCGGAAACCTTTGACTCAACTAACGAATCGACCACCCTGTCTGGACAGCAGTCAACATGTAAGCCTGAGCTATAACCTGTCGGTGTCTGTGTGTGCCCTCTTTTGTTTAGGGAGGCTCCCTGAATCCTCTCACAGTAGCCATCAGATGCTTTAGTGGGAGATTTGGTCTGGCCACAGCTCCCGGGGCCTGGAAAAGGCCTGACCTCTTTTCTTAGAGATTTCCTTAGTGTACCTGACTTGGAATTCCCCTTGTTATAGCTACTTGGGCACCAACTCTCAGGTGGCTGGGACTGGCTGATGACAACAAGGTGCAGACAGTGAAGACCTTCCCATTTAGACAGGGTGTTGGAACCCAGCAGAGAACTGTCTGATTCTGCATAATGGCGTCTAAGAAGTACCAGAGCCCTATAGCTTTCACTGTATCCTTTAGTAAAATCAAAAGTAATCATCACCATGGCAGGTTATGTGCATTATCTCATGTAACTCATTTTTTTAAGATAAGGAAGATGAATCCTAGAGGGGTTAAATAATTTGCTTAAAGTTACAAAATTGTCAGATCTGCCTAGCTCCATCCAAAGCTTTTTCCTCTAAACCTTCTGAAGGACACCAAGACACAGCTCCAAAAACCTTTGGAATTTAAATGATAAGAGGGATCAAGATGTCTTCTGTTATTCCTAATGAACCCCTTTCAGCCACACCTGAGTTTGCTAATGAGATGACTTTGGAAAGCACTTAACTTTGGGACTGGTTGCCAGGGGAACCAACCCACCAATGGCCAATGTTTAATCAGTCCTACCTGTGTCAAAAGCCTCCTTAGAAACACAAAAGGTTTGGGAGGGTTTGGAGAACTTCCTGGTTAGTGAGCAGGAAGTCAGGAAGAGGCACACTCGAAGCTCCTCTGGGCCAGAAGCTCCAGTGTTCACCGCTCTTCCAGACCTCCTCCCTCTGTGTGTCTGTTCATCTGGCTATTCATTCATATCTTTTAATATCCTTTGTGATAAACCAGTAATCTAGTAAGTAAACTTTATCTGAGTTCTCTGAACCAGCTAGTGAATTAATCTAAGGAAGGGGTTGTGGTAACATTTGATTTGTAGCTTGGGGTCAGAGCCTTTCAAGACTGCCTGCAATGCAGGAAACTTGGGTTGGATCCCAGGGTTGGGAATATCCCCTGGAGAAGGAAATGGCAATCCCTCCCAGTATTGCCTGGAAAATCCCATGGACAGAGGAGCCTGGCAGGCTACAGTCCATGGGGTTGCAAAGAGCTGATTGAGCGACTTTCACTTTGTGGTTAGAAGCACCTAGACTTGAGATTTGCTTCTGATGCTTTCTCCTGGAAGATAGTGTTGGAATTAAGGTGTAGGGAACCCAAGTGGAACCGAAGATTTGCTTGACGTGTGGAAAACCCACGTCAGGTGTCAGAAATAGTGTAGTATTGAGAATAGAGGAGACGCAAGATTGTTTTTTTAATTAATTTTTATTGGAGTATAGTTGCTTTACAATGTTGTATTAATTTCTGCTGTGTAGCAAAGTGAATCAGCCATACGTGTGTGTGTGTGTGTGTATATATATGTATATATATCTCCCCTCTTTTTGGATTTCCTTCCCATTTAGGTCACCACAGATCACTGAATAGAGTTCCCTGAGCTATACAGTTGATTCTCATTAGTTATTTATTTTATACATAGTATCAAGAGTGTATATATGTCAATCCCAATTCATCCCACCCTCTCCCTTCCCCTTTGGTGTCCATGCATTTGTTCTCTACTTCTGTGTCTCTATTTCTGTTTTGCAGATAAGATCATCTATACCATTTTTCTAGATTCCACATATATACGTTAATGCATGATACTTGTTTTTCTCTTTCTGGCTTACTACACTCATTTATAACAATCTCCAGGTCCATCCATGTGTCTACAAATGACCCAATTTCATTCCTTCTTATGGCTCATTCCATTGTGGACACACACACACACACTCTATTCTTTATCCATTCCTCTGTTGGTGAACATTTAGGTTACTTCCATGTTCTGGCTATGAACATTGGGATACATCAGTCTTTTTTTTTTTTATAAAATAAGCAACAAGGACATGCAACACAAGGAAGTATAGTCATTATTTTGTAATAACTTTATTTTTTTGCTTTAGAGAGTTGATATTTCATTTTTAAAATTTTTATTGGAGTATAGTTGATTTACAGTGTTGTGTGTTTCAGGTGTGAGCTTCCCAGGTGGCTCAGTGGTAAGCAGTCTGCCTACCAATGCAGGAGATGCGAGTTTGATCTCTGGGTCGGGAAGATCCCCTGGAGAAGGAAATGGCAACCCACTCCAGTATTCTTGGCTGGGAAATCCCATGGACACAGGAGCCTGGCAGGCTATGGTCCATGGGTTCACAAAGAGTCAGACACTGACCACTACATGTGTCTTTTTAAATTATGGTTTTCTCTGAGTATATGTCCAGTAGTGAGATTGCTGTTCATATGCTAGTTCTGAGTTTTTTTAAGAAACCTCCATACTGTTCTCCATAGTGTTTGTACCAGTTTATATTCCCAACAACAGTGCAAGAGGACTTCCTTGTCTTCACTCAGTCTCTAGCATTTATTGTTTGTAGATTTTATTAATGATGGCCATTTTGATGGGTGTGAGTTGATACCTCATTGTAGTTTTGATTTGCATTCCTCTAATAATTAGTTTCAGTCGTGTCCGACTCTGTGCGATCCTGTAGACAGCAGCCCACCAGGCTTCCCCGTCCCTGGGATTCTCCAGACAAGAACACTGGAGTGGGTTGCCATTTCCTTCTCCAATGCATGAAAGTGAAAAGTGAAAGTGAAGTCGCTCAGTCGTGTCCGACTCTAGCGACCCCATGGACTGCAGCCCTACCAGGCTCCTCCGTCCATGGGATTTTCCAGGCAAAAGTACTGGAGTGGGGTGCCATTGCCTTCTCCCAATAATTAGTTATGTTGAGCATCTTTTCACGTGTTTGTTTGGCCTTCTGTACGGTTTCTTTGGAGAAATGTCTGTTTACGTCTTCTGTCCATTTTTTGATTTGATATTAAGCTGCATGAGCTGTTTGTATATTTTGGAGATTAATCCTTTTTCAGTTTGTTCATATGAAATATTTCCTCCTATTCTGAGGGTTGTCTTTTTGTTTTGTTTATGGTTTCCTTTACTGTGCAAAAGGTTTTACGTTTAATTAGGTCTCATTTGTTTATTTTTATTTTCATTAGGAGGTGCATGAAAAAGATCTGAGTGTTTTGCCTGTTTTCCTCTAAGAATTTTATTGTGTATAGCCTTACATTCAGGTGTTTAACCCATTTTGAGTTTATTTTTGTGTATGGTGTTAGGAAGTGTTCTAATTTCATTCTTCTACATGTAGCTGTCCAGTTTTCACAGCACCATTTACTGAAGTCTTTTCTCCATTGTATTTTCTTGCTGCTTTTGTCATAGATAAGATGACCATAGGTGTGTGGGTTTATCTCTGGATTGTCTGTCCTTTTCCATTGGTCTATATTTTTGTTTTTGAGCCAGTGTCTTGATTACTGTTGCTTTGTAGTATAGTCTGAAGTCAGGGAGCCTGATTCTTCTAGCTTCATTTTTGTTTCTCCAGATTGCTTTGTTTATTCAAGGTCTTTTCTGCTTCCATATAAATTGTAAAATTTTCTTTTCTAGTTCTATGGAAAATACCATTGTTAATTTGATAGGAATTGCATTGAATCTATAGATTGCTTTGGGTAGTATATTCATTTACATTTACACAATATTGATTCTTCCAATCCAAGAACATGGGATATCTCCATCTGTTTGTATCTTTGATTTCTTTCATCAGTATCTTATACTTTTCTGCATACAGGCCTTTTGCCTCTGTCAGTCAGTTCAGTTGCTCAGTCGTGTCCAACTCTTTGTGACCCCATGGACTGCAGCACTCCAGGCCTCCCTGTCCATCACCAACTCCCAGAGTTTACTCAGACTCATGTTCATCGAGTCGGTGATGCCATCCAGCCATCTCATCCTCTGTTGTCTCCTTCTCCTGCCTTCAATCTTTCCCAGCATTAGGGTCTTTTCTAATGAGTTGCTTCTTTTTATCAGGTGGCCAAAGTATTAGAGCTTCAGCTTTAGCATCAGTCCTTCCAATGAGTATTCCGGACTGATTTCCTTAGAATTGATTGGTTTGATCTCCTTGCAGTCCCAGGGACTCTCAAGAGTCTTCTCCAACGCCACAGTTCAGAAGCATCAATTCTTTAGCACTCAGCTTTCTTTATAGTCTCAACTCTCACATCCATACATGACTACTGGAAAAACCATAGCTTTGACTAGATGGGCCTTTATTGGCAAAGTAATGCCTCTGCTTTTTAATATGCTGCCTAGGTTTGTCATAGCTTTTCTTCTAAGGAGCATGTGTCTTTTAGTTCATGGCTGCAATCACCATCTGCAGTGATTTTGGAGCCCAAAAAAATAAAGTCTGTCAGCGTTTCCATTGTTTCCCCATCTATTTTTCATGAAGTGATGGGAGCTGCCATGATCTTAGTTTTCTGAATGTTGAGCTTTAAGCCAACTTTTTCACTCTCCTCTTTCACTTTCATCAAGAGGCTTTTTAGTTCCTCTTCACTTTCTGCCATAAGGGTGGTGTCATCTGCGTATCTGAGGTTATTGCTGTTTCTCCTGGCAATCTTGATTCCAGCTTGTGCTTCATCCAGCCGGGCATTTCGCATGATGTACTTTGCGTATAAGTTAAATAAGCAGGGCCTTAGGGCCTTTGCCTCTGTACGTAGGATTTTTTTTTTTTTTTTTGCCTGTGCTGGATCTTTGTTGCTGCCCACAGGCTTTCTCTAGTTGTGGTAAGCAGGTGCTGCTCTGTAGTTGCTATGAGTGGGCTTCTCATTGCAGTGGCTTCTCTTGTGGAGCATGGGCTCTAGGGCACAAGGGCTTCAGTAGTTGTGGCGCAGGCTACAAGTACTGATTCTTCAGCATGTGGAATCTTCCCAGATCAGGGATCAAATCCATGTCCCCTGCATTGGCAGGTGGATTCTTAACCACTGGACCACCAAGGCTGTCCTGTAGCAAGGTTTATTCCTAGGTGTTTTATTGTTCTGTTGCAATGGTAGAGACACAGGATTGTGTTTTTCCTTTATAGGGACATTTTGAAGGAAAAATGGGAATATGATGATAGGAATGTGTAATGGAGGTTACACATGCATGGTTATTTATACATTCAGAAAACATTTTACGTACTATTTGATGAATACAGAAACATATGTATAATGTATATAAGATATAAACCAAAATAACTCCTGTGAACCCACCACCCAGGGCTAGAATATCATCAGTCATAATTCTTTTCCCATTCCCAGAGGTACCACCATCCTAACTATGTTCATCATCCCTTGCTTTTTGTGATAGTTTTACCATATGTATATAATTCACTAAAGTAATATTGTTTGTTTCTTGAGCTTAAAAAAGTAGTATTAGTCCTCTGAAACTGTTTTAATTCAGGATTTATTTTAGGAGATAAGTGTGAGGGTGGTGAGAGTTTGCAAACAGTAGGCCTAACAGTCTGGAGGCTGGTGGAGACTGGAATCTGAGGGACATGCTGATTAGGTCGGGTCCTGAAGACTGTGAGGAGTTTGCCAGGTGAAGAGAGTAGGAAATGTCCAGGTAAAGGGAACAGCCTGTGTGAAAGCTGTGGAGGAAGGATCCCCAAAGGAAAAAAATGCTTTAGGACTACAGAAGTCAGTGCAGCCCTGGGGACAGACTTTAGCCTTAGACACAATGAGTTTAAGTCCTGTAGGTTGTCTAGGTTGGCACATGTGGATGTGGTACCTAGGAGAGTGTTATGGACTGGAAATAGATTTGAGGTGATTGGCATAGAGTTTGACACCTCCAAAAAGTGTATTGGTGTGTCCATGTGAATGTATAGTCAGAAGAACTTAAGGTCAAACCCTGAGAAACACTGACTTTTAAAGGGATTGGGCAGAAGAAGAGGAACCCGTTAGGCAACTGAGTGTAAAGTCCCAGAAAGATAAAATAGTGGGAGAATGGTGTCATGGAAGTCAAAAGCAGAGACTATTTGAGAGGAAAGAGTGACCAGCTTTGTCTAGTAAGATAGGGTAGAAAAATATCTCTTGGAGTTAAGGTCTTATAGGCCATTGGTGACCTTGGGCAGAATCATTTCAGAAGATAGGAGGAGTGGGAGATAAGGGGGAAACAGACTACTTTTTCTAGAAGTTTGAAGGGGAGGAGATATGAGGTCAAAGGACATTTTGTTTTTAAGATAGGGGAGAGTTAAGCATGTCTTAAATCCTGGTGAGAAAGAGCTGGTAGAGGGAGAAGCTTGAGATAGAGAAAGATCAGGCAGGCCTGATACTGTCTGTGGAAGAGGGAAGCTTTGACCTTGGTAGGGAGGAGGAATGTTCTTCTCTCTCTTCTATCATCAGGAGCAAAGGGTGGTGTGGATTTTCAGTAACTAAATGAACTGAGTGAGAGCATGCTTTCTCTCCTGCCTCTGTCAGAGTCCAATGACTATTCCCAGACCAGATTCTTGGAAGCTGCATTGCAAGTCTTGCAGGCTGTGCCCTCAGATGGTTTTAGCCAGGGATCCTCGCCTCCTTCCACAGTAGTTCCATAAGCCTGAACTTCTACCTGCAGCACTTGTGGCTCCTGGGTTTTACTGAAAGTCTTTTTAAATTTGGAGCATAAATTCTTGGCTACTTAGAGCTTTAATACTAGCCTCTTACATTGATAATCTTGAACATAATATCTCAGTTTTGGAATTATAAGCAAAATTGATGCCAAGTTAGGGAAGAAATTGAGTCCATCTTTGTCCTTTTCCTCTTCTTTGACTTAATGGTAGCTTTTAGCATCTTTCATGTTTAAGTTTCTCATTATCCTTTCTTTGATAATTAAAAATAATCAAAAAATTTTATTCAGCTGCAAAGAAATATGCAAATAAAGAATTGGAGCCTTTGTCCAACCCTGGCCTTGTGTTATTTAAGCATGGTGATGAAGTTCAGTTCTCCACGTTTCTTTTCTATCTTGCCATACATTGCCATATATATTCATTACATTCTTCTTCTTTAAAGTACATTGAGTTTCTAGAATTTAATTTATAATCTATACAGGTGGATCAGAATAAAAATATAAAAATTTCAGGGCAATT
>NW_011494828.1:2210859-2244559 GCF_000754665.1 Bison bison bison
CCCCCCCCCCCCCCCATTAAACTGTGTTTTTGCTAGAAGGGAGTATTTTTCATTACTTTCCTACTAATGTATTCCATTAAGACTGCCTTCAACGTTTCTGCTCTTGTTTTCTCCTTGCTCTCTTGGCTAACTCTTATTTTGTTGAGGTTCACAGGCTATTGTAATTCCCTAGAGGGCTCAGGTGTATATACATGAGAACTTAGATGGGAGTTGTCAGTTAGCTCAGGAGCTGACACTGTGGACTTCTTCTGCCCCAGCCCAGTAGCCCAGTGCTGATTCCAGGCTGAAGTGATGGCACAGAGACTTCCTGTCATCCTTGTCCCTGGCTTTTTTTGGTGATTGTCTTGCGCTCTCTCTCATGTCTTCTTGGCTCATGTTTTCCCTTCTCTTGTACTGTTCCATGCAGGAAGCTGTTGACTCTGGGCTGATCCACATGCTATACTCAAACAGGTTGGGTTAGGGAGCCATATTGCCCATCTGTTACAAATAAAGGCCCTGGAATCAGGAAAGTCCTACAGATGTCATGGTTGTGTGACTTAAAACCACTCAGCCTCAATTTGCTCATCTGTAAAATAGGGGTGCCAATATACAGACCTCAAAGAGCTATTAATGAGGATTGGTAACGTGAATGCAAGAACTTAGCACTGCATCTGACATACATTATTAGTCATCATTATTGCTGTCATTTTTGTTGTTATCAACATTATTTTACTGATACTACTGTTCCTTTTTCTCCTGTGACCACTACTCTTAGAAGGGCTGTTTAGTTCCCAAGGAGGCTGATGTAAAAATTGATATGGGAATTAGATGCAGTAAGCAGGATTGATCAGAGATTACAAAAGAAGTGTGAGCTATGGTTGGAAAGATGGAGCCCTGTAGGACAGTGGTTGAATCTAGACTTGAGAGTTACGTTAGTACTGGGATCAGGTCAGTTTGTGGTGCCTTCTTAAGGCACTGCAGCCTAGGGAATAGTTAGGTATGCTTGCTTGGCATGATCTTTCATGAGCTAAAGGTTCTGAGTCTTGTGGTTGACCAAGGCCAGCTACTTGCTTTGGCACTGTCCTGTCCCTGGAGATTTGTGGAACCTCGTGCAAAGCCTCAAAAATGAAAGCCATTGTACAAAACCTAATAATTTAATATGGAGCACATCTTCTGTTCTAGATGCATCTGAATGAGATGGAGTCAAACTACAGTGCTCTAAATATATTATGATACTTACGTGGGCATTTTTGACTGTGTTTATAAAAATATCCCATAACATCTCCAAGCAGTCCTGAATCCTTGTTTCTTCTCTTTTTAGGAAGCATTTATTCGAAGCATTTTGTCAAAGCCTTTCAAAATCCCCATTCCAAATTATCAAGGTAAAAGTGGAGACTCTTCTGTTTCTTAAATTAGTCATGTGTGAATATGCCCAAATAGATCAAAACACCTACTTTTGTAAGTACAAGCTTACCTTGGAATTAAAGATGCCAATCCAGTGATGACTATGTGTGGGGTGACTCTCCCGGGGCCTGCATGAGGTCTGTGTTTGATAAGTTCAGCAAGGGCTACTAAGACTAAGTGCCCCTCATCTTGGTGGGGATGTGCCAGTGTGCAGGAGGTTTCTGGTGGGCCAGGGCGGCTGATGGACCCAGGCTCCGTTCAGTCCAAGTGAGTCCAGTAGCATTTCCTTTATAAGGTTGACTCTGTTGGAGGTCTAGGTTCTGCAGGTTTCCCCCTCTGTACAAAGAACAGAGCATTGTGCTAACTCGGGCTGCCGGGAGGAGGCAAACTCTTGAGCTTGCAGTCTTGAAAGGCCCCGTTAGGGTTTCAGACCTTTCCAGGATTGTTTTGATTTAAGATGAAAGAGACCTGGCCCCGCCAGAAGTTTGTAGTTGAGTGGGAGAAGTAATATCTGAGGCAGACTGGTTAATGGTTAGGCAGAGGTGCCCAAATTGCATCTGGAGAGGTACTGGGGAGAGGGGTCATGTGGAAGCTTAGGAAAGTTATGTGAAGGATAGGCATTTAACCTGGGCAGGCTGGAGCTCCTCAGCTTAGAGGCATAAGTGACAAATTGTTGGTTTCTAGGTCCTCTGGGCTCTCGGGCATTGGGCCTCAAACGGGCTGGGGTCCGCCGAGCCCTCCATGACCCCCTGGAAGAAGGTGCCTTGGTTTTGTATGAGCCTCCCCCACTGAGCGCCCATGACCAGCTGAAGTTTGACAAGTACGTGCATTGGTGTTTCTGTGTCCTCTGTAAGTGCACAGAGCCTGGAGGGCAGAGAGCATTTTGGTGTGGTTTCACCCTGGGACCTGCATGTGTTTTCAGAGTGCTGTCATGACGATGGTACCATCCAGAGAGTGAGTAGATGGGGAGGAGAGTGCCTGGGGAAGAGTGTGTAGATATGTCCAGTTGGTGGGTTTCCTCATCCTTTCCCACCAGGCTCACTCAGAGGAGCAGGGGATGTTGAGGTGATGACATAGGAAACCCATCCCCATCTCCTCGCTTTTTCACCCTGGAGAGGAATTTGCTATGGTTTGATTGCATGGGCCAGAGAGGTCCTCTCTTAGGCAACTGCCTCTGGAACAACAGGACAGAGCTTTCTGAGGGTGTGGCCTTGCCGTGTCTGAGCTCTGTTTTCTGTGTTGTGTTTTCTCAGGGAAAAACTTCCTGTCCATGTGGTTGTTGATCCTATTCTGAGTAAGGTCTTGAGGCCTCATCAGAGAGAGGTAAATGGGGGTGAGGGTGAGGTTTGGGCTGGGGTAGTGGCTGGGCCTGAGAGGCTGTCATCCCCGGGGCAGCAGCAGTGGGGTGCCAGAGGGGGCTGAGTGCTGTTACTATTCCACAGGGAGTAAAGTTCCTGTGGGAGTGCGTCACCAGTCGGCGCATCCCTGGGAGCCATGGCTGCATCATGGCTGATGAGATGGGCCTGGGCAAGACGCTACAGTGCATCACACTGATGTGGACGCTTCTGCGCCAGAGTCCAGACTGCAAGCCAGAGATCGACAAGGCAGTGGTGGTGTCGCCCTCCAGCCTAGTGAGGAACTGGTACAATGAAGTTGGGAAATGGCTTGGAGGGAGGATCCAACCTCTGGCCATCGATGGAGGCTCTAAGGACGAGATAGACCAAAAGCTGGGTAGGAGCCTTAACAAACATGACTGCACTCCTCCATACAACCTGCTCCTTTCTTAAGTGTATCCTCACTGATAACCAGGGAAGGGAGTGGGTAGAAAATAAGAGAATTAGCATGAAAAAGAGTTGAGTTGTTTCCAGGCTAAATTACAGAATCATCAAACTGGTTTTTTCTTTAGCATATTCTCAGACTTGCTCTCCTGACACCTTTTCTGTCATAGAAGGATTTATGAACCAGCGTGGTGCCAGAGTGCCTTCTCCCATCCTCATCATTTCCTATGAGACTTTCCGCCTTCACGTTGGAGTCCTCCAGAAAGGGAGTGTTGGACTGGTCATATGTGATGAGGTACTTGACGTACTGCTGTTTGGGTGGTGGGAGAAAAGTCTGTCAGCGTCTTGTCACTGAAAAGTGCCGTCCAAGGGCTGTGCTAGTTACTGGGAGATGCTGAGGACAGAACATACGCCTCAGAGTCAGCAGATGAGAGGGAGAGCCCAGGGTACCAATCTGCCAAAAGAGGGGTTGAGTAGTGCTTGGGATGCCAAGGAGAGTGCGGTGCTGGGGCTCACCAGTTTTGTTCTACAGTTTTGTTCTCTACAGTTTTCCTAGACCAAAGGACTTTGAAGGCTGGGAGAGATGTGGATGGGTGGAGAGACACGGCACAGGGTTTAGGGGAACAGGTTCTAGGGTCAGAGAGATCTTTATTCAAATCCTGGCTGTCTGCTGCATACCAGTAATATGACCTTGGACAAATTACTTAACTACCCAAGTCTCTCTGTGTCAGTAAAATGGGGTGATAATATCTGCCTCATGGGATTATTGTGAGGATTAAATGAAGGAAAGCTTTTATCACAGTGCCTGGTATGTCATAACACCTTGGTAAATGTCAGCTCTGATTTTTGTGTAGGCTGAGAGGGCTCCCGTGAACAGGTGCACAGCGATAGGGAAGTCCGATGCGGATAGTCCATACACATTGTGAGCCTGTGTTGACTCTCTGGGACTGAGGGAAATATAGCAGTTGTTGCTTTCTGGCCTTTTCCAGCACTGTGCATGAAGGGTGGTAGGGATGTTACTACTTAGAAAGGAGTGAGGGTGGCTGGGAGCTTCCTGGTATAAAGAATTTTCCAGGTCTTCAGGGGCTTGCCTGCCCTGAGCCTGCTGACCTTGTTTACATCTTGGGGAAAGTCAGAGCATTCCCTGGGGCTTTAGTGGAGGGGTGGCTGGAAGACTTGGCCCCATTTTTCAACTGATGGCAGGCTTGACTGCTTTAGGGACTATAGATTACCCTAGTATCTGAGGGTCTTTTGGGAGGGGATGAAGAAAAGCTTACTTAGGGTAACCATGCTTGCTAGCCCTGAGCTGTTTCCCAGTTGAACTTTTGTCCATATGAAGTCATTATCTGGCATGCCTGCCAACTTCTGATACCCTGATGGGCCATTCCTTGGTAGGAGTAAGGGATTTAGCAGATTGAGGTGGGGTGTGCACGTGACCACTGCACAGCGCCCTGGCATTTGCTTCATCATGGAAAGGGACTGTGCCAGGAGCCTGGTCTAGAGGCCAAGATGTTGGGGAGGGGAAGGGAAGGCAGGCTGATGGCATCTGAGCCCTTGAGGACTGAGGGCATCTAGATTTTCTTTTGCTCTATAGTGTTTCATTTTTTTACTCATTCTCTCCTGTTTTCTGAGCTGACTGGCACCGGGTTCCAAGCTGCCTCTTTGTTCACTGCAGCATCCTGGCCTTCCCTTATACTCATCTACCTTTTTTTAAAAAATTTATTTATTTGGCTGTGCTGGGTCTTAGTTGCAGCACATGGGATCTTCATTGTGGCTCTTAGTTGGGGGATGTGAAATCTAGTTCCCTGACCAGGGATTCAATCTGGGCCTTCTGCATTGGGAGTGCAGAGTCTTAACCATTAGACCACCTTGGAAGCCCCTCATCTACCTTTTATTTATCAGAGTAAGAGAGTGAAAGTCGTGTCCTACACTTTGTGACCCCATGGACTGTAGCCCACTAGGCTCCTCTGTCCATGAAATTCTCAAGCAAGAATACTGTAGTGTCTTGCTATTCCCTATTGTGTTGATTGTCAGAGACCTGAGGAAGCCAGCGTCCTGAAGAGGTGGTCAGCCTACTCTAGGAGGAGTTTGTCCTGTTCAGATCCTGTAAAGTCTTTTCCCCAAGCTTTCATGTTCCCAGCTTCCTCCCGGCTGATGCTTTTCTCTGAAACACACAGAAATAATAAAAGATAATAGCATGATAACTGTGTACAAAATCTTGATCCACATAGTAATCTGAGTTAGGCAGAGCAAGTGAGAACACTTGGGATCAGTGTTGGCTTCGCTGCTTATAAGCAGTCTGATGAGACTGCTCTCAGACTATAGAGTAGATGGTACATTGTCTACCTGAAAGGGACATGATCCAGATCAAGAAAGAGGGTATATGGAACCATTTTGTAAGGTGTTATAAATGGGAGGGACTGACATCATCTTCACCACAGTTTTAGAGGTTAGGAAACTGAAGCTTAGGGGAGTGCTGGGACTGGAATCCAGGTCTGAGATTTTAAGGCCTGGCTCTTCTCCACTCCTGCCTCTTGGCTTAGCTATGGAAGGACTATCTGTCCCTGTATGCTTCACCCAGTTCCATGTACGTTTCTTTACAAGTTCTAGAACACAAAGCCAGTCAGATGCTGGGGAAATGTGTTAAATATAAGAATCTATTCATGGGGCTCATGAGAGAAAAGTGGTGGTATTTAATCTTGGTATCATTTTTTTGCTTTTAAAAGGGTAAGCTGAGAATTCTGCCAGAATAGAAATTCAGCAAGAACTTTGACAACTTTTTATCTAGCAGAATATTTGATTTGCTGAGATGCCAGGGTTTGGGTTTTAAATTTGTGGCCAGTGGTGTCAGGAGCTGGGTCTGGAGTCAGAGTGGCTCCATAGGAGCTGGGGTTGGACTTCTCTTCCACAGAGACCCACAAAGGTAGTATATCAGCTCAGTTCATTAAATTGAGTTATTAAGTACCTGTTAGACGGAGTCAGGCCGTGGGGAATCCATGATTGCCTGCCCTCAGGGGGCTTCCGTTTAGAGGGTTCCAGTTGTTGATGTGCATTTCCCCAGGGCCTTTTGGGTAATTTCTTCACAGGTTTAAAGTTTCTTTTCCCTCTTCAGCTCAGAAGTCTCAGCCTTTTGTTTCAGGACTGGTGCTTGAGCTTTCAGTCACTTTAAAACTTAATTTTGTTTAGGATGTCTTTAAGTTTTTTTTGAGATACAATTGACATAAAATGTTTTAGGTATACAACATTCAGTCATTTTGTTAAATAAAATTCTGTGTCTAATTCTTCAATAACAATGTTGGTTATTCATTTCATTCTTCAGCAAACATTCATTGAGTAGAGAACTCTGTCTTGTGCATTAAGTTAAAAAGCAAATCTGACATGGTCTCTGCTTTAAAGTTTCTGCCTTGGTGAGATAAAGTCCCGGACGGGAGGGCTGGGGGTGGTGGCGGTGATATAGGGATTGAGAAGGGATGCAGAGAGAGGCTCTTTCTTTAGATCTGAACTGGATGGCTTCTGAAGAAAGAGGGGAGGAGGAACCTGGACTAAGTTTCCGCACCACTGACAGTCCAGACACAGCCAGGAGTCTAATACAGAAGGCATCTGACTCAGGAGGTTCTAGGATGGTTGGGCTGGTGGGGGAGGGAGAATTCCCTGAAAGCCTGGGTCTCTAACATGTCCAGATGATCCCTGAAGAGGATAGGCAGGCTGCTGTGACTTTGGAGATGGGGGCAGAGGAAGAAACAAGGAATCCTTGTTTTATGGATGTTGCATTGATCTAGAAGCTGAAGGTCTGTCCTTGGGCCTGGCCCGTTTCTCCCCAAGAGAGTAGATAAACTCTCACTCTTGGTGCCCCTGCCCAGTTCCCAAGGCCTCAGGACCTGTAATGCTTTTGATTCCTCTTTTCCTGTCTACACAAGACTTTGCTGCTGTTAGGGAGGCCACCTTGTGCCCAGGCTTCAGTGAGAATTAATTTCCTTGCAGGGACACAGGCTCAAGAACTCTGAGAATCAGACTTATCAGGCCCTGGACAGCTTGAACACCAGCCGACGGGTGCTCATCTCCGGGACCCCCATCCAGAATGATCTCCTTGAGTATTTCAGCTTGGTACACTTTGTCAACTCGGGAATCCTGGGTAAGAATCTGGCCTTTTCTGCTGCGCTGGAGAGGAGCCTTGATTTAACCTTGCGAGTCTAACACTAGCTGAGGAGAGAGGAGACCACGGTTAAATGTGGGTTACTAGATGCTCTTTTAGGAAGACTTCTCTTGTCAAGGAGTACCAGAACCGTGGGGAGACCTTGGCTCTGCTGGGCATCTTAGCAAGGCCCACCCTGGCCCTTTTTCCCACTGTAGAGGTGGCAGGGGCTGTGCAGGGCATGGTCTCCGTGAGCTAGAGATGGAACTACTACCCCCAGGCATTTTTGCTCATCACATCCTAGCAGCCTCAGAAGAGCTCTTGCCTCAGAGAAGACTGTCTTGGGCGGTTTTGTTTTTAACCGTTATTTAGTGCACAACTTAGTGTCATTAAATACGTTCACATTGTTGTGCAACCATCACCACCATCTACCTCCAGAACTTTTTCATCTTGCAACACTGGAACTCTTCCCATTAAGCAGCAACTCCTCACTGCCCCCCAGCCCCTAAAAATCATAGGTTGGGCAGTTCTTATACATAGATATCTGTGGAAGGATTTGTTAGTGCCCATTTTTGAGCTTCATGTAAAAAGAATCATATAATATATTTTCCTTTGCATCTGGATTGTTTTGTTCAATATAATGTTTGAGAGTAATTCATGTTGTTGTCTATGGCAGTTTGTTTTTCATTTTAGTATACTATTCCATTTTTTTAAATATACCAGAATTGATCAGTTCTACTGTTGATAGACAATTGAGTTTCCATTTTTTATTATTTTGAATAATGATCCCATGAACATTCTTGTACCTTACCTGAGAATAGTATGCATTTCTCTGTCATAAAAATGGAATTGCTGGGTCATATGTTATGTATGAGTTTAGCCCTAGTAAATAATCCAGTTTTCCAGAGTGATTGTACCAGCAGTATATGAGAATTTCAGTGTTTCTACATCAGGGGCCAGCAGCTTTTTTCTTAAAAGGCTAGATGGTAAGTATTGCAGGCTCGAAGGCCGTAATGTCTCTGTCACAGGTACTCAGCTCTGCTGCTGTACCGTGAAAGCATCCATAACATGTAAACGCACGAGCACAGACGCGTTCTAATAGAGCTTTACAGAAACAGGTGACTGGTCCATGGCTGTAGTTTGCTGACATCTGCTTTTTTTCACCAGTATTTATCTTTAGAAGACATTAAATTTTTTTTTTTTGTCATTCTGCTGGGTGCTTAGTGATATTTCTTTGCATTTATTTAATTTTGAGTAAAAGTGGAACCCCTTTTTATATATTCATTGGCCATTTGGAGATCCACTTTTGTGAGGTACCTGATCTTTTAAATTCCTGACTAAAACAAAATCCTATACTCATTAACGGTCACTCCCAACCCCACTTACCCCAGCCCCTATCAACTACCAGTCTATTTTCTGTCTCTGTGTACTTGCCTGTTCTGGATATTTCCTGTAAATGGAATCATATGAGACCTTTTGTGTTTGGCTTTTCATACTTAGCATAATGTTTTCGAGGTTCATCAGTATTGTAGCATATATCAATACAGATTTTCCGCAGCTTATGATGGGGTTCTGTGCCACTAAACCCATTAAAAGTTGAAAATGTCTTAAGTCAAAAATGCATTTAAGGGATGTCCTTGGTGGTCCAGTGGTTAAGACTGCATTTCCACTGCAGGGGATGTAGGTTCAACCCCTGGTTGGGGAGCTAAGATCATGCACGCCATGCAGTGCAGCCAAAAAAATAAATAAAAAATAAAATGGTATGCAGCATAAAAAATCATATACCTTAAAAAAATGCATTTAATGCCAACCATTAAAACTTAGCCTAGCCTACCTGCAATGTGCTCAGAACACTTAAGTTAGCCAACAATTAGGTAAAAGCAGTTCACACAGTCTATTTTATAATGAAGTATTGCATATCTCATGTAATTCATCGAATACTCTACTGAAAGTGAAAACCAGAATGTATGGGCATAGAATGGTTATATCAGTTTTTAACTCTTGTGATCACTGCAGCTCACAGGGCTCTAGGGCATGGGCTCAGTAGTTAAGACCCACAGGCTTAATTGCCCTGCAGCTTGTGGAATCTTCCAGACCAGGGGTTGAACCTGTGTCCCCTGCATTGGGACTGTGGGGTCTTAACCACTGGATGACCAGGGAAGTCCCTGGTCCATTTACATTTAATGTAATTAGGCATGTATTTGAGTTTTGATCTATTTGCTATCTTAATATTTGGCCTTTCAAGTCTTTACTGCTTTGGTAGCTCTCTGATCTATTCAAACAGAAATTGCCTATAATTTGTTCAGCATTGTTGTTCTTGGCGGGAAAGTTGGTCTGTGATAACATAGTCTGCCATTCCTGGCAGTGGAAAAGTCATTACTTTCTGCATTCTTTAATGCCTTTTCTCCTGTGCTTAGGAACCGCCCAGGAGTTCAAGAAGCATTTTGAATTGCCAATTCTGAAGGGTCGAGATGCAGCTGCCAGTGAGGAAGATAGGCGTGTAGGAGAGGAGCGCCTGCGGGAGCTCACCAGCATTGTGAATAGGTAATGAGGGTGGGGGTGGCAGTAGCATCTCTTATGGGGTCCCCCCACTTTAGGTCATCAGAATCGCCTCCTTAGCCATCCAAGGCCAGTCCTTTGGGACCTTGGCCTTTGGGGGTGGGATTCTATGAAGAGAGTGGGATGGTGCCCTGATAATAATAGCCACTGAGTAAATGAAGGGGTCTGGCAGGCTGATTTCCTGCTTTCTTCCTGGCCTTGGCCCCTGTGGTCTGGTTTGGTGCCACTTAGCATTCCTGCTGAGGAGGTTTTGGTATCCCTTGGAGCATTGTTAGTACTTTAGAAGCTTCCTTTGTCTGTCTCAGATCTAAAGCACCAAGCTTCTCTTCCTACATCCCATAGCTTTCTGTGACAGGTAGTAGTAGATCTGAAGGATGGGTGGTGGTGCCTCGCCAGCTTATGGGGCTTTTTCGATGGGGGCCACATTGCTCAAGGGGCAGGTATATTCTGCACTCCTCTGTTGTAGTTATATATACTTGATGATTTTTATATCCTGAAGAGTCTTGCTTTTGCCAACTGCCACCTCCCTCTCAGGTTAAGATAACAGGAAAGAGAGTCCATGTGCTCTTAGGAGCTGCTGCTCAGGTGCCTGATCTCTGTCCTTCCTGGTCTGCCAGGTCGTAGGGGCAGAATTTAATTGAACCTCAGGCCATTTGGCAGCAGGCATTTGGGCAAATACAAGGAGAAACTCCCATGAAGACTCAATGGTTTACAGCTTCATTTCCGTCAGAGCACCAGGCTTAGTAGAAGACCTCTGCCTTCCTTTGAAGATAAGCTAACATTCTGAAGGAGTAGAGAAAGAGTTGTCCGTCAAGCTAGACCCTAAGAAAGCGTCTCTGTTCCCATGGCTGAGACCCTGATATAGACATCTTTGCCATAGAGCTGATTGAGTGTCTGACATTTGATACTACAAAGAGCCTTGGTCCTTCGGGTGTCAGCTTTTATTCCGGTAGTTAGTGTGGCAATTTTATCAGCCTCTTGCCTTTTTATCTTGTTCTTCCAGGTGCCTGATACGGAGGACATCTGATATCCTTTCTAAATATCTGCCTGTGAAGATCGAGCAGGTGGTTTGTTGTAGGTACTGAACAACTGAGGGGTGTGGAGTGAGTGGGTAAAAGCTCAGCCCCTGAGGTATTGTTGGGCTCTCAAGGTGTCCTCAGAAGGCAGAAGTGTGGTCCTGCAATTCCTGCTGACCCAGCTACCCTTCTTTTTGTTTTTTTTAAAGGCTGACACCCCTTCAGATTGAATTATACAAGAGGTTTTTGAGACAGGCCAAGCCAGCAGAAGAGTTGCGTGAGGGCAAGATGAGTGTGTCTTCTCTTTCTTCCATCACCTCACTGAAGAAACTGTGTAATCGTGAGTTAGATCCATGCCCTGGGGTCCTCTGTCAAAGTGAGCAAGGAAGGTAGTTCAGCCACCTTTACTGAAACTTGTCTGTAGTCTTCACGGAGGCCACATGTGATTCTAACCCTTCCCAAGGCATACGCTCATGCACTAGATCAGACCCTTTGTTTTGGAAAATTTAGCTTATCCTTGCTTGACCCGTGTTTGATACTTGGAGTATACAAGACTGTGCATGAGAGTGTGTGTGCACAAGTGTGCCTATAGAATGTTGGGTGGGGGAAAAATAACAAACTTTGCCCTCTCTGGTATAACTCCCCTCTTGTTGGGAAAACACAGAACACACTAGTGAGCAGAATTGTCTACTCATGATCCCAGGTGGCACTGCCCACACCCTGGGCTTTGGAAACAAGTCTGATGCTGAGGAAGGTTAAGTTTCTAGAGGATGTTCTAATGAACACTGAAATGAAACTTCTAAACACAGTGTAGCTGGCATTTTGGAGGTTTTTTTTTTTTTTTTTCTTTCAGATCCAGCTTTAATCTATGACAAGTGTGTGGAAGAGGAAGATGGCTTTGAAGGTACCTTGGACATATTTCCCCCCGGTTATAACTCCAAGGCTCTAGAGCCTCAGCTGTCAGGTGAGTCCTTTCCTGCCAGTCTTTGGGCCCCTCTGGGAAGAGAGACAGGAGGTTGTCTCTTTGTGCTCAATCTATTCCATCTCAAGAGTAAGAATCCTGGCCACTGGGATAGCGCATTGGGGGCTGATAGTTGTTGATCTCCTAGGTAAGATGCTGGTCCTTGATTACATTCTGGCGGTGACCCGAAGCCGCAGCAGTGACAAAGTAGTGCTGGTGTCCAATTACACTCAGACATTGGACCTCTTTGAGAAACTCTGCCGAGCCCGAAGGTAGGGAAGAGCTGTCATAGGGATACCTCACCTACTGTATTCATAGGAAAAACAGGTGTTTGGATTGGTGGATGTGGGCCAAAATGCAGGCACAGGAAGGACTTTCCAGATGTTTGTTCCTTTTTTGCTCCATGTCCAAACAGAATAGCCCCTGTTCCTTCAGGTACTCCACAGGACGGTCCTCGCCCCTTAGCTCCTTGCCAATCCCTTTGGGAATTTAGGGTTTCAGGTTATATATGAACAACCTTCAAGAGTGGTTGGTTCTATCTCTTCAGTAGCTCTGGCTGCAAGGACACTGTACTTCTTTTTTTTTAATTGGAGGATAACTGTTTTACAATGTCATGTTAGTTTCTGCTGAACAACAGTGTGAATCAACCATAAGTATACATTCCCTCTTAAACCTCCCTCTCCCTCATCTCACCCCTTTAGGTCATCATAGCACCGGGCTGAGCTCCCTGTGCTATAGAACAGCTTCCCACTAGCTATGTGTATATATGTCAGTCAGTTTGTCCAACCCTCCCCTTCTCCCACTGTGTTCTGTTTACTTCTTGATTTGATCTTTGGATCCCCCTTTAGGTACTTATATGTTCGCTTAGATGGCACGATGTCCATTAAGAAGCGAGCCAAGGTTGTGGAGCGCTTCAACAACCCATCGGTAAATGCACGGCCACTGTCCCCATGCTACCAGTGCAATAACATGAGAACTAAGGGTTGTTAATTTATAAGGGGCCTCTGCTTTGGGGCCTCTGCTTTTGGGCCTCTCTTTTTTTTTTTCTGGTGGATGTGGTAGGGTTAGGCTAATTGGTTTATGAAGGCTGTGCTGGGAACTGAGCTTGCGGGCTAATAAATTGGCTGGTAGGCAGGCAAACTGGCAGTCCACATGTGAGAGAACAGTTGGTTGGTCTGAGTAAGATTCTTAATTTGGGGTATAAGCAGTTCTTTTTCTTCTTTTTCCAGAGTCCTGACTTTGTCTTCATGCTAAGCAGCAAAGCTGGGGGCTGTGGCCTCAATCTCATCGGGGCTAACCGACTGGTCATGTTTGACCCTGACTGGAACCCAGCCAATGATGAACAAGCCATGGCCCGGGTCTGGCGTGATGGTCAAAAGAAGACCTGCTATATCTATCGCCTACTGTCTGTAAGGATAGTGGTAATGTTCAGAGTAGTGGTGGGTCATGGAATAAGACCTTCAGGATCACCTTGGGTGTTTCTCATTGCCTCTGTGGCCCCTCTGCCTGTAGTGGTGAGCAAGGTATGGACGTAGCCTGGAGCCCTTCATTCTTCTGCTCTCTCCCCACTCTCTACCCTGTTCCTCAGATCCTTTTTGCTGTGCTCTGGATGCCTGTAGATAATAAACTCCCCTATGCCTTCATGATTTTCACAGGACACTTGCTTGCTTTTAAACCTGATTTCTTCTGTGCTGCTTGCCTTGTAGTCTTCTCACATTCCATCTTGTGGGTCTAAGTGGTGGTATTGGCATTCTCCAGGTTCTCAGTGATCACTCAGACCATCTATCCTATAGTACCTCTTTTGAAGCTCATGTTGCCTTAACTACCCTCTTTTCTTCCTTGCTACAGTTATCTACCTTCTGCTGTTTACCTAATTCGTTAATAAGTTTGGACACCAGCTCAGTCTTCATTACTTCAACTCCAGCTATCTTCCTGGTTGACTTCAGGGGCCATGCAGTTTGCCAGCACTCTAGCCTTCATGTTTCCTTGACCTCTACATCTGTTTCAACCTAATGTCCTTAGTTACTACCTGCCCCAGTTCCTCCCAATCAGGCTTGACTTGCCTTACTATTCAGCCCGATCCTCCCTGTGCATCCTTTCTGCCACTCTTCCCCTAATACCTAGTCTTGGATCATTACAGCTGTTTGCAGCTTCTGCACCAGATAAAACTTGGCATTTTTAGATTGGCACTACCATAAGTTCACATTCTCCATTTTGAACTGGATTGTATCTCATTTCCTTCAATAGCCACTTCAAGTTTTTCCCTCAAGTTTCGTCCTAATCCTGTCTTTCCTTCTTTCTGCAGAGACTTTGTCTTCTACCTCACAGAGAAAATGTAGGCTACCAAACTTAAATTCTCTTGCCTACCTTCCTCTGTTCTGTCCGTCTCACATCTTCTCTTTTTTTTCCATTCTCAAACGAGAATCATTTCCTTCCTTTCTACTTGGGACTTACCATTCCAGCTCTGCTCTAGACCCTTTCCCCATTCTTTCCTTTCTTAGTTGATCAGTTTCTCCTTTATTTCCCTGATGTCTATGAGCATGGTCAAGTAGCTCTCACCTTAAAAATGTTTCTCAACCCTCTCTTACATTGTAGTGACTACCTAGGGTTATTTTCCATTCATTCACTGTCAGATTTTCCCAAAGCCTAGAGATTTAATTCATCTCATCTCCTACTCACTAAACTCACCAGTTTTGCCACTGAATCTGCTTTCAGGGTACTGTTGACTTCCTAATTACTAAAACAAGAGACTCTTGATTTTTCTTCTTTGTGTGTCTGACACTGTTTACTGGCTGCAGATTTTAAAATTCTATCACCTACTATATATTTCTACTTGAATGTCTTGAGTATACCCTTCTGAATTTTGTCACTTAATGACTGTTATCCACCCAACCCAAATATGAGTATCATCCTGTGGACCATTCTCTGCTTCCTAACCAGATTCCAATTATCATTGATTTTACTTTCTCAAAATGTCCCCCCCCCTTTTTTTTTGAAAGGGCATGCATTTTATTTTTAAAAAATTAATTTAATTGGAGGCTAATTACTTTACAATATTGTGGTGGTTTTGCCATACATTGGCATGAATCAATGGCAGTTGATTCCATTGGGTGTACATGTGTCCCACCATCCTGTCCTTACTCTAATCTTCCTCAGCATCCCATGCTAAAGTCAGTCATCTCCCACTTGGATTTTGAAGCAGCATCCTAATTCTTTACCTTTGGCCTTATCATAATCCATTCTTCACAACTACTTCCAGAATGAGCCTTCCAAAAATTCTAGTTTTGCTTTGCACTTTCAGGACAAGGCCAAGCTCTTTAGCCTAGCATCCAAGTTTCTACAGTATGGGACTTTCTCAGTCCCAGCTCTTTCCCTGCTCCTACCATTCTCTAGACAGGCCTCCAGTAGGCCAGGCTTATTGATTTTGTTATTATGTCTGGAATGGCTTCTCTTCTTTCTTTGTAAACCATCTATTCATTTTTCAAGATTCAGCTTAAAGATAATTTTTACTTTCAAGCTCTTCAACATTATTTCATGCTACTGTCCCTCCTGTGGGTCGCTGGGTATCCTATAGAATTCTGTCATGTACCAGTTAGTTTATATGTCTGTCTGTCTCTCTGACTAGTCTATGAGTTGAAGGATAGGGATCATATTGATTCTTCTTTGTATCTGGTGTTAGCATAGGGCCTGGCATGTCATACCCAAATGATATTTACTTGAGTGAATGAGACTTGGGCTTGGTGTGGAGGTCAGATAACGCTGCTGCAGATAAACCTCAGCTCATCCTAAAGAAATTTAGCCAGGCCCTGAAACCCTCCATCGGTACAGAAAATATCCTGGGTGGGCAGACATGTCCAAATTATATTCCTAAAAGATAGACTAGGAAAATGGGCTGAGCTGATCAGCCCATTTTGAGCCATATTGAGGCAAGACTCTTCTCATTCATCTCCCCTTCTGCGCAGCTACAGTTTCAACCCCTGGGTTTTCCTGCCCCCTATGTGTGGAGGTGACTTAGCCCTGGGCTCCACCTCTGCCCCCACCCCGCAGGCAGGAACCATCGAGGAGAAGATCTTTCAGCGTCAGAGCCATAAGAAAGCACTGAGCAGCTGTGTGGTGGATGAGGAGCAGGATGTGGAGCGACACTTTTCTCTCGGTGAATTGAAGGAGCTGTTTACCTTGGATGAGGCTAAGCTCAGTGACACACATGACAGGTGGGTGGGGTGCCTCTGCTGGCCATTATCTCTGAACACCCTGCACAGCATGGAGCTGGGACCCACAGTAGCCACACTTCTGTCCTCTGCCCCCAGGTTGCGCTGCCGGCGCTGTGTCAACAACCACCAGGTCTGGCCACCCCCTGACGGTTCTGATTGCACCTCAAACCTGGCTCAGTGGAACCACAGCACTGATAAGCGGGGGCTCAAGGATGAGGTACTCCAGGCTGCTTGGGATGCTGCCTCCACTGCCATCACCTTTGTTTTCCACCAGCGTTCCCATGAGGAGCAGCGGGGCCTCCACCTTTAACCAGCTGGTCTGGTGTGTAGCTGTTAGAGGAAAGAGATGGGAAAAGGGGACTCCCTGCCCAATAGGGCACTGTTGGATTTTGTTCTCTGAGAGAAAAATCAAGAAGGGCTGCATGATGTTTGCCCAAAATTTATTTTATAAGAAAAATTTTGGTTAAAAAAAAGAAAGGAATAAAGGTATGAAAGGGACTGAGGCCTGGAAGCAGCATGGTAAGCCCAGCAGAGAGGAGAGGCCTGGTAATGGGCACTCCTATCCTTCACTAAAGCCTGGGTACCTGCTTGAGAAAGGAAAGCAGGAACCCTGGGGCAGGGAAGGGGACGGGGGCTGTCCTCAGTGATTGATGACCACTGAAACCTCCCGGCCCAGTACTGGGTAAGGAACCCAAAGGCTCCAAACCCAGGTGTGGGAATGCCTTTGCTGGGCCCCATCAAGGCCTCCAGGACCTCAGTGCAAGGGAAAAAGGAAAAAAGAGAAAAAAGGTAGCAGAAAGAGAAAGACAGAATTGGTGCTGGGAGTTCTGGGCAGCCCATGCCTCAGCCCCTGCAAGCTGATGGTACTGAGCATGGGCCTGTGAGGCCTGGGCCCATCACATGGTGCTGACATAATCTGCGAAGGCTTGCGATGAGTCCCACGAGTCGCTAACCACATGGCAGGTGGCCCGGAGCCGCCGGATGGCTTCCCTGGCTGTGACTGCATCCTGGTCCAGCCAGTTCTGGAAAAGGCGCAGGTGACCAAAGGCCCCACGGCCCCAGCGCTCCAGCCGCTTGGCGAACTCCAGAAGCCCATCTGGCTTGATGCAGTTGGAACTGGTAGGGGTGAGGATCAGAAACCCAGGAATCAATCCCTGGTCTGTGTCCCTGCAGCTTTATCCCTTGTCATTCCCCACCCCCACGGGTACCTGATATCCAGCTGACAGAGAGAGGAGGATGAATCTTCCGAGAAAACATCTGCCAGGGCCAGTAGGCCAGCATTCCCTGGGGAGATGGGGAGAAATGCTCATGACCTTTACCCCAGAATAGGAAACAAAGGTATCCCAACTCAATTCTGGCTGGAGAGAAGCCCAGTCTCCTAAAGCCCCAGCACAACTGTATCCCAACCCCTGTCTTCCCAGTGGAGAGGTATGTGCCTTCACCCACTGAGTTTCTAGGTCAGAGGACTGGCTCCTTCCCCCTCTCCCTCCTCAGGGCCCTGTCCCCACCCAGGCGGTTCCCTGGCAGCCGGAGGCCCTTCAATGTGGAGTTGCCCTTCATAGCAGCAACCATCTCGGGCAGAAATTGGGCTGGGCGCTTCTCAAACAGACGGCAGAAGGAGAAGGTAATCTCTGTAAAGAAAAATTGGAACAAGTTCTGGTGGCAGCCTGAGAACTGGTGCTGTCCCACCTGTCCCCAGGGCCTTAAAAAGGGTTATAAGCATTTTATAGAGTCCCAGGAGAAAATAGTTTGTCCAAACCCTCAAGCAAGGTTGCAACTAAGTCAGGATTCAAACCAGAGACTGAGCCTATGTGGAGACTCTCTAGATGGACAGTTCTCCATTCACTTCCTTTTATGCAGGGGTGGACATTAGTGACAAGTCTCTGAGGGGGGCCTGATAGCACATTTATCCCTTCCCACCACCATCATTTCTGTCAGCTAGTGGAAGGTAAGAATACTTTCAGGTGAGGTAATTTACAAGTGAATAATTTCCCATGTTTAGTATAGGAATGGTTAGGTTGGGGACTATCTAGAAGGAAGGTGATGCAGGTTCTATAATTTTAGTTATGAGGACGTAAGACTAAGAAAAGAACTATGGCTTGTTGATTCAGTGAGACCGTGGCAGTTCTGCAGTGAGGACCAATGAGTCCCTGGGTTCTAGATGAAGAACTTACCCTGAAGAGTCAGATTCTGTAGCAAAAAGAGCACCTCACTCTGACAGTCAGCCAGATTCATGTCGTGGAAGCTCAGCCTCTTTAGGGTTAGGTTATACTCTGGATTGGGAGAAAGTTCATGGACCTTAGCTTTCCCAAAGAACAAAGTCCCCTTCTATTCTCTTCCCTTTATCATTCTAGCTGGATCATACCTTTGAGTGTCTGCAACACAAGCCCAAAATCTTGGGGAGATGCAAAGGTGGCACTATCCAGGGACAATTGCTGCAGAGAACCTGAGGCCTTCAGTACAGAGCAGAGCAGTGGGGCTGGCTGGGCTCCCCGTGGAAATCCCATCTCCAGCTGTTCCAGGCAGTTTTCTGGATATGGTAGGAAGAGAAGATTCCAACCGGTTATATCTACTTCACTCCCATTGCAGGTCTCATCCTGTACTTAAGGGATTCACTGAAAAATCATTTATTCATCTACTTGTCCTTGAGTGCCTATATGTGCTGGCAGGATGCTAATACACAGTTTAGTCCTTGCCCTTAACGGTGCTTTTAATCCAAGAAGACTACTCAGGCACAAGTATAGTAAAAGAGTATGCACAATGGTGGGCTCAAGTGACACCAGTGGTAGAGAACCTGCCTGCCAATACAGGAGACATAAGAGACGTGGGTTTGATCCCAGGATAGGGAAGATGCCCTGGAGAAGGAAATGGCTACCTACTCCAATATTTTTGCCTGGAGAATCCCATGGACACAGGAGCCTGGTGGGCTGCAGTCCATGGGAGTCACAAAGAATCAGACATGACTGAAGCAACTTAGCATATGCAGAATGGTGGGATATGAGACACGTAGGAACTAAGAACATATAACATTGGGACCCATCAGTTCGTTTCTTGGTTCAGACTCCTTTCTGGAGTGGATGTGCCAGTGACTCCCTACTAGGCTAGTGTTGGTCTGAGATCTATCCAACCCATGGTTATCTTGAAAACTGAAGTTCACTCAGTTGTGTCCCAAGTCTTTGTGACCCCATGGACTCTACAGTCCATAGAATTCTCCAGGCCAGAACACTGGAGTGGGTAGCCTTCCCTTCTCCAGGGGATCTTCCCAACCCAGGGATCAAACCCAGGTCTCCCACATTGCAGGGGAATTCTTTACCATCTGAACCACCAGGTAAGCCCATCTTTAAGATTAGCAGGCTCTAAAGGGAACAAATTATAGATAGCCAGGAATGTGGTGGTTTAAGAGACCTGGATTAGAAATCTTTTGCCTGGCCCACGCAAATACACCTGCACATTTGTGAGGAAATACACGCACACAATGCTTCACCTGGTATCTCCTCATCCCCAATTACGTTGCTAGGGGGCCCTGCATTCCCAGGCACAGCTGGGTTGTCCCTCTGGCTGGGGTGGTCCACACGGATAGAGAGGACCCGCAGCAGGGGCAGGGCTCGCACAATGGCACGTGTCAGCTCCAGGATGGGCAGTGGTGAGAACAGGTCACTGAGATGCAGGGCACGGAGGCGGCATCCAGCCTGGACTGACAGGGCCCGCAGGCTGTCCAGTAGACGGAAGATATTAGAGCCCAGGCCTATGGCAGGAAAGACATTAGGTCAATCGTGGGAGTTACATCAGGGATAACATTCAGAGACAACTTCAGATATTGATTAAACTACCAAATCTGAGCTCTGGATCAGATTATTTTCAATGATTCTCAATTATTCATCCATTGTCTTGCTTTTTCCTCAGGTAACCAGCCGACTGGTGTCTATTCTACTGGGTTATACCCTCAAGCATCAGTCAGGCCAGAGTCAAAACATGATAGAATGTGGGGCAGCATGTGGTTGCTAGCTGAATGATGGACCTAAACAGTACAGACCTCTGGACTTTTCCTGTAGGTCATGGGTAACATCTAAAACTAAGCTGGAGAATGACAGTGATCCAACAGGGAATACTTTAAAAGGGTCATTGGGTGGGAATGGGGCAGAAAACCATATCCCACAGAAGGGAGTAGTAGAATCCAGAAAGGTTAGGGTAATTAATGCCACAAAGCAAATAATTCTGTGGAAGCTACACACCTTTATCTCTGGACTGAGCAGGCTCCTGTTGATTCATGTAAACCTTAACCAGCCCTAGTAAATAGTTTTTTTTTTTTTTGCTAGATAAGTCATGGGCAGCAGATCTTGTTCCTACCTGATAACAAAAGCATGGGATGAGAACTGGGGAAATAAGAGTATTGTGAGAATAAAAGGATGGCTACTTAGCACCCAGGCTAGCTTACATCAGTAAAGACTTTGCAGGCAGGTCCTAAACAAGCTAAAAGGTGGAAGAAGAGTGACTGGCAGAGTGAACTTTGCATATATCAAGACCTGAAGGAGAAAGTAGCAGGTTCCAAGAACTGAAAAATTCTCAATTTGGCTGGTGTGTGAAGTATAAGGGAGGGAAGTATTCAACTATAAAGGTGAGCAGGGATAAGAACATGAATGACCCTGTAAGTAAAACTTAAAAGTAGGTGACAAGAAGCCACTGAATTTTTAAATGAATGAGTTACAGATTTGCACTTTGAAATTACTTTGATTGTGGCATAAACAACTATGGTGAGTATGGACAAACTGCTGAAATGATGAATCCAGGTGAGAAGTAATGATAATCTGAATTAAGGATGTGGAGATAAGTGATTCTGAGAGATTGTAAAGATACAATTTGTATCTTTAATATATGTGGAATAAGAGAGATATCTTTAATGTATGTGGAGTAAGAATCCAGGTTTCTTTTGGGCAACTGAATCATCTGTGATGTCACTGAGAACAGAAGGAAGAAAATGAATTCAGCTTGGGGAATGCAGTTTATCAATACTGTGATTCCTAGTTGTCAGATGGAAAAACTGGTCTGGAGTTAAGATAATGTGCTAATGTCAAAATGGGGGTGTCTTGAGCATGGCTGGCCTTTGAAATCAAGGAAATGGACAAAATTGTCCAGGAAATGTAAAGTGGGAGAGCTTTGAGAAACTCTGAATATTAGGGCAAATAATGTCCAGAAAGGGAGAAAAAGTCAGAAATTTTTGAGGTTAGAAGTGAGACTATTACATGAAGAAAATGCAGAATAGTAGATGTCAAGAATATGAGGACTAAGAAGTATATACTGGACTTAGCAACACAGATAGCCTTGGTCACCTCTAGGTCCCCAATGCAGTAGAGGGAGTGTAAGCAAGGCTGAAGTGGCTGTGAGAAGAAGAAAGCACAGACAACTCTTAAGGTTGTCTATGAAGGGCAGGAGAGAATAGGACAGTAGTTCATAAGTAGAATATATGGAGGAGATATGGTGGTAGTTTTGGGTGGATACCTGATCCAGAGAAGAGAGGCAGCATTAAGTAGTTAGTGCTTTAAAAGCATGAGTTCTGGAGCCAGGTCACCTGGGTTTGAATTCTAGGTCTATAATCTATCGACTTAATCCTGGGCAAGTCACTTGGCTTCACAATTTTAAGGATTAAACCAGTTTTAAGAATATTTAAAGTATGTCAGGCACATAATAGGCAGTATATAAAAGTTCTTATTAAGGCATTTGAAAAACAAGTTTTCCTAGGGAGGTGAGTGTATGGATCCAGAGCACAAGCAGATGAGTTAGCCTTAGACAGGACAGCCATTTATCCCACTGTGATGAAAAGAGTGCAAATGCAGAAGTCTGTAGGCTGGTTAACAAATTGAAGGGAGTTCATGTGTGATGGCTTCTATTTTCTCTGTGAAGCAGGTGAGATTTACTAGGAAAGGAAAAGAAGAAAGGATTTGGAAGTAGTAGAGTTAGGAATGGACCTGACATTGCAAACAGGGCTCATATGAGATTGATGACCAGGAATGTATACAGTACACTAATCTGCAATTGTGTGACTTTAGCAGCATTCAGCAACATAGGTAGATTCCTGGGTTCAGTCAGAACTGAAGTTTGGCTAGTTGGGCACAACAAGGTGGGCAAGACCTAAGGACTGTTTGGCAGGTTGCTGGTCTGATCTTTTTTTTTAAACAAGTGTCCCACACCTTTTTGTACAGCTCCTTTGATATGATAGGTAAGAGACAACCTCAGCCCTCTCCTTGGGCCTATATACATTATACTCTCCCACCTGCCCTTGGTTAGCCTACCATATCCAAAGTAGACTCTTCAGATTCTCACTGCTCCTCAGGAACCCCTGCTTCCAACTAGATCAAGCCATAGACCATATATCCATCTTCTGTGGCACTGAGTCTGCCACTAAGTCTCTTCCCTGAGGTGGGTAGGGCCACATCTCTGGCTTCCTGATCATATCCCCTATTCCCCCTGACGGGCACAGCTGGTGCTGCTGGGAAACCAAATCTCAGCCCTCCAGGGCACTCACCATTATAAGAGAGTGTGAGGCTCTCCAGAGACACCCAGGAGCTCAGCAGGTGGCACAGTGTCAGAGCCGCCTCTGTGGAGAGTGGAACTGTGAAAAGCTCCAAGGTGGAAATGCTGCGGAATCGCTGGGAGGCTTCCAGTGCTGGAAGCCCCAGGCAGCTGGGATCTGATCCATCCAAAGCTCCACAAGCCACTTCTCCGATCTCCATCTCTTCCCCATCCTCTTTCTCACCCGCCACAATGAAAACAAAGTCATACAGGTCTTCAGATTCTGCGCCACACCCCTGACGGGTGCGAGCACCCTTCTTCCCTGCAGCTCGCTTAAAACGCTTTAGGGGCTTAGGCTGTGGGGCTGAGCTGGCTGGAGCCCGTTTAGATGAGGATGTGGAAGAGGAAGCAGAGGCAGAGGAGGTGGTGGCTGGAGCAGAAGGTGGGCGTTTGGTGCCAGGAGCCTCATGGGAGGTGGCTGGAGGGAGGGGCTCCCTCTTAGAGTCTGTGCCGCCTGCTGTCAGGCTCTCCTGTGTGCTCCGGCGTGTTACCCGAGTGGCAGGTGCAGCTCTGGCCGTCTGCTTGGCTTCACTCTTTCGCCGGGAGGCCATCAGAGCTGCAGCACATCGCTCAGCAGCATCTCTGCGAGGCCGGCGTGAGCCCAGCAAAAGGGACCCTTCATCTCGGGATGGGGCCCGGCCTCGGGAGGCCTCTCCACAGAGGCGACAGGGCGGACCACCAGGGCCTGGCTGCCAGAAGCCAGCACTCATGGTGAGGATAAGAATGAAAAGGGCTGACTCGGGCACAGGCCAGGAGTACAGCGACACCTGGCTGACAGCCCCATGGTGAATAAGCTGATGTAACAGCTGCCGAAGTGACTGCTGAGCAGCCACATCGGAGAACAGCAAGTGGCGGAACTTAAGGGTGTGCAGGGAACTGGCCAGGGTCTCCAGAACCCTGCGGTTGGGCTCGGCCACCAGCTCAGTTGCACCCTGCAGCATGTTGCAGATGGTGAGTTGCCGGACGTGGCGGGAGCTATGCAGGAGAGGTGAGAAGCGCTGGTCACAAAGACGCCTGTCAGAAGACACATCAATGGTCCCACGTAGAACATGGGAAAAAAAGGCCTCCATAAACTTGGCTCGCCAACAGGTCACGCTCTGAAAAGCAGAGAACATTCCAGACAGCTGTGATACTAAGTGCTACCCACGGGATAGTTTCCTTCCAATAGCTAGCTAGCTATTAAGCCAGTAAATGTTCTAAATAACATGCAAGTTCATTTAATCCTCATATCTTTGAGGTATATATTACTATTAGATCCAATTTACAGGTAAGAAAAACAAGGCACAAATGTCATTGCCTGTGGTTACATAATTAAGTGGTAGGATTAAGATTTGAAACTCAAGAGGGAATTCCTTGGCAGTCCAGTGGTTAGGACTCTGAGCTTTCACTGCCTATGGCCCAGGTTCAGTACCTGGTTGGGGAGTAAGAATTCCACAAGCTGTGTGGTACAGCAAAAAACAAAACCTGAACCCAGGAAATTTGGTTCCAGAGACAATTTTGCCAAAATGTCCCTCAAGTGAAATACTTGTTCTATCACGTTTGTTTTTAGAATCTGATCCTACCTTTTCATTCTTATTGCTGCCACCTTTGTTCAGCCCCTTATTACCTAACACCTGGTACTTCATTAGCTTCCTGGCTGCTCTCCTTGTTTCCCTTCCCAAACTTTTACACAAGTCCACTGGGTTTAATCTTTGTATTCAAAAACAACTCTGATTACACTATTCTCCAATACCCCTATTGAGTCCCCACTGCCAAGGGGATCAGGGCAGCAGCACATTTAAAGTTCCTCAGCCTGGCAGGGAAAGCTGTCCACAATATGGGCTCTGCCTACTGGAGAAGCTGTATCTCCCACTTGCTCAGGAAAGCTCTGCTTTGGCAAAACTGGTCACCTCAGGGACCCAAACCTGCCTTTGTCCCTTCCTACATCTGCCAGAAATGCTCTCCACTGCCCAGACTTCTGAAAGGACCTATCAACATTTTGCTCTTTGAGGCTGTTCATTTCTCCCTAAAATTGTAGATCTCACTGACTGCCCCCCCCCCCAACCTCCTCCTTTTGGAACTCATACTCGACTATTCATGTCTTTAGACAATGGTAAATATGTCTCATGGTATTGTCACTCTCCCTGTGTACATCATGTCTCATCCCAACCAGATAAATTCCTGGAGAGGAGGGACCAAGTCTTAGTTTTCTCCAAGGCCATACTTGGATATGAGGTTTCACCAGTCTACTCTGATACATTCAGGAGAACTCTAAACACAAGTGATTTTTAACCTTTGGAATACATCAAATTTACTGTGGACTTTTTCTCCAAAATTCATATGCCATGTACCCAGACTTGGTGATTACATCTGAGGTAAGATGCAAGCATCTTTATTTTCAAATCTACCCCTAAATGATTCTGATACATATATCAGAGATTAGGAACTACTGCTACCTACCTCAAAAGGACCTGCCTACCTCAAAAGGCAAATACTTCTCTAAATCCCCATTCTCTCCTAAGGTGCACGGAAAGTCTGATGACTGAAAAGTGCCAGCTCTGCGACATACTCAACCTCTTCATTTGTAAAATATGGATAATATCACCTTCACAGGTTTGTTGTAAAGATCAAACTGGAGACTGTAAATGTAAATTCAAGCACTTTATAAACTGTAAAATATAAAATGTAACTTTACTGTTAATGATAATTACCCTACATGGGAAATGAACTTAATGGAGGCAAAGCCTGTTAAGCAGGGTGCTTATTCAGCCTGAAGCAAAGGTAGTAGGGGCCTGAGGTTCCTCAAATCTAAAAATAAGACACTTCTTTTGGCTTCTACCCTACCTCCATGCATTCCTCCTATCAGACTGACCCTCAAAAGAGGTTCTTGTCAAGAGCTAGGCTCCTATTCTCGGGCAAAAGTGTCATTCCCTTTGCTTGAGCTGTTGTTCCCTGAGAACGCTGTAATAATCATGAATGACTTCATGTTTGAGCTAACTGGATGGCACCAATAAGAAAGACCCCTCCAGCAGCAATGTGGGGGCATGAGGGGAGCAGGAAAAAATACCTGGTAACCAAATCTCTACTTAGCCTTAATAGAAGTAAAGAAGGTATTCCTGAATCCTTCAATCCATCCTCACTCAACACATTTTTCACACATTGCTGGCCCACACAATCTTGAAAGATACTTGCAGGTAACCCCAGCAAGGCTTTAACTTCACAAGTGAAGTAGATGGTTACTATGAGATCTGGGGCTAAGATTACAGACAAATGTGAAAATTAAGGTGTAAGTTTCCAACTAGAAGGCATGTGGAATATGAACTGTAGATAACTAAATACTTGGGTTTTTCAGACATTTTATTGGTTCATGAAGACAATGGGAGAGAATACTTGAAATTGGAACACCTCAGATCTGTGATAACCAATGAAAGCAACATGACAGTGATTAAGAGCATTTGCTCCAGGGCCAGGCTGCCACAACTGGGTAGGTCTGCCATTCACAAACTGAAACTTAGGCAAATCACTTTTACTCTTTCTGTGTGTTTCATCATATATAAACTGAGGAAGATAACTATATCTACATGACAGAATTATGAGAATCAAATGTGTAAAAAAATTAGCTGACAACTAATGCATAGATAGCAACTCACTGTCACTTTTATTAATGCATAGACAGACAGCAACTCACTGTCACTTTATTCCATCACCAGCTTGTACAAGATTCTGTGCTAAAATTTCAAAGCTGAAAAATAACCTGAGAGATCTAGTAGTCCAAGCCACTCATTTTGTGGACTTGTACACTATAGTTCAGACAATGCAAAGTAATTTGAATATTTTCTTTTGGGAAATGACACACCATCAAAGAGGTGAAGTGGCATTTGCTTACCAACACAACTAATCCTTGGCCCATCCACAATGGGCTGGTAGCTCAGGTACTGGTCAGGAAGAAATGTGTGTACAAACCAGGGAGAGCTAAATATTTTCTTATACTAAACTTTTAGAGCCATACTCAACTATATATTGTCCATTGTTTTTCTGATAACAGGAATAGTTTATGGAAGCAAATCAAAAATCGTGTAAAACTTTCTGGAGTGTATATGTGACAAGCCATAGGTATTTGTGTTTATAACACTGAGACAATTCTGAACAGTTTCAAATTCTGGGCTTAAAAAATAAAAAAGACTATACCACCACATCATTAAACATTTTTACCACTATTTAAATTTTAGAAATATTTAAGTATTTCTAGAATGACTTTATTAATAATTTTGAAAATATGGATGTGCTATATTTAATAATTTCTATATTATTGAATACTTAAATTGTTTATAACTTTGCTATAATGAACATCTGGAAATAAATCTTCATGAGTATCTCAGTTTTTATATACCATAAAATATAATTTTAGTTGAAGAATTTGAGCATTTTTAAAGAATCTTGACAGTTATCACCAGATTACCCACCAAGAAAGTTGCAGCATTTCTGCTCCTGCCAACAACATATTAAAATGCAAGTTCTGCCCACCCCTGGAATTATCTTTTAAAGAGGTAGAATTTTACTTTCCCATTTTCTATTATTAGTGAAATTGAACATTTTTTAAATTTATTGGAAATTTTTCTATACTTTGTGACTTATCCAAATCTTTATTCATTTTACTGTTTGCTTTTTTGTCTTATTCTCTGTATCCTTTTATTTTGCAAATATTGGTGCAAACATTCATAATTTCCTAGTTTATGCACCTTTTAAATCGTGTTTGGGCTTCCCTGGTGGCTCAGACCAATAAAGAATCTGCCTGCAAAGACCTGGGTTCCATCCCCCTGGGTTGGGAAGATCCTCTGGAGAAAGAAATGGCAACCCACTCCAGTATTCTTGGCCTGGAAGAATCTTTCACTAAATTGTATTTATAGTGTTGGCATTTTATGTGGCCGAATGTGTCTGTATATTTTTTTCTTATTGTTCTACCCATTTACTAGTGCTCTCTACTCTGAGACTAGATAACCAGTCACCTTTATTTTTAAAATTGTTTTGTGCTTTTACTTTTTACAAAGTAATCTTTAGTATAAATTTATTTATTATAATTGGAGGCTAATTACAATATTGTATTGGTTTTGCATATAGAAACTGAATATACTGTAAAGTGAAGCTCTTTTTTTAAATTTTACATTTACCTTTTAATTGAAGAACAATTGCTTTACAGAATTGTGTTGGTTTCTGCCAAACAAGACTCTTAACTATTTTTTCCAAATGGTTAACCAATCACTAGAGAACCATTTATTGAATAATCCTTTATTTCCTCATTGCTTTGTTTCCAGAATATCTCTTTTATTCTACAGATCTCTTAATATACACATACATTAGTACTACATAGTTTGAAATATTACTGCTTTATAATAGGGCTATGTCTATCTTGCTCACTACTGTATACTTAGAACCTAGCATAGTGCCTGGAACTGTACAATCACTTAATAACTGTTTAATTATGAATGAAGTGAAGGTTACTATTACGCAAAAGTGGGAAGTGGAAGAAGATACCCTCTGAAATGGATATGTTCCAAGTTAAGACCTTTGTGTAGGTGACTGTGAGGCCATCAGGCCTGGGGCTTCCTAAATATTCTGAAAGACTCTGAGACAAGGAAACAGCTAACAAACAGACATTTCTTTCCAGGAAGCTTGAGATAATGGTGGAAAAAGCTTTCTCAAAGAGAAAGATACTACAATCTCCATCACTTCCTAGTCAACCATACTACCTGGGAAACACTGTGACAAAGTGAATCATGTTTCTTTAAAGACTGCAGAAAGCTATTTCCACTTTCTAACATCCTTGTGTCCACTTCTCTTCCTCTTAAGGCCTAAATCCTGTACATAATGCCTGATGATTTCGTTGGGCCTCAGTGTCTGTGCTGAACGGCAGGGATTGCATCTAGATCTGGAAGTGGGAAGCTAAAGGAGCTGAATGTTACTGAACCTAGTGTATACTCACAAAATAAATCTGCAGTTCCTGATAAGAACTTGTTATCTTGTCATCTGGCCTCATTCACCATGTAACACCCAATTCAAATGATTACTTCCTAGGAAAGACTTGTTCTCTTTTCTTTCAACCTCCTTGCTACACTCAGTCATACGACTTGCCCTGCCATACATGATGTATTTGTTTGCAGATTTCCCCAGTAAACTGATAGTTTTTCAAGACTAGGGATTATGGCTGTACTTAAAATATTTAGCATAATACATGGTATGTGGTAAGCTGGAGTAAATGTTTATTGAAATTAGTCTGTCCTGTCACCTGATTATGCAGCAGCAACAGAGATGAGAGCTCCATTGAGTTATAGCTGAACCAATGAATAATAGAATCTTAGGGCTAAGAGGAGTCCTAAAAGTCATCTTGTCCAATATCTCCAACAATGCTGAATTTCTTTTACAATACCCTTGTGTCAGGTGGTTATCTAGACTCTATAAACACTTAGTGATGGGAAGCTTATTACCTTTGGAATTAGCTTGTTTCATCACCAATAAGCACACAGTTTAAAAATTCTACATTCAGCTTAGCAAAAAGTTATCTTCCTTTAGCTTCCACTCAGAACAAACCTATTAATCCCTCTTTCAGATATTTCAAGACAGTTCATATTGCTCAAGTCTTCTTTTTTTCAGGACAAATATCTCCAGTCTTCCAAATGTGACTCACAAGATGTGGCTTTGACTTCTTTCTCCATACTCCAGGGATAGCCTGACCACTGCAGAGTCAAGCAGGTCTATCATCCCCCATGTCCTTCAGTCTACATTATAGTTACATTAGTTCACACAGTTTAGGATACAGTCATTATATGAGTGGTTTCAGCACACTGCAGACTAAACCCCCTTAATCTTTTTTATACTAGCTGCTGCTAAGCCAGACCCCTCCACCCACTACCCTGAGGTCATGAAATTGGAATTTTTTAGACTCAAGAGTTGGTTTATTGTGTTCAATTTCATCCTGTTAGGTGTGACCATTGTTCCAGCCCTATCAAGACCTGAATCCAGGTTCTGCCATCCAATATGATCACTATCTTTCCCTGTTTTATGTCACCTGCAAACATGGTGAACAAGTCAGTCAGTGACAAATGTTAAACAGGAAAGAACTTTGTGACAAGCCCTTGCAGCCGTCTTCTCAAATTCATCCCATGCCTGCCCCTGCACTTTACCAGTACCCAGCTTGTGTGTGTGTTCTATTCCTGCTTTCACCATGTAGTGAGGCCAGAGCTCTACCTGGTGCCTTAACTTACTTCCAAACTGGAAGGCCTTGTCTTCATCAGCTCATCCCATAGTCGGCGCCAAATGGCCTGAGTGGAGAGGCCTGTAGAGAGAAATAACACATTTACTTGGCTGCTCCTTGGTCTCCATGACTGAAGTACATCAGCCTTTTAATGTCCTTTTCTAGGTTCACAGGAGCAATATGGCAGACTGGTAAAGAGCACTGGCTCTAAAGACAGACTGTTTAGGTTTAAATACCAGAACAGTCTAGCTATGTGACTTTGAGCAAGTTACTTAATTTTTCTGTACCTCAGTTTCATTATCTACAAAATGTAGTTAATAATAGTGATTTTGCAAAATTGATGAAAATATTAAATAAGTTTCTCCAGATAGAGTGCCTAAGACAATGCTTGAGACAAGGATGAATGTTAGCTGTTAACATGTATTTAATGAGGAGCTTAGGAGGTAGTCTGATAAAATAGAAAAACTAAAATTTCAAAAGATCTGGGCTTGGGAACTCCTTGGCGGTGGAGTGGTTAGGACTAGGTGCTTTCACTGCCAGGGGCTGAGTTCAATCTCTTATTGGGAAACTAAGATCCTCAAGCCATGAGGCAAGACCAAAAATGCCCAAAACAAAAGATCTGTGTTCTACCTGGCTTTGCTCTTAATTGTGGTGTGCTTGTGGTTTCATTTTTATTAGTATAATGGGGATTAAATACTTGTTTTGTGTTTCACAGGACATTGAGAAATCAGATAAGAAAATAGGTGTGAGGGTACTTTTTGAAAAGCATGAAGTTCTATGCAGGTATCAAGTGTCATATTTACCTGAAGAACATCATGGTGCCTTGCTTACAATCACTGAGAAAGAGACAGAAAAACACTCACCTTTCTTGAGGGCAGTTTCCTCAATCCTCTCCAAGTAATATATATTGAGCAGAGGTAAGATGCTTTGAAGTATTGGGCCTGGGAGGGCTACAAAAACCAAACACAAAATTTACTTTTTTCTCCCAGGGTTACAAGCATTATTTATTCTACTGGAAAGGAAAACAGAAAGACTTCTCACTTGACAAGTAGAAATCTTTAGACGCTAACCTAAGTCTAATTCAAACTCTGGTCCACTTATCTTCACTTAGTTTGCAGTGGGAATTTCAGAGGCATGCACATCTTCAAGGGTGAGATAATCCCACAAAGCAAGCAGATGGGGTCATTTAGGAGCTGGCAGCTCACTTCTGCCCAAGCATAATGAACCATTCTGCACTTAAAAGGTCCTATTGAATATGTGTGATTAAAAAAAGTCTTATATAATCTGAGCCCTACTAACTTCTCCAGCTCCCTGCTTTGCCCCCTATACTTCAGTCATACTAAACTACCTTTTTTCATTTACCTACCTCCCTGCTTTCTGCCTCTGCCTTTGTTATGCTGTTCTCTCCATCAGGAATGCTCTTGCCATTTTCAGCATATCAACTACTCATCTTTCATGTATCACATGCCCTTTACTAAGCCTTCTCTGGATTCCCTTCTCACTCTTCCAGACTGGCCACTTCCATCCTTTGGGCTCCCACTGTACCCTGAACTAGTACTTTCCTATGAAGAATAGAAATAATTAGGTTCTATACTCTTAATTCAATATATCTTAAAAACAAAACTCGCTCTTGCTAACTTCCCTAGATCTGAGAGGCATTATAATATTGTGGCTAAATGGTATAGTCTCTAGAGTTGGGACAAAACTGGGTGAAATGCTGATTGTATCACTTAGTTAATTATGAATTCATGGACAAATTAATGTCTTTGAGCCTCAATTTCCTTAATTTTAAAATGGAGATAATAATAACTACCTCTTAAGATTGTTGTGAAAATTAAAAAAGACCATATTTGTAGACTTGAAGAGACCAGACTTGAAGACTGTTGCTGGCCATAATTTCACTAAACTTTAGCTATTATTATTCCTATTCTGTCAAAAGCTTCTCTGTTCTGCCAAGAACAAGTTTTAAGATCTTGATACCTAAGGAAATTCTTTTAAAACTTACATTCCAGGACCTTTTATCCTTACTTGTGCAGTAACTGAATCCTGATATCCAAGAGCTTAGTACAGTTCTTTGTACATAGTAGGTACTCAATGTACCCACTGAAGAAGAGCATTAATTCCGTTTGCTAATATACTAATGAAATCTCTTTACTGCATTCAAGATAAAGTCCAAGTTCCATATCCTGGCATTCAAGGTATAACATACCTGTTCTGTTCCTCATTATATCCTTTCCTGCTGGCTCTACTCATTTTCCCCTTCTCTCTCCCTACACAAAGAAATGCTAGTGCACTACTTCCAGGAAGGCTTTCTTGGCTGTTAGCCCACACTGAGACCTTGCTCCAAAATAGCACTGCTAGCAGGCCTCTTACTTGGCCCTTCTAAGAGGCCTAACTTGATTCAGCTCTTTCTGTGTGACTGTCCACCTGGGCAAGGCCCATAGGAGCTCTTCCTCCTCTGTCCCTCCAATATGCTCCTCTCTGTAGAGCCATCCCCTTTCACAGACATTCTCATCCCCTATTATTCATAAACTCTTCTCTACCTTTCCTCAATCTTCTTAAGCCAGGCTCTTCCTCGCTTCTTTTCATGTGTGTGTGTCAGTTGTGTCCAACCCTGCAACCCCATGGACTGTAGCCCGCCAGGGTCCTCTGTCCGCGGAATTTTCCAGACAAGAATACTGGAGTCAGTTGCCATTTCCTCCTCCAGGCGATCTTCCTGACCCAGAGATCGAACCGGAGTCTCTTCTTTTTAGCTCATATCTTTAATGCTTTGCTTTCCCAACTTGGGAACTTCACCCTCAGTCCTAGTCCCTCTTAGTTAGGTTTAGCATTCTAGACGCTCCGGGCTGACAAAGCCAGATCCACTGTATCTTCTTCCAAATTCCCCAGGACTTTTCTGAGTCTCCTGCCCAGATTCACTGAGACTTTTCTCCCATTCCCTCTGGGTCAGCTTGACCCTATTCTTTTTAGTTGTTGGTCCAGGGCCTCCACAATCCCCTCCCCCTCACCAGGCCTGAGGACTGCTAACAGCCTTCCCTCACCAGACAAGACACTTGGGCCTCTTCAGGAAGGGTGCCCCACCCCCACTTCACCAAGGGCCTTCCTACATCCTTGGACCTCCTTAACCACTCCACAGCTTTGGGGCTTATTCCTGAAGGTCCAGCTCCCCACATTTCAGGGTCTTTTCTCCACATCGGCCTCCTCAGGGTGTAATCCAAATCCCCCATCCCAGGACCTTAAGCCCCGACTCCTGACCTTACGGGAGGCCTTCCTCAGGCCTTCCTCCAGGCAAAGACACCACCACACTCTCTGAGGCCTACACTAGACCCTCTTACCGCCAGGGCCTAGGGCCTCCTCTCCTGCCATCCGCTCCCCCGTCCCGGGGCCTCCGGCCTGGCCTGGCCTGAGATCTCCTCACCCAACTTCAGCCCAGGCCTCCGGCCCCACCCCCTCACTCCAGCAGTCTGTCAGGCCCAAGGCCTCCTAGGCCCAGGCAGGCAGGCCTACCCCCAGAGCTCTCACTTTCCTCTTTCACACTCACTATCGTGCCCAGGTCGTCCACTCGCGTTTTCCTCCTCAGCCGCCTGGCTGCCACCAGCAGTACCCAATCCATGGCCCGGCCTCCTCGCGCCCATCCGCCTGCAGGCCTCCCTCCGTTACTCCGCTTGCCCCGCCGCCGCTGTACTGCCAGGCCCCCAGACAGGCTAGTCGGCTCACCGTCCCAGGCCCTCATCCCAGTGCCCCCGGCCACCCGCCTTTGCTACTCAGCCTGGGCGCCCTCAACCCAGGCCGGGCCTGGCGGTCCCGGCCGCTTTCAGGCCCCGGGCCTTCTTTCACTCCACCCGGACCCAGTCCTCCAAGCGGC
>NW_011494828.1:2244659-2248522 GCF_000754665.1 Bison bison bison
TCGCGCCTCAGTCGATTGACCCGCTCCGGGCCTCCCTTCACCCGCTCTCTGGCCCTTCCTCGCCGCTCCGGCCAATCCGAGCGGCCTCCGGCGCTCCGAGTCCCGCCCGTCAGTCAGTCGCTCACTCAGTTTGGTACCCGAGGCCCTGGCCGTCAGTCAGTCAGCTCCCTCCAGCCCCGGGCCGTCAGAAAGGCCTCGGCGCCCCGAGCCTTTCGGCCTCTCCCGCAGCCCCATCCCTTCACTCTCCAGTCCACTGGCTGCCCTCGCCCAGCGGCTTGGCCTCCACAGCCCCCACGGTCTGTCAGGCAGACAGCGGAGGCCGCGCGCCGTCAGTCTGGTTACGTTGCCCTGGGCCTGGCCTCCTGGCCTTAGGCCGGGCCTCCAGGCCTCGGCCCCCGCCCCCAAGTAGCAGTGCCATCCCTGCCCGTCCGTTCGACATCCGAGGTTCTGCAGCCCGACCCAGTCCGAGTGTCACTTCGGTGACCAAGGCCCGGCTAGTCACTCCTGCCTCTTGTCGCCCGGGCTCTGCCCGCTTCACCCCAGACTGGGCCTCCTGGCCTCGCCCCCCGAGCCCCCCAGCCAGGCCGCGGTGCGGGTCCACCTGCCAGTTTGGTCTCCGTCTTTACTGTGCACAGTCCTGCCAGTCACAGAATTCTTGCTCCGTCCCGAAGGTCTGACTTCCAGTGCCCAGAGCTGGGCCTTGCCCCAGGCCTCCTGGCCTCGCCCCCCGCGCCCCCCGGCCGCTGGGCCGCCTCCGTTCGTTGCCAGTGGTAGCCCCTCATCCCGCGACTTACCCCACACCCCGCTTTCCAGAACCCCCATATGGGCGCTCACCGCCCGCCCGCACAGCTCGAACAGGGCGGGGGGAGCGCTGGGGCCCGAGGCCGAGCTCTTCGCTGGCGCCGCCTCCCGGGACGTGGCCTCCATGGTCGTTGCTGCCGCTACCTCACAGAACCAGCAACTCCGGGCGCGCCAGGCCTCGGGCGCCGCCATCTTGGGGAGGTGCGCGAGTCCGCGAGTAGCAGTCTCGGGCCGCCATCTTGAAAAGGTCAGCAGTTAGGACGGTTCCATCGACGATGTGGGGAAGACTGGGAACTGCGCTAAAAGAATATCAAGTATTTCTGCATACTTCCCAAGTTTCTTAGAAAGCAATAATTCAAATAACCCCCCAAGTCAACATATTTGGGCCTGGTGTGGCTAAGGGGATATTCCTTAGCAAATCCTTCTCTGGTGCAAATACCAGCTATCCCTGTCCCCTGCCTCTGGACGGTAGTACATGCCAATCGGAGCGTGTGTTCGCCACTACGACTAGTCTGCCGCACTTCCGGCCAGATCGCCGGATATCCGCTGAGTGACCCTTACAAGTCCTTTTTGATCCTGAATTGGAATAGGTGCCGCTGTTGCTGCTTGTGTTGAGTCCAGAGCCGCAGCCGGACATGGGGCTAGAGGACGAGCAAAGGATGCTGACCGGGTCCGGAGATCCCAAGGAGGTAAGAATCTCGGGCGGCTCGACCTCCTTGCACAGCCCTGAGGCTCAGGACCTGACCCAAAGCACGGGACCCTCTGGGCCCCCCTTTCCCACTAGAGTTTGCAGGGTCGGGAGAGCTGGTTCCCCATACTCTTCCCCAGAGTTCGTCGGGTGACCTTGGTCAAGTAGGTGACTAGGCTTTCTCTGGGCTTCGGCTTTCCCAGTCTGTGAATGTGATTAAGGTTTAACGAGAGGGAAAATGCTTTGTGGACTAAATTTTTGTAAAAATGAGGCCTGCTTATGTTTTTAGTCAATTAGCTGTTCAGAGCCTCTAGTTTGACTAATTTGGGGAGCAAGCTGCCTCAGCTAGGGTCAGGGATCCTGGTATATCTTCTGTGGAGATTCCGGGCATCAGGCCTTAGGCTAGTTTCTGTGAAAACGTGATTTAGTTTTCCTTGGGTGGAGGAAAGGGAAAAGTGTCTTTGGGGACAGTGTGGGGATGTGCGGTATAATTCTGTGATGAGAGAGGGAGCTCCTTTCCAGACTTAGAATGCCAATTTAATAATAATCATTTATTGGCTGCTTTCGATTCCAAGTGCTTTATATGTACTAATTCATTTAAGCCACACAATAGTCCTGTGAGGTATTAGGTAGTCCTAGTATTGCCATTTTACAGATGAGGAAACAAGCATAGAGAGGTTAAATGCCTAATCTGAGGACACACAGCTAATAAATCATGGAGACAGGAATTGAACTCAGGCAGCATGGTTCCAGAGGAGGCTTAGCCACAGTGTTACATGGTTTTACAGAAGCCAGCTAGTTTTTGTTTCCCATCACATTTCCTATCTTTCGTTCTCTGGTCACTTCCCTGCAGTTGTTCTGGGCTTATGGGTTAAGAATAATTGGGAACTAGTTAATCCCATAATTTTTTCTAGTCTTATTTTCAGAAGAAGGACAAGAAAGAAATGGAGCCAGTCTCAGGATGTTCAACTGGAAGTATACCAGAAAGTTCAGTAGGGCTCATCACAGCAGTAGATGAGAAAACAGAAAGTAAACAAGTAGTCTGTTTTAAAATGAAGAAATCTGAGGTTTGTTATGAAGAACCTGTACATCTTGGAGATTGAATCTTTTTATTTAGTATGACCTTGGTTTTTATCATTGATATGAAGTTTACCTGAAATAGTCCATATTCAGATTTGTATTTGGATTTGTTTTCTCAAAATATGCCATGATACTTTTGACACAAAATTATCAAAATGATCAATAAAATAATCAGTGTAGTAACACTGCTAATAGGGAAAGGATATAAAGGTCTTGCTTCTAGGATACTAATTTCTGGTTTCTAACTCAGGCAGAATGGGATTTCAGTTTTTTTGAATAACTGTTTTCAGGATGAATTTTGTTTTCCTAAGAGCAAGGTTAAGAAATCTTGTTTAATGGAAAACTAGAATTGTACATTCTAAGTAATAACTTCACATTTAGAAGACACCTTTGTTAATTTGAGAATAAATAGCCTGGATTACAGTGGAACCTGCCTTGTCCCTCACTCCAGTTTTCATAAGCTTTGGTCCCTTCCTTGAAGATCATACAATGGGGCAGATTGTATGGAGTTTTGAAAACACAGTGAGGGATTGTTGAACTAGTTTTTTTTTTCCTCTCTATATCACCTTTTCCTTCCCTTCCTGCAAACGTGGACATGTACATGCACTGGCGGGTAGATGCTTTACTTTTGACAGGTTGAGTTACTGATCAGGCTCTACTGTGCCACAGTTTTAAGACTCTGCTTTTTCTCCCAAAGAGATTTGTTTCCCCACACCCCTTGGAAGAAAAGAAACTGAGGTTGAAGTAATAGGTCGGAGAAGGCGATGGCACCCCACTCCAGTACTCTTGCCTGGAAAATCCCATGGATGGAGGAACCTGGTAGGCTGCAGTCCATGGGGTCACTTAGAGTCGGACACAACTGAGCAACTTCAATTTCACTTTTCATTTTCATGCATTGGAGAAGGAAATGGCAAAGAACTCCAGTGTTCTTGCCTGGAGAATCCCAGGGACGAGGGAGCCTGGTGGGCTGCCGTCTATGGGGTCGCACAGAGTCGGACACGACTGAAGCGACTTAGCAGTAGCAGCAAGTAATAGGTAGGGCCTGATGTTTTTTAAGCTTGTGAGTGGAGTTGTGTAGAGCTTTGGTGCACTTATATTGACAGTGTACTTAGAGTCTTGAAAGTTCAGCAAGCCAAAAGCAGTGACTGAAATTATCTTTAATTCTGGCTAAAGGAGAATTTATGTGTTTGGCTATTTTCATATACCCAACACACACACACACACACACACACACACACACACACACACACACACACACACACACACACACACACACACACACACCCCCCCCCCC
>NW_011494828.1:2248691-2259191 GCF_000754665.1 Bison bison bison
TCCCTGGCCACCTCCCAAGTCCCAGGCAGCCACCCCATATGAACAGTTGACACCCCACCCCACCCCCATATGAACAGTTGACAACTTGAATGACTGATTAATTTGGTTGCACTGGGTCTTAGTTGCTGCACGCTGGGATATTCATTGCATGTGGGTTCCAGAGCACGCAGGTGCAGTAGTTTCAACAGGTGGGTTTAGTTGACCTTGAGCCACGTGGGATCTTATTTCCTCAATCAGGAGTTGAACCTGGATCCCCTGCATTGCAAGATGTATTCTTAACCACTGGACCACCAGGGAAGTCCCTGAATCTTTTTTTTCCCCCCCCATAATTAAAACATTTAATGAGCATAAATATATGACAGATATTATAGATACGGTTAGGTAGTACATATAGTATGGTATTTGCAAAATCTATACATTAAAATTGATACGGCAATTTTACTGTGACAGCTTGAATCTATATCAGAAAATGTTTGATTAGTGCTTGTTATTACTGAACTGGGAGCCCCTTAAGGGTCTATTGTAATTAGTCAAATCATTACAGATATAAAGTGCATAAACTTTTAGAGTGTTGTACACACTTAAGTTTGTTGCTAATGAACATGAGATTGTGTGTCCTTGTTTAAACATACTCAGGACTTGTTTTAATCAGGTAAGGTAAGGTAAGGTTACAAGCATGGAGACAACTTTTTTTAATTTAAACTACTTTATAATTTATTTTAAAATTATTTAAATTGTATAACCTGTAAAGTTGTTTATATCAGTGACCCTGTCTAGTATGATATCAATTACCCTTCTTCAAAGCATAATCAAGATAAGACAACTGTTTTTGAATGAAGTTTATTACTATAGTTTCTGACTATATATATAGCGACTGAGCTGACTGACTATAGTTCCCAAGAGAAGAGGGCAGGCCATACCACCAGGGCCACATGGGGAGGTGCCAAGGCCCTATCAGGAGCAGAAGAAGGACTAGGTGAGGCAGGATAGCCATGTTCTGGCAAGTTTTGTTGTCGTTCAGTCACTCAGTTGTGTCCGACTCTTTACAACCCCATGGACTGCAGCATGCCAGGCTTCCTTGTTCTTCACTGTCTTCCTGAGCTTGTTCAAACTCATGTCCATTGAGTTGGTGATGCCATCTTGTCCTCTGTTGTCCCCTTCTCCTGCCTTCGATCTTTGCCAGTATCAGGGTCTTTTCCAGTGGGTCTCTTCTTCCCATCAGATGCGCAAAGTATTGGAACGTCAGCTTCAGCAACGGACCTTCCAATGAATATTCAGGCTTGATTTCCTTTAGGATTGACTGGTTTGATCTTCTTGTAGTCCATTTCCTTGCAGTCCAAGGGACTCTAAAGAGTTTCTCCAACACCACAGTTCAAAAGCAACAATTCTTTGGCTCTCAGCCTTCTTTATGGTCTGACTCTCACATCCATACATGACTATTGGAAAAACTATAGCTTTGACTATATGGACTTAAGTCGGCAAAGTAAGGTCTCTGCTTTTAAATGCTCTGTCTGGGTTTGCCATAGCTTTTCTGCCAAAGACCAAGCGTCTTTTAATTTCATGGCTGGTGTCACCATGTTCATTGATTTTGGAGCCCAGGAAAATAAAATCTGTCACTGGTTGCATTGTTTCCCCATCTATTTGCCATGAAGTGATGGGACTGGATGCCATGATCTTCCATTTTTGAATGTTGAGTTTTAAGCCAGCTTTCTCACTCTCTCCTTTCACCTTCATCAAGAGGCTTTTTAGTTCCTCTTCACTTTCTGCCATAAGGGTGATGTTATCTGCATATCTGAGATTATTGATATTAATCCTGGTAGTCTTGATTCCAGCTTGTGCTTCATCCAGCCTGGCATTTCGCATGGTGTACTCTGAATATAAGTTAAATAAGCAGGGTGACAATATCCAGCCTGGACATACTGGCAAGTTTAAGACTGGATAATTTAATAGGCTGTTGACTTTGGGCTGGTCCCTTTTTGTTTGGTACTTAGCCCTGATGTGATTAGTACAGGGGCAATAATTGGTTTAGTGTAGGAAAGTTAGATAAAGGTAGATGGTAAGAAGGGTTTTGGATTGGTTTCTTTGAAATTTGTGCCCCCTGGCAAGTTGTTTGCCAACTCTAGAAATTAGGCAGCCCTGGGAGGGGCTGTCTCCAGGATTAACAAGGCCCCTAAAGTGTCAAAACACCATAAAATATAGAAAAATTTAAAACATGATTAATACCGTCTATGCTCAGTAATTACAACATCACTATGATTGTGAATATATATGTCATAAAATTGCTGCTGACATTGTTTTTGTTCTTATTTTGTAGGAGGAAGAGGAGGAGGAGGAATTAGTGGTAAGAGCTATCTCAGGTTTGGAACCATCTCAGTAAAAGAAAGTTTTGAGTTTCATGAAACTCTTAAGAGCATTTTAAGGATACTCAACACCTTGGAGAGAATGGGAATGGAAAAATCCTTTAATACTCCTGTTCAGTTTTTCTGGCATGTGGGCCTGGGAGGCTGACACTTTTCTGGGTTTGGGGCTTCTACAATCATGGTATCAGAGAGCAGAGTAGCATCTTGAAGGCCTGGTACTCAACCATGTGCTCTTTGTGGTCTAATAAGGAATTCTAGAAGGAATCTTAAATGATCCTTCTCCATGTTAACATTGCCTTTGTAGGTGGTCAGCTGGGGTGCATAGGCCAGTTGTCTATTGAGGGGAATTAAAATTCACAGACATTATATATCCCCAAATGATGTGATAATAAACAAGGCAGGCCTCCTCTAGATGTCCTTCAAGTTTGGCCAGGTTTCCTTTATCACCTTGTTTTTCAGATAGGACTGAGGCTTTCAGTGCATACTGGCAACTCTGGAAGGCAGGAATGTGAAACTTTCCCCTTCTACTTAGCATCAGAATTAAATGGGAGACCCCATTCTGCTCTTTCTGGCGGCAGTGTGGCTCTGCCAGGTGGCCTTCTGCACGGTAATTCAGAGACAGCACCTTGGTTTGGTGGTTGTATTAAAGCATGTGGTTTGTGGGTCTCCTAAAATCCCCATTTTGTTTTTGTGTGGGTGTGTGTTTCTCTCTTAGGATCCCCTAACAACAGTGAGAGAGCAATGCGAGCAGCTGGAGAAATGTGTAAAGGCTCGGGAGCGGCTCGAGCTCTGTGATGAGCGTGTATCCTCCAGGTCACAGACAGAGGAGGACTGCACAGAGGAGCTCTTGGATTTCTTGCATGCAAGGGACCATTGTGTAAGTCAGCCTAAAGTCCAGAAGGGGAAAGCTTACAGTGGCCAGGGAAGACTTGGTGATGACCACCTTTCTTTCCATCCTAGGGGCAGGACAGTGCTGAGCATTTTGCATACATAATCTTACATAATCCTCTGATTCACTGAAGATAACTATTCCCATTTTACAGATAAAAAACTGAGGCTCAGAAAAGAGATGTGATGTTCCAGTTTAAACTGCTAAGCAGTAGGGAAACTGGATTCTGTATGTTAAGTACAAAAGGCTATTCTTCAGTATATATCCTCCAGTGTGTCTTATACATAATAGTTGGTACAAAAATTTTTTTTTTAAACTTGTTTTTGACTCCCTTACATATGTAACAGTAAGGTATTTTAATAAAGTACAGGGTAGGCAAAGTTTGATTTGATTGTTTATGTTAAAACTGATTGGGTGGCTAATAAGCATATGAAAAGATGCCTAACACCATTAGTTCTCAGGGAAATGCAAATCAAAATCACAATGAGATACCCCTTCACACCTCAAGATGGCTATAATAAAAAAATATGGGGAGAAATGGGTGAAGGGGTCGATAAATAACTCCCCACAAAATAGTTAAGGACCTCCACTATCATAATTTATGCTTCAACAATCCCAACTTAGGTTTTTAAATTCTATAACATACAGTGCAAACACAGAAATGCATATGCACACACATTCGTACACAGCTCCTATAAACACATTCTAACAGTTAAAAGAAAATTTGTTTGGCCATGCTGTGTTGCACATTTTGTAGGGTTTCCTGACCAAGGATAGATCCTGTGTGTGCTGTATGGAATTCTAAACAACCATTGGACCCACTGCCAAGGAATTGCCTGGAATTTTTTTTTATATATATAAGAACAAAAATCCAACTGAAGTCATACTATCTAGAGATAAACATGTTTTCTTATATAAACTAACATTTTTAAACAAAATGAAATTATAACAACACATTTACATATAAAATATGAAGGAGCATTATATTCCTTTCCATTGATGTATATTCATATTTTATCCATCCTCTAGTTTATAATTATTCATATAGCTTTTTTCCCATGATTTTAGTGGAAAGAGGGAAAGTTTATAAACAAAACACTTATATATTGCTTTTTATATCTTAAGAAATAAGTGTTGGTGATGTGGAAAAACTAGAAACCTCATATACACTGCCTATGGGAATGTATGTTGGTATAGCCTTATTGAAAGGTCTGGCAGTTCTTCAAAAGGTTAAACTTAGAGTTAACATATGACCCAGCAGTTCTCCTAGGTGTACACCCAAGACAAATGAAAACATCTCTACCCAAATTTGTACACAAATATTCATAGAAGCATTATTCATAACAGGCACAGTTGGAAACAATATAAATGTCCATCAGCTGATAAATAAAACTTCATGTATCCACATAAAGGAATATTATTTGGCAAAAAAAAGAAATAAGTACTTTACTCAAAAAACATGTCTGTTGGTGGAGTGGATAAACAAAATGTATGTACATACAATGGAATATTATTGAGCCTTAAAATGGAAGGAAACTGACATACTACAGCATAGGTGAACCTTGAAAACATGCTAAGTGAAATCAATCAAAAACAAAAGAACAAATATTCCACTTATATGAGGAACCTAGAGTAGTCCGATTTATTGAGGTAGAAAATTGAATGGTAGTTGCCTTTATTTAATGGGTATAGAGTTTTAGTTGGGGAAAATGAAAAAGTTCTGGAGGTTGATGGTTGTAGAACGTGAGTTACTTCAGTTCAGTCACTCAGTCGTGTCCGACTCTTTGCGACCCCATGAATTGCAGCACGCCAGGCCTCCTTGTCCATCACCAACTCCCAGAGTTTACTCAAACTCATGTCCATCGAGTCAGTAATGCCATCCAGTCATCTCATCCTCTGTCGTCCCCTTCTCCTCCTGCCCCCAATCCCTCCCAGTATCAGGGTCTTTTCCAGTGAGTCAACTCTTTGCATGAGGTGGCCAAAGTATTGGAGTTTCAGCTTCAGTATCAGTCCTTCCAATGAACACCCAGGACTGATCTCCTTTACAATGGACTGGTTGGATCTCCTTGCAGTCCAAGGGACCCTCAAGAGTCTTCTCCAACACCATAATTACTTAAGGCTACACAAATGAATTGCTTAAAATTATTAAAATGGTGAATGTTATTTAAATACTTTGAGTCAAAACTGGCTTAAGATCGGGGAATGAGATGGGCGTGGTCCCCTTCACTGAATTATAAGCCAGCACAGGAGACAGAAGTAGAATGGTTAGTAAACTGGTAAATCTCCTGGGTATAACTTCAGGATGCCCTTTACTGAACCTTCTATTTAAAGTTGCTCTTCCTTCCCCCCACCATTTTATTTTTCTCAGCATTTATCACTACCAGAAGTTATATGTATATTTCTCTCATTGTTCTCTTAAGTTCTATAGGACACAGATATTGTCTTGTTTACTGTAGTGACTCAGCATCTAGAACGGTATCTGGCACATAGTAGATGTTTTATAAATATTTGTTGAATTAGTAAGCACTGTGATTGGGAGTCCTAAGTTTCTTTGGGAAAGACAGGAAGGACAGGAGCTTGTTAAAACCTAAATATGTAATGTTAGGTTTTAAAGGAAAATTAAAAGATGAAAAAGTGGGAAAAAGATTCCCAGTTAAGAAGATAGTATTCCGGTAATTGAGGGGAGTTCACTAGGGCTCAAGAAGAGTGTGAGAAGGTGAGTGCTAAGGGAAGAGGCAGTGCTGCTCCAGGTTACGAAAAGCATTGTAATTCATGACATTAAACATGCCAGTTGATGACATTCTTTTCTTTCCCCCATCTAGGTGGCCCACAAACTGTTTAACAGCTTGAAATAAGTGTGCATATTTGTTCACCCCAGCCTTCATCACCTGGGCATTGGGATATTTTCTCAGTTTTGAACATGATGTTTATTTGTGTAACTAAGTTCATGTGAATCTCAAGGATTTTGGCTTAGGCAAGTAATTTCTGTGTAATTATCAGTGATTTCATCTTAATAAAGTCTAGTGATCAGCAGTCTTGCCTTCTGTCTTTTTTTTTTTATTTAAAAATTTTAAGCATGAGGATAGATAGAAGAATAATCAACTCCCATGTACTCATTACCTAGCAATAATAAGGACTTTAAAAATTTTTACTTTGATGGCATTTGTAACACTAATTGCTTAACATCATTAAATACTCAGTTCATATCAAAGTTTTTTTAATCTCAAAAGTGTCTTGGGAATTCCCTTGGCAGTCCAGTGGTTAGGGCTCTGAGTTTCCCCTGCAGTTGGGCACAGGTTCAGTGTCTGGTCAGGGAACTAAGATCCTGCAAGCCATGCAGCACAGCCAAAAAAATAACAGCAAACAGTTTTTGGTTTCAGTGTCCAACAAGATTGCTTTTCTTTAAAAATACTGTTTTTAAGGGAGAGTGGAGAGGGGTAGTGGAGTCTAAACAGGGTGAGGAAAGAGGATCTGGCCAGGCAGTGCTGGCAATGGGAGATTGGGTACATAGATACAGGGGGAATTGATCCAGTAAGTAGATATATTAAAGATAATGAGATCTAGCAGAGAATGGAGTTGCAAATATAGAAGAGGAAAAAACCAGAATGAAGCCTGCAGTGTTCTTATTGGTATGAACTAAATAAACACAAATTTCAATGTAAGTAAATACAGATGCCAATGTGTATATGTAGGGAATATATACATTCTTCACCTTGACCCATAAAGAGGGCTTTATTATCCAGTCAAAGGATCCAGGGCTTCTTGGAGAAATGGGTGATTCCAAGCCTGGGGTGGGGAAAGTATAAGATAAACCTGAACATTTGATTCAGAGAGAAGGAAGTGCTCAAAGAATGATAGGGACATATCAAGAGTACATAAAAACCGCTAGCCAAATCTGGGACAACTTGAGCATCAAAAACATGAAAAGTACTGGATTATAACACTGAATAAAGCAGAAATCCATGAATCATACTAATTATATAAAGCGAATCAACTGAAAGCTTGATGAGAAGGGGATATATAATAATTATTTTATTAGAGAAAGTACACTGGAGAAGTCTAGCAGACGGATGAAAGCTGACATCACCAATAATGGGACAGATAAATGGACCTCTTACAGGCAGCAATGAGAAGAACACAGCATCACAGATTCCTGTAAGATACAGGTAAGATAAATCCAACCAGGTAAATTGAACATTCTATAAAATAGTACATTGTACAAAATAATCCTTACTTGTGTCAAGGGTGTGATAGTCAAGATGGCTGAACCATTTCACACAGGAGACTAGAGAGACAACACATGCAACATGTGACTCTAACCTGGATCCTTTTGTTAAGGGTATTACTGGGACAGTTGGTAAAACTTAAATGGAGTCTGAATTAGATGTCAGTGACTTAATCAATGTTAAAGCTTAGAATTATTAAAAACAAAAACATTGTAGTAAGTTCCAAGCATGTGGAATAGAGGCCAACTTGTAGTCCTGTGAACCATCCATAAGCCTATGTCTAGAGTTAGAACTTGGCACATTTCCCCATAAAAACAGTAAATTGTGATAAGGCTCCACAGTTACCACTAAGCTATGTAGCCTAAGGGATAGGCAAAAATGTTCCCTGTTCCAATTGGGGAGACAGGCTAGGTCAGCACTGTTCAATAGAGCAGTGTGCAGTGACGACAAAGTTCTCTTCTGTATTGTCCAATATGCTAATGTGGCTAATGTGACTGAGGTACTGAGTTTTAAATTTTATTTAATTATAATTAACTTTGAAAAGATCATGTCATCTGGTCCCATCACTTCATGGGAAATAGATGGGGAAACAGTGGAAACAGTGTCAGACTTAATTTTTTGGGCTCCAAAATCACTGCAGATGGTGATTGCAGCCATGAAATTAAAAGACGCTTACTCCTTGGAAGGAAAGTTATGACCAACCTAGATAGCATATTGAAAAGCAGAGACATTACTTTGTCAACAAAGGTCCGTCTAGTCAAGGCTATGGTTTTTCCAGTAGTCATGTATGGATGTGAGAGTTGGACTGTGAAGAAAGCTGAGCACCGAAGAATTGATGCTTTTGAACTGTGGTGTTGGAGAAGACTCTTGAGAGTCCCTTGGACTGCAAGGAGATCCAACCAGTCCATTCTAAAGGAGATCAGTCCTGGGTTCTTTGGAAGGAATGATGCTAAAGCTGAAACTCCAGTACTTTGGCCACCTCATGAGAAGAGCTGACTCATTGGAAAAGACTCTGATGCTGGGAGGGATTGGGGGCAGGAGGAGAAGGGGACGACAGAGGATGAGATGGCTGGATGGCATCACCGACTCAATGGATGTGAGTTTGAGTGAACTCCAGGAGATGGTGATAGACAGGGAGGCCTGGCGTACTGCGATTCATGGGGTCACAAAGAGTTGGACACGACTGAGTGACTGAACTGAACTGAACTTTGAATTAATTTATATTCAATAGTCGTGTGTGGTTACTATGTTAGACAGCAGAGGACTAGAAGTTGCATCTGAGTGATGAATGAGGGAAACAGGCCCTCCAGGCCCTGGAAAATTGCCTTTATACTGCAGTCAACTGTTGCTTTGTAGAAAGGCACAAGCAGTGTTGCCAGATCACTTGTTTTATGTGAAATCTCTCTGTTGTTAAATGTGAACAACTAACTTTTCAAAGCATTAGGCTAAATAAAACACACCTATGGGCTGGGGCTTTAGCTCACTTGTTTGCAACCTTTAGTTTGCACATGAGAAAGACCTATATAGTAGTAAATAGTCATACACAGAAAGTGAGCCATGCCAGAAATCAGTGCTTTGTGCTTCAGAAATAATCAGCAGACTGATATTCAATATAGCCTGCAAGACTCAGGCTTCACAGGCATACATGGTAATGGAGCTTCTGAGAATCTGAAGGATTGTGTTTGGAAATATGGGGCAAAGGGCTACTTTAATCTAGAAGCTCTTTGAGCCTATTATCCTAGCTACAGGGATGGCCAGCATCTTCCAGCCACTTCTGACTTAGAACCCACTTTAACAGTTATGTATAATCCTCCCAAATACCCATATATAATAAGTTCCGTACATATGAACCTTCAAGTTTTGAACTTTCAAAGATGTAAACATGTGTTTGTATGTAAGTTCACATGTCTGGCACACATTGTCACATGCATGCATCCTCTACAAGTGGTGGTGTTTCTGTGTACTGTATAGTACTGTATAGAGCACAGCAGTACAGAATCTATTTCAAGCACAGGATGTCCAGAAGCAAGTATAAAAGCAGCAGTGATGTAGCTGGTACTGCTAAGAAGCACCAAACAATAACAATGGAAACAAAAGTGAAAATAATTGAGAGTGGGGTGAGATGAAAAGATGGTAGATGTCACTTGTTCTTATAACATGAATTGCACTATTCTAAAGAAAACTGCTACTGCTACTGCTACTGCTACTGCTAAGTCGCTTCAGTCATGTCTGACTCTGTGCGACCCCATAGACGGCAGCCTACCAGGCTCCCCTGTCCCTGGGATTCTCCAGGCAAGAACACTGGAGTGGGTTGCCATTTCCTTCTCCAATGTATAAAAGTGAAAAGTGAAAGTGAAGTCACTCAGTCCTGTCCGACTCTTAGCGACCCCGTGGACTGCGGCCCACCAGGATCCTCCGTCCATGGGATTTTCCAGGCAAGAGTACTGGGGTGGGGTGTCATTGCCTTCCCTTCTAAAGAACACAGAACTGTACAAAAAAGATCTTCATGACCAAGATAATCACGATGGTGTGATCACTCATCTAGAGCCAGACATCCTGGAATGTGAAGTCACGTGGGCCTTAGAAAGCATCACTATGAACAAAGTAGTGGAGGTGATGGAATCCCAGTTGAGCTATTTCAAATCCTGAAAGATAATGCTGTGAAAGTGCTGCACTCAATATGCCAGGAAATGTGGAAAACTCAGCAGTGGCCACAGGACTGGAAAAGGTCAGTTTTCATTCCAATCCCAAAGAAAGGCAATGCCAAAGAATGCTCAAACTACCACACAGTTGCACTCATCTCACACGCTAGTAAAGTAATGCTCAAAATTCTCCAAGCCAGGCTTCAGCAATAAGTGAACCATGAACTTCCAGATGTTCAAGCTGGTTTTAGAAAAGGCAGAGGAACCAGAGATCAAATTGCCAACATCTGCTGGATCATCGAAAAAGCAAGAGAGTTGCAGAAAAACATCTATTTCTGCTTTATTGACTATGCCAAAGCCTTTTACTGTGTGGATCACAATAA
>NW_011494828.1:2259378-2259991 GCF_000754665.1 Bison bison bison
AACAGACTGGTTCCAAATAGGAAAAGGAGTACGTCAAGGCTGTATATTGTCACCCTGCTTATTTAACTTATGCAGAGTACATCATGAGAAACGTTGGGCTGGAAGAAGCACAAGATGGAATCAAGATTGCTGGGAGAAATATCAATAACCTCCGATATGCAGATGGCACCAGCCTTATGGCAGAAAGTGAAGAGGAACTAAAAAGCCTCTTGATGAAAGTGAAAGAGGAGAGTGGGAAAGTTGACGTAAAGCTCAACATTCAGAAAACTAAGATCATGGCATCCAGTCCCATTACTTCATGGGAAATAGATGGGGAAACAGTGGAAACAGTGTCAGACTTAATTTTTTGGGCTCCAAAATCACTGCAGATGGTGATTGCAGCCATGAAATTAAAAGACGCTTACTCCTTGGAAGGAAAGTTATGTCCAACCTAGATAGCATATTGAAAAGCAGAGACATTACTTTGCCAACAAAGGTTTGTCTAGTCAAGGCTATGGTTTTTCCAGTGGTCATGTATGGATGTGAGTTGGACTGTGAAGAAGGCTGAGCGCCAAAGAATTGATGCTTTTGAACTGTGGTGTTGGAGAAGACTCTTGAGAGTCCCTTGGACTGC
>NW_011494828.1:2260091-2263112 GCF_000754665.1 Bison bison bison
CATTCTGAAGGAGATCAGTCCTGGGTGTTCTTTGGAAGGACTGATGTTGAAGCTGAAACTCCAATACTTTGGCCCCCTCATGTGAAGAGTTGACTCATTGGAAAAGACTCTGATGCTGGGAGGGATTGGGGGCAGGAGGAGAAGGGGACGACAGAGGATGAGATGGCTGGATGGCATCACTGACTCAATGGACATGAATTTGGGCTAACTCCAGGAGTTGGTGATGGACAAGGAGGCCTGGCGTGCTGCAATTCATGGGGTTGCAAAGAGCTGGACACAACTGAACGACTGAACTGAACTGAAAGAACAAGATCGTGGAACATGTGAAGTCTGCTGTGCTGCTGCTGCTAAGTCGCTTCAGTCGTGTCCGACTCTGTGTGACACCATAGATGGCAGCCCACCAGACTCCCCTGTCCCTGGGATTCTCCAGGCAAGAACACTGGAGTGGGTTGCCATTTCCTTCTCTAATGCACGAAAGTGAAAAGTGAAAGTGAAGTCACTCAGTCGTGTCCGACTCTAGCGACCCCATGGACTGCAGCCCACCAGGCTCCTCCATCCATGGGATTCTCCAGGCAAGAGTACTGGAGTGGGGTGCCATTGCCTTCTCCCTGCTGTTTTAATGATGCCAACAATATCAAATAAATGTAGAAAAGTGATACAGAAACTTTTCGGTGTGTGGATGCAGGATCAACAACACTGTCAAGTTCTGCTTAGCTTAATGCTGATTCAAGAGAAAGCTAAAAGCCTTTATAAAGACTTGAAGAAGAAACACAGCGAAGAATCAGAAGGCACATCTTTTAATACTATATGTGGCAGGTTTCATCGGTCCAAGGCTAGAACCAGTCTTTACAATGTAAACGTACGTGGTGAGGCAGCAAGTGCAGATATGGTAGCTGCCTGGGAATTTACTGAAATGCTTCAAGAAATTACTGGTGAAGTCACTTATTTACCTGAGGAGGTTTTTAATGTGGATGAGACAGGACTGTACTGGAAGAGGATTCCAGATCAAAGTTACATCAGTAAGGAGGAAAAGTTGATGCCAGGCTATAAAGCAGCAAAGGACAGGCTAACTCCATTGTTTAGTGGCAATGTTTCCAGTGATTTGAAGCTGAAGCTTCTCGTTTATCATTCAGAGAACCCAAAAGCCCTTAAAAACATGGCCAAAGACTCTCCTTGTGTGAAACAGTAACTCCAAAGCCTGGGTTTCACAGACCATTTTTCAGAACCGATTTTTCCACCACTTTATCCCAGAGGTAGAGAAATCTTGCTTGGAAGGTATGTCCCATTCAATAGTCTTCTGCTGCTTGACAATACCCTGGGTCACCCCATTCATGGATGGCTCTCATCCCAACGTCAAAGCAGTGCACCTGCCACCAAATACTACGTTGCTCATCCAACCCATGGACAAGGGAGTTAGAGTGACTTTCCATCACATTTTTCATCAGATATAAAGGTGAATGATGAATCAGGAACAACCTTGTGTTAATTTTTAAAGGACTATAACATCTACAAGGACATTAAAAAAAAAAACAAAACTGACTTGGCATGAAGTTACTGCTGTCACCATGAATGGGGTTTGGAAGAACCTTTGCCCACAGTTTGTTCATGATTTTCATGGATTTGAGAAGGTGGATGAAGAGTCCAAAGAGGTCTTCAGCAACTCAGTGACCCTGAGTGAGAAGCTGGAGCTAGATCTGTAAGGGGATGATTTCATTAAGCTCTTGTGCAACACAAGAAGGAAATCTGATAGAATTGGAGGCCCAGAGAAAGGACAAAGACAGGAAAGAGTTAAAAGAACTAAGTGAAGAACTGAAGAGAATTATGACACAGGAAATGGGGGGGGGGGGGTTTTCTTTGAGGCACTGTTAGTTTTTGAGGTGAATTTTTGACCCAAACATAGAACAGTACATGAAGCCTACAACAGCTGTTCAGAATGCAGTCTAGTGCCACGGTGTCATCTATGATAAGAAAAAAGAGCTAATACCCAGACATCACTGGATCATTTTTTCAAGACAGCAGATAGAATTGAATCCAGCAAAGAACCAGAACTTGTGCCATCAACATCATGCGTGAGTGAAATTGCAGCTTGCCCTCCATTTCCTCCTGTTGCTGATGGTCCTTCAGCTCTGCTATCTCCTCTCCCTCGTCCAGTCAGTAACTTTTTGTCTGTTCACTTGATGCCAGCCCATGTATGCCCCTGTATATATGTACTGTACTACTATACTTTTCAAGGTACTATACTGTAAGATTAAAACTGTTTTATTTTTTGTTTTTTAATATATTATCTGTATATAAACTATTCTAACCCTATTAGTATAGTACTATATAGCCAATTGTGTTAGTTGGTTGCCTAGGCTAACTTTGTTGAACTTACAAATTGGACTTTTGCATGTGCTCATGGAACAGAACTTGTTCATATGTAGGGGACTTACTGTACATGGTAGTATTATATTTTTTGTATGTAATCCAATCATTTTCAAACATTTATTAAGTTTTCAAACAAACAACAAAGCTGAAATTTTACAGTGAACAGCCCTAAACTCATTACTCAGATTTTAGTGAATATTTAGCAGTGTTACTATACTTGTTTTATCATAAAAAGGAAGGAGTTAACCAGAGAGAGAGAGCTCTGAATTCAGCTTCAGATCAGATCAGTCGCTCAGTTGTGTCCGACTCTTTTCAACCCCATGAATCGCAGCACGCCAGGCCTCCCTGTCCATCACCAACTCCCGGAGTTCACTCAGACTCATGTCCATCGAGTCAGTGATGCCATCCAGCCATCTCATCCTCTGTCGTCCCCTTCTCCTCTTGCCCCCAATCCCTCCCAGCATCAGAGTCTTTTCCAATGAGTCAACTCTTTGCATGAGGTGATCAAAGTACTGGAGTTTCAGCTTTAGCATCATTCCTTCCAAAGAAATCCCAGGGCTGATCTCCTTTAGAATGGACTGGTTAGATCTCCTTGCAGTCCAAGGGACTCTCAAGAGTCTTCTCCAACACCACAGTTCAAAAGCATCAATTCTT
>NW_011494828.1:2263632-2268884 GCF_000754665.1 Bison bison bison
CAGGGTATTCCCATCTCTTTCAGAATTTTCCACAGTTTATTGTGATCCACACAGTCAAAGGCTTTGGCATAGTCAATAAAGCAGAAATAGATGTTTTTCTGGAACTCTCTTGCTTTTTCCATGATCCAGCGGATGTTGGCGATTTGATCTCTGGTTCCTCTGCCTCTGAGGATGCTTAAGTGTGTTGCTGAATACTAAGCTGCAAAAGAGTAGAATGAAACTTCACATACCCAGACAAAGAACTACTGGGTAACTGTAAACTAAGTAATTCCCAAAGCTGTATGCAGAGGGCTAGGAGATGTTTGAGTTTTGACCAGCTATTGTGGAGAATTCCCATTCAACTTGAACTCCAGAAAGGGATACCTCTCCAGGGCTAAAACTAGCCATAGAGAGAAGCTACACAAGATAGGCTATAACAAATCTTTAAAAAAGGAACCTTGAAAGGATCAAGCTGATTCACAAACACACAAAAACCCTGGGTGCCTGCCAGAACAAATTCTAAGACATTTTAAAGAAGACAGCTAAATCCAGCATTCAGCAATGTAAATTTCACAATACCAAGTGCTCAGTAAAAAAAATTAAAAACTGCCAGACAGACATACAAAGAAGCAGGTAAATGTGACCAGGAGAAAAATAGTAAACAGATTCTTGGGCATGTATCTGGAGAAAACTATAATTCAAAAAGATACATATACCTCGATGCCCATTGCAGCACTATTTTCAATACCCAGAACATGGGAGCAACCTAAATGTCCATCTACAGATAAATGGATAAAGATGTGGTATGTATACACAACACAATATTACTCAGCCACAAAACAAAGAATGAAATAATGCCATTTGCAGCAACATCAAGATTGCCGGGAGAAATATCAATAACCTCAGATATGCAGATGACACCACCCTTATGGCAGAAAGTGAAGAAGAACTAAAAACCCTCTTGATGAAAGTGAAAGAGGAGAGTGGGAAAGTTGGCGTAAAGCTCAACATTCAGAACACTAAGATCATGGCATCTGTTCCCATCACTTCATAGGAAATAGATGGGGAAACAGTGGAAACAGTGTCAGACTTTATTTTTTGTGCTCCAAGATCACTGCAGATGGTGATTGCAGCCATGAAATTAAAAGATGCTTACTCCTTGGAAGGAAAGTTATGACCAACCTAGATAGCATATTGAAAAGCAGAGATATTACTTTGCCAACAAAGGTCTGTCTAGTCAAGGCTATGGTTTTTCCAGTGGTCATGTATGGATGTGAGTTGGACTGTGAAGAATGCTGAGCACTGAAGCATTGATGCTTTTGAACTGTGGTGTTGGAGAAGACTCTTGAGAGTCCCTTGGACTGCAAGGAGATCCAACCAGTCCATCTTAAAGGAGATCAGTCTTGGGTGTTCATTGGAAGGACTGATGTTGAAGCTGAAACTCCAATACTTTGGCTACTTGATGCGAAGTGCTGGCTCATTGGAAAAGACCCTGATGCTGGGAAAGATTGAGGGCAGGAGGAGAAGGGGATGACAGAGGATGAGATGGTTGGATGGCATCACCTACCTGGACATGGGTTTGGGTGAACTCTGGGAGTTGGTGATGGACAGGGAGGCGTGGTGTGCTGTGGTTCATGGGGTCACAAAGAGTAAGACACGACTGAGCGACTGAACTGAACTAAACAAATTTTAATGTAACAGACTATGAAAAGTTCATTGATATGGTTTCAGATTTCACATTGCTACTGACCTTAAAGGAAACTACCACTTGTCAAATTTTGGTATAGTATCAAAGAATATTCATAGTTATCTTGAAAGGCTATAAAAATGTACCTCTCTTTTCTAACTACATATTTGTGTGAGACTGGATTTTTTAATGTATACTTCAACTAAAACAACATATTACAACACACCAAGGAAGAATTTTGGCCACCTGATGTGAAGAGCTGACTCATTTGAAAAGACCCTGATGCTGGGAAAGACTGAAGGTGGGAGAAGAAGGGGACGACAGAGGATGAGATGGTTGGATGGCATCACTGACTCAGTGGGCAGTGAGTTTGAATAAACTCCGGGAGTTGGTGATGGACAGGGAAGCCTGGTATGCTGCAGTCCATGGGGTTGCAGAGAGTCGGACATGACTGAGTGACTGAACTGAACTGAACTGAGGAAGAATATCTAAGAATCCAGCTTTACTAAGCCAGACATTAATTTGCAAGAGATTTGTTTTTTAATATTTTTAAAAATTTATTTGGCTGCACTGGGTCTTAGTTGTAGCATGTGGGATCTAGTTTCCTGACCAAGGATCAAACCTGGGCCCCTTGGACTGCAAATGCAGAGTTTTAGCCACTGGACCACCAGAGAAGTCCCTTTGCAAGAGATTTTTAAAACAATGCCAATATTTTGACTAAATTTCTTTTAGGAAAATATAGTTATTTTTCATATAAATATTTATGTTAGCATGTAATGGGCTTATTATTTTTTTAATGAATAAATATTTTCAAAAATTTGTTTTAATTTCTAAGCTGGCAAATATTGATAGACAAAGTAAACAAAATCTCAATAATGCTCAATACTCATTAACATTTTAAAGGGGTCCCGAGACCAAAATGTTTGAGAATCACTGATCTAGTCCAACCCTCTCCCCTTGTTCCCCCAGTTTCTAGACGGGAAGGAAGACCCTCGCCCAGTTTGGAGTGGGAAGGGTCCCTTCCCAGGGAGATTGTGGCTGTGGTCCTGACACTCCATATTTGGTTTAAGGTATATAGCAAAGTGATTCAGTTACAGATATACATATATCCATTATTTTGCAGATTCTTTTCCCATATAGGGTATTACTATGAGCTTTTTAAAAAAAGGTCTTTCTCTATACACATACCTCCCTCTACTTTATGATTGCTAGGTCCCTGTAACAGACTTCTTGGGGAAATTGTTTACTCTCACATCTCTGTTTCTCATTTTTCACTCACTCATTCAATAAATATTTGAGAGCTAACTATGTACCATATACAGTACTGGGGGCTGATAATTCAACAATGAATTAAACAAAATCCTTGCTTTTAAAAATATACATCCTATTGATGGGAGACATCCATAAAAATTGTCCAGAGCTTGTAAATGGGCTTGTAAATCCCAGAAGAAGATTACTGGGTGATATTTTATTGTAGTGCTGTGGTTTACCTTTGATTAAGGGACTTTCGAGGCGGCGCTAGTGGAAAAGAGCCCACCTGCCAATGCAGGAGACATAAGAGATGTGGGTTCAACCCCTGGCTTGAGATCTGGAGAAGGGCATGGCAAACCACTCCAATATTCTTGCCTGGAGAATCCCACGGACAGAGGAACCTGGCAGGCTACAGGTCCATAGGATCGCAAAGAGTTGGACACAACTGAAGCAACTTAGCATGCATGCATACCTTGATTGATTTCACATTACTAAGTAATCTTACAACTTTGTACTAATAGAGGTTAACTTGTAAAAAACTGATGGCAATGCAAATCTTGTCTGCAAGCAATGCAAATAATTCCTATATGTAGAAATGGAAATGAATTTTTGTCCAGTAGAGATGGAATTTAATTCCCTCTGGTAAGAGATAATCTCTAACATTATAGTTTATTGCTTAATAGGAATATTAGTGTTTCTGCAACTATTAGCAAATTCATTTCAGTATTCCTCTGGCTGATAATCCAAATCTCTGAAACTCAAATTCTCATTTGAACAAGTCTTACCATCTCACTGGTTCCCTCATTATTTAAGATAATAATGGTTGAGCAGTTTATGATGATGAATAAAATCTTTGGCATGTGTTCATTTTATATTTTTATAAGTTATGTTTTTAACCTTTTGAAAATTATTTAGCAGACTATAAGAAAATAAATATATATCAGATGACAAGTCATAAGAATAAAACCAGGGTAAGAGGAAGGCTATTAACTGGTGGTGTCATCTGTACTATTTTAGATACGGCCAATCAGTCAATAAGTTCTGTACTTCTCTCTCCACTGTAAGTGGAATTCATCCTCTTATCTCTATCTTCATAGCCACCACACAATCCAGACCATGGTCTTCTCTCATCTGATCTCTCTACCTTCCTCCCATCTACTCTGAACATTGGCTATCAGATAATCATTTTTAAAAGCAATTATCTGATCATGTCCCTCCTTTTCACTGGCTCCTATGGTGGAGTCAAGTTCTGTGGGGTCTCAGTTCAGTGGCTCAGTCATGTCGGACTCTTTGCGACCCCATGGACTGCAGCACGCCAGGCTTCCCTGTCCATCACCAACTCCCAGAGCTTGCTCAAACTTATGTCCATCAAATTGGTGATGCCATCCAACCATCTCATCCTCTGTTGTCCCCTTCTCCTCCTGCCTTCCATCTTTCCCAGCATCAGGGTCTTTTCCAAGGAGTCAGTTCTTTGCATCAGGTGGCCAAAGTATTGAAGTTTTAGCTTCAGCATCAGCCCTTCCAATGAACATTCAGGACTGATTTCTTTTAGGATGGATTGGTTGGATCTCCTTGCAGTCCAAGGGACTCTCAGAGTCTTCTCCAGCACCACAGTTCAAAAGCATCAATTTTTAGGCGCTCAGCTTTCTTTATAGTCCAACTCTCACATCCATACATGACCACAGGAAAAACCATACCCTTGACTAGACAGACCTTTGTTGGCAAAGTAATGTCTCTGCTTTTGAATATGCTATCTAGGTTGGTCATAACTTTCCTTCCAAGAAGTAAGCGTCTTTTAATGTCATGGCTGCAATCACCATCTGCAGTGATTTTGGAGCCCCAAAAATTAAGTCTGACACTGTTTCCACTGTTTCCCCATCTATTTCCCATGAAGTGATGGGAACAGATGCCATGATCTTAGTTTTCAGAATGCTGAGCTTTACGTCAACTTCCCCACTCTCCTCTTTCACTTTCATCAAGAGGCTTTTTAGTTCCTCTTCACTTTCTGCCATAAGGGTGGTGTCATCTGCATATCTGAGGTTATTGATATTTCTCCTGGCAATCTTGATTCCAGCTTGTGCTTCTTCCAGCCCATCTGGAAGATGTACTCTGCATATAAGTTAAATAAGCAGGGTGACAATATACAGCCTTGTAGCTCTATATAGTCAGCAAAAACAAGACCAGGAGCTGACTGTGGCTCAGATCCTGAACTCCTTATTGCCAAATTCAGACTTAAATTGATGAAAGTAGGGAAAACCACTAGACCATTCAGATATGACCTAAATCAACTCCCTTATGATTATACAGTGGAAGTGAGAAATAGATTTAAGGGACT
>NW_011494828.1:2268984-2269679 GCF_000754665.1 Bison bison bison
ACACCACAGTTCAAAAGCATCAATTCTTAGGCGCTCAGCTTTCTTTATAGTCCAACTCTCACATCCATACATGACTACTGGAAAAACCATAGCCTTGACTAGACGGACCTTTGTTGGAAAAGTAATGTGGCCTGAAGCTTACAAAATTCGGGAGACCGTCTTTTAAAAAAATACAAAAATTAGGTACGCGCCTTGAATGGGGGAGTACAAATGACATGTCCTGAAGCTTCAGCCTCATTGCAAAACCTCAGTAGCCTCGTTTTTCACTACCTCTGGATCTCTCTCCATACAAGTTCTTCCTAGAAGGCTCTTCTTGCTTCATTTTGCCTACCTAACTCTTTCTGTACTCAACAATCAGTTCGTAGTCCTCCTTTATCCCTCAACTGGGTTAGGGGAATTTACAGAGTCTCTCCTAAAGCTACAAGCATTCAGACGGAGCCACCATTCTCCACAAATGATTGCTCTTTTTTCAGACCCTCAAAAGATCCCTGGAGAAGGAAATGGCAACCAACTCCAGTATTTTGGCCTGGAGATTCCTGTGGACTGAGGTGCCTGGTGAGCTACAGTTTCAGTACAGTAGCTCAGGCATGTACGACTCTTTGTGACCCCATGAATTGCAGCACGCCAGGCCTCCCTGTCCATCACCAACTCCCAGAGTTCACCCAAACCCATGTCCATCGAGTCGGTGATGCCAT
>NW_011494828.1:2269779-2270318 GCF_000754665.1 Bison bison bison
AAACAAGACCAGGAGCTGACTGTGGCTCAGATCCTGAACTCCTTATTGCCAAATTCAGACTTAAATTGATGAAAGTAGGGAAAACCACTAGACCATTCAGATATGACCTAAATCAACTCCCTTATGATTATACAGTGGAAGTGAGAAATAGATTTAAGGGACTAGATCTGATAGAGAGAGTGCCTGATGAACTATGGACAGAGGTTCGTGACATTGTACAGGAGACAGGGATCAAGACCATCCCCATGGAAAAGAAATGCAAAAAAGCAAAATGGCTGTCTGAGGAGGCCTTACAAATGGCTGTGAAAAGAAGAGAAGCGAAAAGCAAAGGAAAGATATAAGCATCTGAATGCAGAGTTCCTAAGAATAGCAAGGAGAGATAAGAAAGCCTTCCTCAGCAATCAGTGCAAAGAAATAGAGGAAAACAACAGAATGGGAAAGACTAGGGATCTCTTCAAGAAAAGTAGAGATACCAAGGGAACATTTCATGCAAAGATGGGCTCGATAAAGGACAGAAATGGTAGGGACCTAACAGAAGC
>NW_011494828.1:2270441-2273248 GCF_000754665.1 Bison bison bison
GACATCCTGGAATGTGAAGTCAAGTGGGCCTTAGGAAGCATCACTACGAACAAAACTAGTGGAGGTGATGGAATTCCAGTTGAGCTATTTCGAATCCTGAAAGATGATGCTGTGAAAGTGCTGCACTCAATATGCCAGCAAATTTGGAAAACTCAGCAGTGGCTACAGGACTGGAAAAGGTCAGTTTTCATTCCAATCCCAAAGAAAGGCAATGCCAAAGAATGCTCAAACAAACTACTTAGCACTTAGCACTTAGCACTACTGCCGCTACTGCTGATAAGTTGTGTCAGTCGTTTCCGACTCTGTGCGACCCCATAGATGGCAGCCCACCAGGCTCCTCCATCCCTGGGATTCTCCAGGCAAGAATACTGGAGTGGGTTGCCATTTCCTTCTCCAGTGCATGAAAGTGAAAAGTGAAAGTGAAGTTGCTCAGTTGCATTTGACTCTTCGGGATCCCAGGGACTGTAGCCTACCAGGCACCTCCGTCCATGGGATATTCCAGGCACGAGTACTGGAGTGGGTTGCCATTGCCTTCTCCCACTCACAAGCTAAGGACGCTCAAGCTACCAGAAGTTAGGAGGGGGCACAGAACAGGTTTTCCCTCAGAGCTGTCAGATGGAACCAACCTTGATTAAGGGTTTCTAGACTCCCCATATGTGAGACTGTAAACTTCTGTTGTTTAAGCCACGAAGTTTATGGAACTTTGTTATGGAAGCCCAAGGGAACTCATACATATGCCAAAGTAAAGACTGTGGCTTTTCCACAGGGAAAAGGAAGTCACTGGAGAGTTTTTTGTGGGAGTTCATATGGCCATTCTCCAATTTAGAAAACAGTTTCATAGTCATACGTGTATATATGGATCAGAGCAGGAAATGCTAGAGGGAGGACTCAAATTTTATGATAAATGGTGGGGGATCTATCTAGTTTGGACTCAATCCAAGGATGCTTTCCGATACACATGCAGGCAGGCTTTAAATGGGGGACACTCAGATGAATTATGGCAGGTTAGATATTTTGGTTAAGGTAATTAATTAAAAATTTATAATTGATTTCAATATCTCTACCTTTGTTCTCTGCATCTCAGGGTTTGAGCAGTCTCTTTTAAGTATACATTGTTTCTTTTTTTTTTTTTTCTTTTTTGGCCATGCAGAGACATTACTTTGCCAACAAAGGTCCGTCTAGTCAAGGCTATGGGTGTTCCTGTGGTCATGTATGGATGTGAGAGTTCGACTGTGAAGAAGGCTGAGCACCGAAGAATCGATGCTTTTGAACTGTGGTATTGGAAAAGACTCTTGAGAGTCCCTTGGACTGCAAGGAGATCCAACCAGTCCATTCTAAAGGAGATGAGCCCTGGGTGTTCTTTGGAAGGAATGATGCTAAAGCTGAAACTCCAGTACTTTGGCCACGTCATGCGAAGAGTTGACTCATTGGAAAAGAATGATGCTGGGAGGGATTGGGGGCAGGAGGGGAAGGGGACGATAGAGGATGAGATGGCTGGATGGTATCACTGACTCGATGGACGTGAGTCTGAGTGAACTCCGGGAGTTGGTGATGGACAGGGAGGCCTGGCGTGCTGCGATTCATGGGGTCGCAAAGAGTTGGACACGACTGAGCAACTGAACTGAACTGAGTGCAGCATGTTGGGAATGTTAGTTCCGAAACCAGGCATCAAACACATATCCCCTGCATTGGCAGCTCGGAGTCTTAATTGTACTCATCTCACACGCTAGTAGAGTAACGCTCAAAATTCTCAAGCCAGGCTTCAGCAATACGTGAACCGTGAACTTCTAGATGTTCAAGCTGGTTTTAGAAAAGGCAGAGGAACCAGAGATCAAATTGCCAACATCTGCTGGATTATGGAAAAAGCAAGAGAGTTCCAGAAAAACATCTATTTCTGCTTTATTGACTATGCCAAAGCCTTTTACTGTGTGGATCACAATAAACTGTGGAAAATTCTGAAAGAGATGGGCATGCCAGACCACCTGACCTGCCTCTTGAGAAACCTGTATGCAGGTCAGGAAGCAACAGTTAGAACTGGACATGGAACAACAGACTGGTTCAAATAGGAAAAGGAGTACGTCAAGGGCTACAGTTTAGAGGGTCGCAAAGAGTCGGACATGACTGAGCGACTAAAAACAACAACAGCAAGAACAACCAAAGATCCCTAGCTGGGCGGGGTTTGCACTCGCGTCGTATCGGAGGGCGGAGCCCCAAGAGAGTCAGCCGTAACGCTCTCCCCTTTTCGTCCACAGTGGGGCACAACACCTCTCCGGAACCTGAGCGTCTGCTTTTGAGGTTCCGGTCGGAATTACAAAGCGGCGCACGACGACATGGCTGCGCTGGTAGCGAGAGGTGTTCGGGACATGCTGAAGCGTGCGGACTTCGCGACGGTCCCGCGGAGACAACGACATAAGAAGAAATGGGTAAGGTCCAGTGACGGCAGCCTTTTACCGCCGCCCCTCGGGAAACTTATCCAGCCCTGTCACATCTCGCACCCTCAGTTCGTTCGCTACTCCAGCGCCGCTGGAACGCTTTGGGTCACCTTTCCCCCACCCTTCAGGCGGCGTGTCTAGGTGCCTTCTCACCTCTGTAGTCTTCGCCTCTCGCCGCCTTTTTATTTCGTCACAAGTCTTCGGCTGCCCCTCTAGTTAGGTCTGCGGACTCCAGACTCCGCCCCTCTAAGTTACGTCATCACCTCCGCCCTCATTTTTTCAGTTCTGTCACGCCTCTTGTTTCCGGCACTTGGTTACCTTCCCCTGGACCCCCACTAACCTTTCCACTTCCCTTCCTCCCTTTCCCCCTCCCTC
>NW_011494828.1:2273348-2281899 GCF_000754665.1 Bison bison bison
TCCCACCCTACCTCCCCTTCCCCCTCCCCCCATGACTTCTTCTCTTCCTTTCCTCCTAGACCTTCCTGCCCCGCCGTCCTCTCCGCTAGGAAAGTGACGTAGCGACTTACCCTTCCCTCCCGGGTCTCTGCTGCCCTCCGGGAGAGGATTCAACCCCATTCCTCACCCTCGAGCTGCCTCTGGCTCCCAGGAAAGGTTATAGCGACCACCTCCAGACCTTTCCCCCAAACCAGGCGAAAGGTTCAGCGACTCCTCCCACCTTATGGGCTCTCCCCACTTGTCCAGAGCCCCTTTCTCTGGCCTCACTTGTAGCCCTGAAATTTCTTCCCTAACCGGCCAGCCCTCCTCCCTACCCCGACCGATTCTTTGCCGGCCGCCACAGCCCTCCTCCCCAACCCCGCAGGCTCTTCCGCGCCCAGGGGGATGTTTGGAACCCAGTTCTCCACACCTAGGAAGGCCCTCCTGCCGGGAGCCTATCCTGTCGGGTTCGTCCCCTCCAAGTCCTTGTGTTGAGCGGTTCCGCCTTGTGGGGTCACCTCCTGCCCGTCAGCGGAGCCCTCACTGCAGCTGGATCAGCCCTCCGAGAACACCACGTCCCTGTCCCCGAGGCCCTTACATAGACCAGCGCAGTTACCTCTGTTACTATGGTGGATACCCTCCAGCCCTGGTAACCAACCCGGTGACCTCCCCACCCCTTACTCATGTGCCTTTGGAAACTGGCCCCGTGATTTCACCGCCTCTTACTCACAGGTCCTTGGGAACTGGGCTTGTAATTTCACCTCCCCTTGCCCATCGGCACATGGAAACTAGACCTATAATTTCTCCACCTCCTCAGAGGATTTTGGATACTGGGCCCATGACCTCTACTCTGCTTTCTTCCTGGTCCTTAGGGAGAAGTTACAATGATCCTCCTCTTTCCTCAGCATCTTCCCCACCCACTGACAACTTTTACCATGGCCATGTTAAGCGTCCAGACTCTCATGAACCTAAACCACAGCTTGACCCGACTTTTGGGAAAAATTATTGTGGCTCCCCACTTTCCTCTCAACCAGGCACATCTAGTTGTCCCAGCTCACCTCAGGAGGGCTCTTATCACTATTCCCATCTTCTCCCAGAGGCCCACATACCTGCCCCTGGGAACCCTTACTATGCCATCCACCTATCCCCTGGGAGTACTGGCAACCCCCAGTTACAGGATTCCAGTAAGTCTTGCTTTGAGTCCATTTATTCCTGGGAGACTGGTGGGAGCTCTTATCTCCGAATAACCCCAGGTGCTATGATTTCTGGTCCCACCTGTCCCCAGGAACCACCTCTTCCCCTGTCCTCCCACTGTCCTTGTTCTGCCTTCTTCCCTTCACCTCCAGGCAACCAGTTTATGAATCCACCCCAGTCACCCCCCTGCAGAAGCTGTAAGGAATCCCCTCTCCCTGTGCCCATTTGTCCCCAAGCAAAGTCTCCCAAATCCTCAGAGGTAAAACAACCACATTCTCCCCACAGATGTCACTCCCTGGTCACCGAGCACGCTCCTGACCAGCCCAGCGCCCCCAAGCCCAGCTCCTCTCCTCCACCTCCCTCCCGCCCTTCTGGCGTCTCTGGTCCTTCTTGTATGGTGACAACCATCACAACTTGCTCAAATTCCTGCCCCAAAGAACTTCCCCAAGGGACTACTGCACCTGCTGTGGTTCCTAGAACCCTCAAAACAGTTATCCCTGCTTCCCTTCCCCTTCGCCTTCCTTGTGATCCTATCTTACCCAGTAGTTATGCTCAGACCAGCCCCCGAGGACCCCCCTGTAGTACCCATGTATATTCCATGGTTCCCCCCACCCTCGATCCTGGCCTACTCTCTGGTCCCCTCAATCAATGCACAGGTCCCCTTCAGTGTCATAACCAGGCTGTGGTGCCCCCTGGTGGCACTTACGGCACTCCCCGGGGCCCACTCCAACCTCATCGCCAGCCTGTGGTGCCTCCTTGTTCTACCCACATCTATTCTTTTATCCCTTTGAGAACACCCTTTGACCCCCAAAATTTACCCATTGCCCCCAGAGCCCGGGGTCACCTTGATGCTATGCCATGTGGCCTCCACGTCTACTCCATGGCTTCTCGAGACTCCCACAAGGAGTCCTCCCAGATTCCTTACAGCTGTCCTGTGCCTTCAACCAAGAGTTCCAGCTGCAGCACTAGTGCCAGCTGTAGTTCACTTTTGGTTATTAGTGAATGCCAAAGTAGTGACAGCAAGAACATCCACCAAAGCGCAAGTGGGAGCCAGAGTGAGAGTGCCCATTGCCCTAGCACAACTTGGACTCAAAGAAAGACCTTCCATCTTAGCAGAAGTCGGAGTGGGAGCAATAGTACCCAAGAAAGCACAAATAAAAACCGGAGAGAGAGTCCTCTACGTTTTGAAGATCAGTGCCAGAGTGAAAGTACCAGACCTAGCAAAAGTCAGGGCCCAATCAAGAGTGCCCTTCGTAACAGAAGTCGGAGCCCAAGCAAGAGTCCTCACCGTAGCAGAAGGCAGGGCCAGAGCAGGAGCCGGAGCAAGACTCGTCCCCACTGTGGCAAAAGTCCGGGGCGGAGCAAGAGTCCCCACCGTAGCAGAGGTCAGGGTCGCAGCAAGAGCCCCCGCCGTAACAAGAAATGAGGGCAGAGAAGGAGTTCCAAGCAACCCAAAAATCTAAGCCAACACAAAACTCATAGACGGTAACAGGGCTGCCAGCCATAGTAAGTATATTCCAGCTGTGGCATCCAGGGCCAACTTGTGGACTCCTCAGCTGAGATCTTTTTCCTCTTTCGACCTATTTCTGTACTCTTCAAGCCTGACTCACGCCCCTCTCCGCGGCCCCCGTAGCAGTCGTTCTGTAAGTCCTCACTTTGATTCACACTTCAAGGTTTCTGTGAGCTCTTCTCATCCCACCTTCCTGGAATCTGGGGACTTTCCCCAGATGACCCTCAGCCCTGTGATACTGAACATTGTGGTGTCAGTCACTGCATGACCTTTAGGTAAGTTACCCTCACCTCTCCACCAAATGTAGAAGGTTGATATTTTTTGTATCCCACTGCACTGTCTCTTGTGGTGCTCATCTAATCTAGGAGATGTGAAAGTGCTTTAGAAAATGGAAGGACTGTTCAGAAAGAAAAAAAATGTCTCCCATCTTTAAATCTGTTCTTTGCCCAGGGCCTCTGTAGTTGCTACCAACCTTCTATAGACTCTACTCAAGAGTCCTCTCCTAGGTCTCAAGGAATGCCCTCATTTTTGGTGAACCCCACGTGCTATTGTGAGAGCTAAAGTTTACTTTCACAACATGGAGTTAGAAAGGCTGGTTTCCCACTACTTTTCTCATACGCTTTTGCTCTGGCAGGCAGAGGCACGATGCAAAGGCAGGAGTGGGCACTTAGCTGCACCCATGTTTGCCCCAGCACTCTAAGGTGGTGGTGGGCTCAGGCAGTAATGGGATAGTGAGGCCTAGAAGACTTACAGGCCTGTTCTCTTTCTTCCAGGCTTCCACAGAGCCCAAATTTCCTGCTACTCGACTGGCTCTGCAGAATTTTGACATGACCTACAGTGTGCAATTTGGAGATCTCTGGCCATCAATCCGGGTCAGTCTCCTCTCAGAGCAGAAGTATGGTGCACTGGTGAATAACTTCGCTGCTGGGGATCGTGTGAGTGCTGAGCTGGAGCAGCTGAAGGCCAGGGACTTTGTGAATGAAGCTGTCTTCCACAGGGAACCAGAGCCTGAGAATAGCCAAACTGCTGCTCCATCCCCTGCGTCCTGGGCTTGCAGTCCAAATCTTCGTTGTTTTACTTTCACCAGAGGGGATGTCAGCCGTTTCCCTCCTGCCAGGTAGGATCTGGATCGAGGCTGGGGCTGTGCTGAGTGTCTGCCAGAAGTATACAGGAAGAGATGCAGCTCTTGTCCTGTTTAATAGGAATCCTAATATTGCTAATATTTACTAAGTGCTTATACATGTTGGGCCTTACCTCCTTTTGTTCTGTCAGCAGTCCTCTGAGGTGGGTAATATTACTGTTTTCCTTTCATCTTTGAGGAAACTGAGGTGCAGAGAAGTTAAGGTTCTTACTTCTGTAGGTCCTTTAGGTAGTAAGTGGTATAGCTAGTATTTAGACCGAGGCAGTCTGACCCCTGCACTTTGAGGGGTCACAGTACCTTCACTTTGAGCCTGGTCTGTGCTACTGCCTAAGAAAGGAAAAAAACTTACACTTCTTATATGAGCACTTACTGCACCCTCTCTAGTTAAAATGTGTTATTTACAATTGCTTTCTTATTTTGCCCCCATCAGAGAGAGTAGGACAGGTAACCTCATGATACCAAAGAAGTGGGCCTTGTCTAGGAAATAGGGCTTGCTTAGGAACGCAAAGTTAGTACTAGACTGGGGAAAAGAAAGGAGACCTTCCAGACATCTTATCCAATGCTCAGATGTATATGAATTTGAATGAAAAAAGATTCTGTAATAAAATGCTAAATTGTGTTTTAGAAATTGAGAAAAGGAGAGCTCAGTGGTAGTTGTAGGATGTGGGAGTTGATATTTGAAGGAGTGTTTCTTTCATTCAGCAAATATTGTCTACCAAATGCCAGGCACGCTAAATTGCACAAGTCACCATGGAACTTGCAGTGTAGTGAGGGAGATAACTGTTGACTATTTATGGTTGTGATAAGTGCTACAGAAGAAAAGTACAAGATGCCATGAAGTCTTTTTTTTTTTCCATGAAGTCTTATAGTTAGAAGATCTAGTGCTGAGGAAGTGAAATTTAAGCTAAGACCTGAAAATGAATAGGAATTAATAGGTGGCATGGGGTTGGGGATGGGAGTGTGAGGCTACAGAAGAAGTCTGTGCTCTGCTTAGTCGTTCAGTCATGTCCGGCTCTTTGCGACCCCATTGACTGTAGGTTGCCAGGTTCCTCTATCCATGGGGAGTCTCCAAGCAAGAATACTGGAGTGGGATCTTGCCAACCCAGGGATCAAAGCCAGGTCTCCCACCTTGCAGGCAGGTTCTTTACCATCTGAACCAAATAAGGAAGGTTTTACAGGCTATATGGGATTATGGACTTTTTCTCTAAAAGGAAGAGAGAGGCATGAAAGGGTTTTTTGTTTGTTTGTTTTGTTGTTGTTTTTATTTGGCATCTGGGATCTTAGTTCCTTGACCAGAGATTGAACTCGTGCCCCCTGCAGTGGAAGTACAGAGTCTTAACCACTGGCCACCAGGGAAGTCCCAGCCATAAAGGTTTTAAGCTGGAGAATGATGTAATCAGCTTTGAATTTTAAAAATATCATTCTGGCTGCTGTGTGGAAAATAGGTTGGAGAGAGGCAAGGCAGAAATGGGATTGTAAATTAGGAGTCTTTGCAGTAGTCTTAGCGGCTGGTTTGAAGGAAGGCTGTATGCTTAAGAGAAGTAAGAGATGAGGCTGGAAAAGTACATGGGAAGCCATGTATGGGAATCTTGAATTCCAGGAGCTTGCAGGCTGGGGAAAGGGGAGTTTCTTCGTGGTTGCTTATAAATGACTGGTTGCTTATAAATGGTTGCTTATAAATGACCCAGCTACCAGAGCTGGGTAGCTTTATACCGTGTGCCTTTTATTATTTATTGCTGTAAATGGCCAATATGTGTTCTAGAGAACCACTGAAGAGGGATTCAGAGCAGAGGAAAGGAATAACATAGAGTGATTATAAGCATGGGCTTTGGAGTTAAGAAAACCTAGGTTTGAATCCTGTCTTCACCACTTACTGATATTAGATATACAGGGCTTCGCTGTTGGTCCAATTGTTAAGGCTCCAAGCTTGCATTGCAGGGGCCACCATGTTGATCCTTGGATCCCTGGTTGGAGAAGTTTCTCATGCCACAAAGTGCAACCAAAAAAAAAAAAAAAAGACATGTGGCATTGGATACCTGAGCCTTGGTTTCCTTATCAGGAAGATAACTTGGAAAGTAATGATAGTAATAGCTGACAAGTATAGCTCACTATGTGCCAGATACTGTAATAAGCATTTGACTTCTGTTAATTATTTCATCCTCACACTAATCCTATCTGGTACATACTCATTACAGATGAGGAAACTGAGGTACAGAGAAGTTGACTGATTTGCTGAAGGTCACACAACTGATGAGCAGGTGGGCTGCATTTGAGATCCAGGTAGTCTGGCTCTAGAATCTGAGTTCTCCTGCCTCATAGGGTTGTGGTAAGAATTAAATCAAATGATGTGTATTAAAAACCAAGTATAGTCCCTGCAATATAACACTTATACATAGTATCTCTTACTATTGATGTTATTGCCATCAAAGTTGTGTTTCAGGAAATTGTTTTAGTCACAGTGAGGAGGGCATAGATTGGAGCAGGGTTAGAGGCCGATTTGAAGGCCCTGGCTTTAGGCAGATCCATGGAGTAAGACCATGTTGTTTTCTAAGTTGCCTGAGGACACTCTGAGAACAGGGGGAAAGCAGATCTCTGTATTTGAATTTTTTCCTTCTTGTCTTGATGGATTCCCTGTAAATCAAGGGGATCTTAACTTCTGGGAAGTTCAAAAATGTATTCATGGAGTCCAGGAACCTCCTGAAATTGAAAAGTTGTTTTGCTTTTCTTTTTAAAATTTTAATTGCAGGATAATCGCTTTACGATGTTGTGTTGGTTGCTGTCATACAACAATGTGAATCAGCCATAAGTATACTGTGCCTTTTTTTTGAAAACAGATATTGTAGCTTTTAACTGATTCTTAAAACTATGAACCAGCCCCCCCCCCAAAAAAAAAGGTTGAGTAATGCTTCTTAAAGAAAGGAATTAAAATAAATTAATAAAAGGAAGGAACTTGATAAGAATGGGTTTTGTGAGCCAGTACAGCTATGATAGCAATTCTATATTTTTCTCTGATTTCTTGTCTTTCTCCTTTGTGAGGTACAAGACACACAGTTTCACAGACAATTCAAGTGTGAAAGGATTGTAGCTCTTGTAGCTGATCCTTAGTGGTACTGTCTCGTGTCTTGTCACATCTTTCTCCCAGAGCTTTCCAGTCAGGGCAGCAAGGACCAAGTTTTCTGTCTCCTTGAGACTGTCCCCAAAGGCTGTCCATGCTGAACTGTGTCTCAGGCTGAATGACTGCACCGCAGTTGCCCTTATGACAACTGTGGGTGAGGAGTCCTTCTGTGACTATCATGTTGTTGTCATCCCCTCTACCCTAATGATTGCTGCCTCTATCTGTGTGTCATTAGCTCTCACTTGGACTCTCCTAACAGCCTTCTCACTGGTGTCTCTGTTTCTAATTTGTTCTTTCTAGCCTACCTAGCTTTCTAAAACTCTCACTAGCCGATCGTGTGATTTTCTTTAAAAAACTTTGGTAACTGCCTACAGGTTATAGTCCAAACTTAATATCTGTTACAACCTTGGCCTCTATTTGCTTTCCAACTTCAATCTCATGTACCTTGTATTTCTCAGTTCAGTTCAGTCGCTCAGTCGTGTCCAACTCTTTGCGACCCCGTGAACCGCAGCACGCCAGGCCTCCCTGTCCATCACCAACTCGCGGAGTTTACCCAAATTCATGTCCATTGAGTTGGTGATGCCATCTAACCATCTCATCCTCTGTCGTCCTCTTCTCCTCCTGCCCTCAATCTTTCCCAGCATCAGGGTCTTTTCCAGTGAGTCAGCTCTTCGCATCAGTTGGCCAAAGTATTGGAGTTTCAGCTTCAACCCCAGTCCTTCCAATGAACACCCAGGACTGATCTCCTTTAGGATGGACCAGTTGGATCTCCTTGTATATCTACACACCACATTTCTCACTGTGTCTGAAAGAAGCTATGAGTTTGGTTCTGTGCCTTTGGTTTTTTTGTTTTCTTCTGCTTAGAATGCACCTCTTCCCCACCCGACTCCCTTTTTGTAACCTAATGAAAGTCCATTGCTTCGTCCAAACTTAAGTCAGATAATTTTAACTCTGACAGGCACAATGGATGGCATTCTTTTCTGAACCCAGAAAGAACTTTGTATCTCAATATGTAACCTAATAAAAGTGAGTTCCTACCACACGCCATTCACTGTTTCAGGTGTTGGAGATGTTATAATGAACAAAACAAGACGAAGTCTCTACCTTCACTCTAATACGGAGAGAGAGAAGGAGAAAAATACACACACACACACACACACACACACCCCTATACTTACAAAGTGAATAATAAATACTTTAAAGATAGATGGGAGTTCAGTTCAGTCGCTCAGTCGTGTCCGACTCTGCGACCCCATGAATCGCAGCATGCCAGGCCTCTCTGTCCAACACCAACTCCCGGAGTTCACTCAAACTCACATCCATCGAGTCGGTGATGCCATCCAGGCATCTCATCCTCTGTTGTCCCCTTTTCCCCCTGCCCCCAATCCCTCCCAGCATCAGAGTCTTTTCCAATGAGTCAACTCTTCGCATGGGGTGGCCAAAGTACTGGAGTTTCAGCTTTAGCATCATTCCTTCCAAAGAACACCCAGGGCTGATCTCCTTTAGGATGGACTGGTTGGATCTCCTTGGAGTCCAAGGGACTCTCAAGAGTCTTTTCCAACACCACAGTTCA
>NW_011494828.1:2281999-2291231 GCF_000754665.1 Bison bison bison
TAGGATGGACTGGTTGGATCTCCTTGGAGTCCAAGGGACTCTCAAGAGTCTTTTCCAACACCACAGTTCAAAAGCATCAGTTCTTCAGCACTCAGCTTTCTTCACAGTCCAACTCACATCCATACATGACCACAGGAAAAACCATAGCCTTGACTAGACAGACCTTTGTTGGCAGAGTAATGTCTCTGCTTTTGAATATGCTGTCTACGTTGGTCATAACTTTCCTTCCAAGGAGTAAGCGTCTTTTAATTTCATGGCTGCAGTCATCATCTGCAGTGATTTTGGAGCCCCCAAAAATAAAGTCTGACACTGTTTCCCCAACTATTAGGGGCTGCTATTTTCAGGTAGAGTGGTTAGGGCATACCAGTGCTTTTTTGGTGAGGTAACTTTCGCGGAGGACCTGAAAGAAGTGAGGAAGCAAATGAGGTATGTTTGGAGGAAATATGCTGCGTGCAGAAAGCAGAACAACTACAAAACAGGAGTATGCGTAGCTTAATTAAGGAATAGCAAGATGAGTAGTGTGGCTGGAATTGGGTGAGTTGATTTCTGTTTTAAAAGGCTGGCTGCTATGTAGATGAATGAGTGAGTGAGTACACAACTGAGGGTGGGTTGGAGAAATGAGTTTTTGCTGCATAGAGCTCAGTAATCCCTGAGGGTATGGACTTGAGACCTTGACTTCCAGTGGGTCTCCTGACTTGGCCTTTCACTCTAAGGTGGTCTCTTCTCTTCTAGGCTTGGCAGCCTGGGTCTCATGGACTACTACCTGATGGATGCTGCATCCTTGCTGCCTGTCCTAGCCCTGGGCCTGCAGCCTGGTGACACCGTGCTTGACCTGTGTGCAGCCCCTGGGGGGAAGACACTAGCATTGCTTCAGACTGGCTGTTGCCGTAAGTTAGAGGGCTGTGTCTTGAGCAGGGAGGGCTCCCCTCCCCTCCCTCCCCCAGTCAGGGGCTCATTGAATATGATGAGCTCTCTGGTCCAGGTCAGAGGTAGGGGAGTACTTGCTAAGCTGGTTTGTTTTTTCTGTTTGCAGTGACTTCCTCTCTTTCTCTGTCAGGTGGCCAAAGAAGACTGCCAAGCAGAGCAAGGTCTTTGAAAGCAGATTAAAGCAAAGCCCTGATTAATCTACCACATGACACTTTTCACCCCTCTGCATCTTTTCCCTTTGTCTATAAGTTCCATTTTCTTAGCCTGACAGCTAAAATGATAAGATCTGGCCACAGCAGTCCTTTAGAGCTTTAATATGTCATTATTCCCCAGGCTTTATGTGCTTCAGCCATATCCTGCTACTCTTTGTTGCCTGAATAAGGCTCTACCTTTGCTCATGTTACAGATTCTCTCTGGAATAGCCCCATCCTATCACCCTCTTAACTCTCAAGCCTCAGCTCAAGTGTGCCACCTCCAGGAAGTCTTCTCTCATGATCTCTGCTGGCCAGCTGCGAGTGTGTCCTCTGTCTCCTGCGCTCTCACACTCTGGGCATCACCCTTGAAACAGTACATTAGCCTTGCATCAGAGGATAATGGGTATACATGTTCTTTCTCCCCAAGATAAGGAGTTCCTTGAGGACAGGTCTAAGACTTACTCAGTAGTATAGCTCAGCCTGGGCCTTGTTCATTGTAAATGTTCATTTCAGCCATCCATTTGCTGACATCCTGCCTTAATATAAACAGTATTTTTATCTTGAGAAAGATTCACAAGGAGGCTGTGATTTTTATTTATTCATTCATTCATTTCTTGGCTGTGCTGGGTCTTTGTTGCTGTGCATGGACTTTTTCCAGTTGTGGCAGTTGGGGTCTACTGTCTAGCTGCTGTGCTCAAGATTTTCGTTGCCGTGACTTTTCTGGTCACAGAGCATAGGCTCTTGGGTTCATGGGCTCAGTAGTTATGGTACACGGGCATAGTTGCCCCGTGGCATTGGAATCTTCACCCCATGACCCCTGCGTTGGCAGGCACATTCTTAACCACTGGACCACCAGGGAAGCCAGAAGGGAGGGGATGGCTGTGACACTGATCCTGGAGCTCAGCCAGGCTTCCCTTGCCATAGCCTTTTTTATTGGGCCTGGACCCTTCTTTTCCAGTTCTTATCAGCCAACTTGCACAGTTTGAATTAGCTTCCAGCCTCAAGGTAGGCCCTACAGGTGATTCAGAGAGGTACTACATTTGATTTCCACATTCTGGAAGTCCAGAGGGAATGAAGAAATGTTGATATGGCTTAATGGGTCCAATCGCCCTAGGCTGGGCTATGCTGATCTGACTGACTGCTGTGAAAATTCATCAGAAGGGGGAATGGATAAGGTGGAATTTCTTGGATGAGGAGGAACTAGAACTCAGAAGAGGAAGAAGGGCCAAAGAAGTAATTTAGAGTTGCTTTTCTAAAGGAGTTAGAGATAGGCCCAGAACTGGAACCCAGATTTTCTCTTCTCAATTGATATCCTGCTGCAAATTCTTCTTGAGCAGAGAATCCAATTTTGACTTCTTTGAGTGCCCTCAAAAATTAGGACATATTTCTTTGTGGGGAGACTAAAGTGGTTCACTCACTAGATAAAAGTATGTACTCTCTAGTTCTTCACCACAGTACCCACTGCTCTCTTTCATTCCTTGACTCCGAGGCCAGGTATCAATTGCCATTTATTATTAAGCTCACAGTAATATTTTTCTTAGAGCCAAGAGTGAAGTGAAATATTTCTCAAACTCGTGTCTATCACAAAAGGGAAAGTGAAAGGTAGATGGTGAATCATTCAGGTTTAGGCTTGGTTGTATACAATAGAAAACTCAACTAACTGACTTAAAGAAGAAATGTTTATTCTTCTCTTACGTATGAGAGCTGGAATATAGGCAGTCCAGGACTGGCATGGAGGCTCCACAGTTATCAGGGTTTCTTCTTTCTTTTTGCAACCTATTTTATTGCTGTCTTCCATCCTCAGGATTGCCTCATGCCTCCAACATGACTGCTTGACTACTGGAATTCCAATCATTACATTCAAATTCCAGGCAGGAAGAAAAGTCTGGACAAAAGGGGCACATCTCCTGATTGTGTCAGCTTCTTTTTATTTATTTATTTTTAATTTTTTAAATTTAATTTTGACTGTATTGGGTCTTTGTTGCTTGGTGGGTTTTCTCTCATTGCCACAAGCAGGGGGCTACTCCCTAGTTGTGGTGCACGGGCTTCTTACTGCAGTGGCTTCTCTCGTTGAGCACAGGCTCTGGGGCGTATGAGCTTCGGTAATTGTGGCACATGGGCTTAGTTGCCCCTTGGCATGTGGAATCCTCTCAGATGAGGGATCAAACCCGTGTCCCCTGCATTGGCGGGTAGAATCCTAACTACTGGATCACCAGGAAAGTCCCTGTATCAGCTTGTGTTTTTTATATATAATTTTTATTTATTTTTGGCTGTGCTGGGTCTTTGTTGCTGCGTGGGCTTTTCTCTAATTGCAACGAGCAGGGGCTACTGTCCAGTTGTGGTACGTGGGCTTCTCATTGCGGTGGCTTCTCCTGTTGCACAGCACGGGCTCTAGGGCACACAAGCATCAGTAGGTGCAACCTGTGGTATTAGTAGTTGCGGCTTCTGGACTCTAGAGCATAGGTTCAGTAGTTGTGGAGCTGGGGCTTAGCTTCTCCATGGCATGTGGGATCTTCCTGGACCAGGGATTAAACCCATGTCTCCTGCATGGCAGGTGGATTCTTTACCACTGAGCCACAAGGGAAGCCCTGTATCAGCTTCTTTTAAACATCTTACCAGAAGTCCCACACAGTAATTCTGCCTACAACTCACTGACCAGAACTTAGTCTTATAGTTTTACTTAGTTGTAAAAGGAGGCTGGGAAATGTAGTCTTTTGGGGGATATTGCTCCCCTCTCTCTCAAATAAAATTGGAGTTCTGAAACTAAGGAATTGTTGTTTAGTTGCTCAGTCATGTCTGACTCTTTTTTTCCTCATGGACTATAGCCCTTCAGGCTCCTCTGTCCATGGAATTTTCGAGGCCAGAATACTGAAGTAGGTTGCCATTTTTTTCTCCAAGGGATCTTCCTGACCCAAGGATTGAACCCATGTCTCTACGTGTCCTGGATTGCAGGTGGATTCTTTACAGCTGAGCCGCTGGGGAAGCCCATACTAAGGAATAAGAGTAGAATTTAAATTGGGGGTAAATAATATGTAGTATCTACCAAAGATGAAGAGAAATGTATATTTCAAGAAAGGTGAGAGAGCATATTTTTTAAAGAAATAAATGTTTTAGCCTAGTCTACTTTGTTTATTTATATAACCTTTCTGGACTAAGTTGGTGTTTGCCTTTGCAGCCCCCACTCCAGAGTGTCTAGTACTGTGCTTTGCATATAATAAATGTTTCTCCTCCACTTGCCCCTGCCTTGGGGGTCTGCGTTGATTGGCTGTGCCTGAGAATTTGTCTGACTCTCCATCGGCACCGTTGCTGGTGGGATGCTTTGTTGTGCAATGGCCTCTGAAGTTTCTTTATACCTGCAGGCATAAGATGTTCCTACTACCCAGAATGTTTATAGATGCAGTGCAATTCCTGTTAAGAGTCCAAGGGCGTTTTTTTACAGAGGTAGAAAAAAAAATCCTAAAATTTATACTCCCACAGGCAATCTCGCTGCCAATGATCTCTCCACGTCACGAACGAGCAGGCTACAGAGGGTCCTTCACAGCTATGTGCCTCAAGATGTCAGGGATAAGAATCGAGTTCGAGTCACATCATGGGATGGCAGGAAATGGGGAGAATTGGAGGGGGACACCTATGACCGGGTGAGTGATTCCTGACCTGGGACATCCAGCTAGCCAAACCTGGCATTCCCTCCTGGTGCTAGGCCCTGATCAGGTAGGATCTAGCCATATGTATTGGAAGATGTAGGGCTGATTGTGGACCTGGCCAACTCTCTCCTTAGGTGATGTGATGAAAACAGCCATCTGCAGAACTGTCAGTTCAGCTTAGATGACTGCCTGCTATCTTGATTAGAGGGAACAAAAAGAGTTTGAACCTGTCTGGCTGGAAAAAAATTAATTAGGCTTATTTTATTTCACTACTCACTTGGCTGCACAGTAACCCTCATTAAAGTAAGTATGATTAAGCTCATTTTATTTAGTTTTGAATATTTATACAGTACATGATGTAAAATGCAGAAGGCTCAATATGGTATCTGGAGAAAACTGTGTTTTCTTCTTAATCCTGTCTCACGGCTGTCTATTTCCTCTCCCTACATATTGTCTGTATTTTCTTCTGTATCCCCTTAAAATATTTTCTTTGTGTATATACAAATATAAATGTGTATATAAAAAATAATAGGAATGGTAGTGTATTATGCTTACTATTCTGAACTTTGTATTTTTTTTTAGTTAATAATATGCCCTGAAGTCAAACTTTTGGTTTTGTTTTTGGAGTATGATTGCTGGATAACAGTTTATATGTACTTAGGATATTGACAAAGGTTACTGAATCACTCCCTGTGAAGGCTAAATCAGTTTCACTTCTACTGGTAATGAATAAGGGCACTATTTCCTCATATCCTGCCACCATTGGAGTTATCCAACTTTTTGGTTTTTGCGGAAAGTCATTTTACATCTTTAAGTTATTTATATTTTCTTTTATTTATCATTTTTTAAATTCTTATTTTTATTAGAGTATAGTTGCTTTACAGTGTTGTGTTAGCTTCTGCTTTATAGCATGGTGAATCAATTATAGCATGGTGAATCAGTTATATGTATCCCCTCTTTTTTTAGATTTCCTTCCCATTTAGGTCACCACATACCATTAAGTAGAGTTTCATGTGCTCTACAGCAGGTTCTTATTAGTTATGTGTTTTATACATAGTAGTATATATATGTCAATCCCAGTCTCCCAGTTTATCCCACCCCCTCTTCCCTCCTGGGCCTCCCTGATAGTCAGTTGGTAAAGAATCTGCCTGCAATGCAGGAGACCCCAGTTCGAATCCTGGGTCGGGAAGATCCACTGGAGAAAGGATAGGCTACCCACTTCAGTATTCTTGGGCATCCCTTGTGGCTCAGCTGGTAAAGAGTCTGCCTGCAATGCGGGAGACCTCAGTTCTTTTCTTGGGTTGGGAAGATCTCCTGGAGAAGGGAAAGGCTACCCACTCCAGTATTCTAGCCTAGAGAATTCCATGGACTGTATATGGGGTTGCAAAGAGTCAGACATGACTGAGCAACTTTCACTTTGACTTTCCCTTCCCTCCTTGGTATCCGTAAGTTTATTCTCTGCACCTGTGTCTCTCTGCTTTGCAGGTAAGTTCATCCATATAATTTTTCTAGATTCCACATGTAAGTGACATTTTATTTGTTTTTCTCTTTCTGACTTACTACACTCTATATGACAGTCTCTAGGTCTATCCTTGCCTCTGCAAATGGCACAGTTTTGTTCCTTTTTATGGCTGAATGATGTTCCATTGTATGAATATATATATGGGAAGATTCCCCTGGAGAAGGGCATGGCAACCCACTCTAGTTTTCTTGTAGGCTTCCCAGGTGGCTCAGTAGTAAAGAATCTGCCTGCCACTGCAGGAGAGGAGGGTTTGATCCCTGGGTAGGGAAGATCCCCTGGAGAAGGAAATGGCAACCCACTCCAGTAGTGTTGTCTGGGAAATCCCATGGACAGAGGAGCCTGGCAGGCCATAGTCCATGGGGTTGCAAGAGAATCTGACATGACTTAGCAATTAAACAACAATAACAGTATATATGTACAACATCTTTATTCCTTCGTTGATAGACATTTAGGTTGCTTCAGTGTCTTGCCTATTGTAAATAGTGCTAAATGAATATTGGGATGCATGTGTCTTTTGAATTATGGTTTTCTCTGGTTATATGCCCAGGAATGGGATTGCTGGGTCATATGGTAGTTCTGCTTCCCAGGTGCCTCAGTGGTAAATAATCTGCCTGCCAGTGTCGGAGATACAGGAGAGGTGGGTTCAATCCCTGGGTCGGGAAGTTCCCCTGGAGAAGGAAATGGCAACCCACTCCAGTATTCTTGCCTGGAAAATCTCATGGATAGTGGAGCCTGGCAGGCTACAATCCATGGGGTCACAAAGAGTCGGATGCGACTGAGTACACACACACACACACACAGAGTAGTTCTGTTTTTAGTTTTTTGATGAACCTCCATACTATCCTCCATAGTGGCTGCACCAATTTACATTCCCACTAACAGTGGAGGAGAGTTCCCTGTATTTTCTAATCGGCACATTCTAAAATTATTTATTTAAAATATATACTTCTAAAAATATAAAATATATGTATACAGCTATTGCCTCTGTGTTGTCATCTGACGCATTTTTCCCTTCTGTTCAGTTCTTACCATCTTGCCTCAGCCACTCTAAGACATGGAAAGAAAGACCAAGGCTTATAGAATCTTGGATAGCTTGAGAGACCTGCTTCCCATCTCTGTAGGAATCCCCTATTCAACCTTTTTGGCATACAGGCAGCAGAGTAGAGGGAGCATGACCTCTGCTGTCGACCTAACTTGTTTTTGTATCACAGAGGTGCCACTTATTGACTTTGAGACAGCTGCTTGATCTCCGTGAACTTCAGCCTCTTTGTTTGTAAAATAGAAAATGATTATTATGAGGATTAATAATGAGCATATCCAGGGAAAGTGCTCAGTACATCAACTGGCTATGAAGATTAAACAGGTAGTAGCCATCATCATTATTCAGCTTGTGTTTGCATACTTTTGGTGACAGGGGCTCACTCAGGTTTTGTGTTGAACACCTCTGCTATTAGAAAAATTCTTTCTCTTACTGAATTAAAATCTCTAGATTTTATGGTATATGGCTGAGTTCAAGGATTCTAGAGTCAGACTGCTTGGTTTGGAATCCTGGCTCCATCACTTACCAGCCAGAGAAGTTAACCTTTCAGTTTAAACTTCAGTTTCTTCCTCTGTAAAGTAAGGATAATATTAATGCCTATCCCATAGGTGGAGATTAAATAGAATGCATGTAGAATGCTCCTGGCATATAGAAAGCATTTAATAATATTGTCATCATCACAGTCCCTTTTATTTTTATTATTTCCATTCATTAATTCTAGCTATGCCTTCTGTAACAATGCGCTGCCTCCCATTTCATGTGAAATGGAACATTTCAGACAAACATTTCAGATGTTTGTCTGAAGCATTTCAGATGTTTGAAAACAGCTTTAATGTCCTGAAGATGTCTTTGTTAATTTATTCATTGAACAAATAGTTGTGTACCACATACTGTGTTAGGCAAGTGTTAAGCACTTCAGATTCAAAGAAGAATACTATCTCAGGACTCCATACACTCTTGGTAATTTCGTTTCTACCCCAGCTCTACCTGGCCATCAGCTGGAGTGCCAGAGCTCCTTATTTTCATGGCAAGATAGACCTACCTGTCTTCCCACTTAACAGCTTCCCTTTTATATATGCCGCATTTATACCTTTTCCAATCTCTTTATATTTAGCCTTATTAAATAACTACCCTTTAGATATGTCTCTCATATACTCCCTAGAATTGGGTTTTGCTTTTTGAACCAATCTGAAAATTTTTCTCTTTTAAAACAATTAATGTCCCTGATATATTTGGTTTTGGCTCTGTCAAAGTATTTACTGAGTTTGTTTTACTTACTGTTTCTTTCACTGTGTAATCTCTTAAATTTTTTTTTTTATTTAGGAAGGTTTATATTTTAATTCTACATTCAGTTCAGTTCAGTTCAGTTCAGTTCAGTTGCTCAGTCGTGTCCGACTCTTTGTGACCCCATGAATCGCAGCACGCCAGGCTTCCCTGTCCATCACCAACTCCTGGAGTTCACTCAGACTCACATCCATTGAGTCAGTGATGCCATCCAGCCATCTCATCCTCTGTCGTCCCCTTCTCCTCCTGCCCCCAATCCCTCCCAGCATCAGAGTCTTTTCCAATGAGTCAACTCTTCGCATGAGGTGGCCAAAGTACTGGAGTTTCAGCTTTAGCATCATTCCTTCCAAAGAAATCCCAGGGCTGATCTCCTTCAGAATGGACTGGTTGGATCTCCTTGCAGTCCAAGGGACTCTCAAGAGTCTTCTCCAACACCACACTTCAAAAACATCGATTCATCGGTGCTCAGTCTTCTTCACAGTCCAACTCTCACATCCATACATGACCACAGGAAAAACCATAGCCTTGACTAGACAGACCTTTGTTGGCAAAGTAATGTCTCTGCTTTTCAATATGCTATCTAGGTTGGTCATAACTTTCCTTCCAAGGAGTAAGCGTCTTT
>NW_011494828.1:2291381-2296440 GCF_000754665.1 Bison bison bison
ACTTTCCCTTTCATCAAGAGGCTTTTTAGTTCCTTTTCACTTTCTGCCATAAGGGTGGTGTCATCTGCATATCTGAGGTTATTGATATTTCTCCTGGCAATCTTGATTCCAGCTTGTGCTTCATCCAGTCCAGCGTTTCTCATGATGTACGCTGCATATAAGTTAAATTAGCAGGGTGACAATATACAGCCTTGACGTACTCCTTTTCCTATTTGGAACCAGTCTGTTGTTCCCTGTCCAGTTCTAACTGTTGCTTCCTGACCTGCATACAGATTTCTCAAGAGGCAGGTCAGGTGGTCTGGTATTCCCATCTCTTTCAGAATTTTCCACAGTTTATTATGATCCACACAGTCTTTTTAATCCTGCCAACGGGCATGTGAAAAAATGCTCAACATTGCTAATTTTTAGAAAATGCAAATCAAAAATACAATGTGACTTCACACTGGTCAGAATGGCCATTATCAAAAAGTCTACAAATAATTGAGACTTTCCTGGTGGTCCAGTGGTTAAGACTCCATGCTGCCAATGCACGGAGTGCAGATTTGGTCCCTGATCAGGGAACTAAGATCCCACATGCTGTGTGGCATGGCCAAAAAGATTAAAAAAAAAAAATTGTCTACAAATAATAAATGCTGGAGAGGTTGTGGAGAAGAGAACCTTCTTACATGGTTGGTGGGAATATAAATTGGTGCAGCCATTATAGAAAACAGTATGGAGGTTCCTTAAAAAACTAAAAGTAGAGTTGCCATGGGATCCAGCTATCCCACTCCTGGACATATGTCCAGACAAAACTATAATTAGCAGCATTATTTACAAGAGCCAAGACTTGGAAGCAACCTAAATGTCTATTGACAGATGAGTGGATAAAGATGATGTGATACATATATTAAATGGAATATGCCTCAGCCATAAAAAAGAATGAAATAGTGCCATTTGCAGCAACATGGATGAATCTAGAGATTATCATACTAAGTGAAGTAACTCAGACAGAGAAAGACAAATCACTTATAAGTAGAATCTTAAAAAAAAGATACAAATGAGCTTATTTACAAGATGGAAACAGATTCACAGGAATAGAAAACAAAGTTATGGTTACCAAAGGAGAAAGAGGGATGGGATAAGTTAGGGGTTTTGGATTAGTGGATGCAAACTACTGTATGTGGAATAGATAAACAGGGTCCTGGGAGTTCCCTGGTGGCCTAACGGTTAGAATTCCGGGCTTTCACTGCTGTGGCCTGGGTTGAATCCCTGGTCAGGGAACTGAATGCCCACAAGCCACACAGCACAGCCAAAAGAAAAAAGGAACAAGGTCCTACTGCATAGCACAGGGAACTATATTCAATATCTTATAATAGAAAAGAATCTGAAAAATAATATATATGTGTTTGTTTGGTTTTTTTACTGAATCTCTTTGCTGTATACCAGAAACTAACACAACGTCATAGGTCAACTATACTTCAAATTGGAGAAAAAAAAAAGAAGCCATCAGCTTCAGCTCTGGAATGCCTCCTTGGATTTGTACTCCTGGTTTTTCTTTGGCTTCTACGGATTTCTCTAATTTTCTTTGAGCTATGCATTTAAAAATATTGACTTTTTAAAATTATTTTATCTATCCTTTTTAGGTATTTTGTATTACAAGGGTTTCAGGAAACAGAGGGTATTGTCATGTGGTTTCTAAACATCCCAGTGACCCTTCTCTGAGCTTTCCTATCCCTTCTCTGAGCATTCTTATTTAATTAACGTCTCTTTTTCTGAACGCTAGTCCTATCACATTTCTTGAGATATGACCTGACCAGAGTACAGGGTAATCATTTATCTTACTCTGTGTGTGCTATATCAATTCATGTAGCCAAAGAATGCATCAGAATATTGAACTCTGGGTCATTACTAATTTACATGGAATTTCTGCTTAACTGAAAATTTACAGATCTTTTCCATAGATGATTTTTACTTTTTTGAAATGTAAATATAGGACTAGTTTTTGGGGGGAGGTCAGGGGCTCTTTTTGTTTTGTTTTGCTGCCCATCAGAGTAGGCTTTTAATAAATAAATGCATGACTTTGTTTATTTTTGGCTGTGCTGTGTGACTTGTGGGGTCTTGGTTCCCTGACTGGGGATCAAACCCAGGCCCTGAGCAGAGAAAGTGGGGAGTCCTAACCACTGGACCGCTGGAGAATTCCCCAATAAGTGAATGACTTTGCATCTCTCACTTTAAAACTTTTCCATGTTGAATATGACATTGTTTTAGAATAAGATAATTTTGAATCCTGATCCTGTTACTCAGTGTATTAGGTACCCTTTGGGCATTATATCATCTGTAAGTTGGATGTTTTTATTCAAATAGCTAGGGACAGAGTTAAGGACAGAGCTCTGAAACACGGAAGACTTCTTTTTAGGTTGATATCAATTATTTAATTACAATTATTTATATGTTGGTTTTGGTTTTTTGACCAGCCATAAGGATACCTAGATGTACTATTTCCCCACTCTTTATTTCAGAGTTGTCCACCAGGTTAAAGTGAGAAGCTTTGTCAGATACTCTGCAGTTGGGGGATGGGCCAGGGGAGCACTCTGCTGAATCCTCCAGGTCAAGGGACTAAACTAGCCCTGACCTAAGGAAGAGGAGCCTGTAAGGAGCTCTAATTGTCGCCCTTTTACACTCCTGGGCAGGTGCTAGTGGATGTGCCCTGTACCACAGACCGCCACTCCCTTCATGAGGAGGAAAACAGCATCTTCCAGCGTTCGAGGAAGAAGGAGCGGCAGATGTTGCCTGTGTTGCAGGTGCAGCTTCTTGCGTGAGTAACAGATTTACAAAAACCCGGAGCTTTGGGAAAGAGTGATCTGGGAGTCTGGGGTGCTGGAAGCTGTTGCCAAGACCGTCACCCATAGAAGGGTTTTCTGTTTGGGAATCTGCCTGAAGGAGACAAACATCACAGGATGGTCTTCCTCTGGGACATAAAAACTCTATGTGGTAGAAATACATAGCAGGATGGACTGCACAGATTGACTTTTACCTCCAGGCTAACCCCTAACCCCATGTCAATGATTAACACAATTTTGAAATATGTACTGAGGTCAAGGCTCTGTACAGCTGGGATAAGAACTTGGTTCATAGCCAGTATCAGAGTTTGGTCTATAACTGGAGTCAAAGATCAGGTGACTGTTTGAAGACAGCTTTTGGAGGAGAGCCCATGGAGTAAGGTTAGGTTACTCTCTGCTTTGAGAACAGCTTTTCAGATAATGTCATTGTGGAAGGCACACAGAGGCTAACACAGTCACCCATCCCACAGCTGGCTCCCCATCCTTCCATCTTCCGTTGCCCTTCTGCTTCTGGAAAGCTCATTAGTCACTGCCACTCTCTCTCTCTCTTTTTACAGGGCTGGACTCCTTGCCACCAAACCAGGAGGCCACATTGTCTATTCTACCTGCTCACTTTCACATTTACAGAATGAGTATGTGGTGCAAGGCGCCATCGAGCTCCTGGACAATCAATACAGCATCAAGGTTCAGGTGGAAGACTTGACTCACTTCCGAAAGCTTTTCATGAACACGTTTTCTTTCTTCCCATCCTGCCAGGTTGGGGAGCTGGTAATCCCAAACCTCATGGCCAATTTTGGGCCTATGTACTTTTGCAAAATGTGTAGAATGACTTAGCATCGCCCTGTTCCTGAAGTCCTGGTGTAGGAAGACTGGGTGTACTCTTGGGGAGACCAGTGGTAAACCTCCATCCCATTCAAGTCTTTCTATAGATGGTTTTCAGCAGTAGGAAGTAGGAGTTTTTCTGTCCTGCTGTCCAATTGTGGAGCATCAGCAGGTTTCTAACTCACTTATTACAACCCACTTCCAATCCCTACGCCCCATCTTTGAGCCTGTACTAAAGGTTCCTGCCCCATTAGGGGTTTAGGAGGAGGAACCAGTATGTTGTAAACTTGGGAAGAAGCATTTAGCCAATAAAATTGTTGAAGCTCCATCGAGCTGGGGCTAAAGTTGGGGGGGTCTCATGTCAGTCCAAGTTTTGTTAGTACCTCTTGTACCAGGTGCTGCTACTGAGCACTAGCTCTCAGGTACCCAGAGTCCAGGACCTCAGCCTGGTTATAGGCCTCTGGTTACAGAACCCCTCTCACACTTGAGATGAGTTTTGCATGATAAGTCTTGAGCAGTTGAAGTACCTACACAAGCCTGCCAAGTTTCTCCATATGGCCCATGATCTGATTTCAGGAACAAGTAACTGAAAATGTTAAGCCAGTGCATTATAATCTGCTTACTTAACATCAAGAAGGCTCTCCAGAGCCGAATAATTCAGGCATCCTCCTACTATCAACAGCACTGTTGCCCAAATCTGGCTGGGAAGCTGCTTCTGCCTCAGGCTGTGATACTCTCTTGTGTGTTTCTTTCCTTGTTCACTCCTCTAGTAAGTATTCCTTGAGCTCCTGTATGACAGGTGGCCAGGGAACTGCTGGGGATGTATGCTTGGGACTGTGGGAGAAAATGAGGCCCCTTCATTCTTCAGAATGGCAGCTCTCTGAGCACCTAGGAATTGCCTAATGTCTTATTTTGTTATCTTCAGGTTTTTTTTGCTGTTGTTGTTCCTGGTCCACGACTGAGCTCTGGTGCTAGTTCTCTGGCTAACCCCAAATCCCTCAGAGCTATTCTCCCAGCATCACAGGCTCTCACTTCACACAGTGTGTGTTTGGAGCAATATTACATCATGTAATGCCTGACTGTTAGTTGTGTTGTTTTTGTAACTTTAGCAAATAAGGCAGTTCTTTAAAGGTAGGGATATTAAAAATTGCTTATGGTCACTTGCAGATACTACTTTTTTTATTAAATTTTTTTTCTGAAAAACTGATTCTTGCATGGAAGAGGATTCTTCCTACTTTCCTTAACCCTTCTCTTCCTCTTTCTGTCTCTCCTTTTGTTCTTTAAGCCTTTCCTGCTAATCCTTGTTTGGGTATTAGAGGTGTCAGCTGAGAAGGATTTTAGATGAGGTTAAGCCTTCTCCCTTCTTGGAATTTGCATCGTAACTGAGGGCCCTGAAAGATCTTTCAGACTCAGAATCA
>NW_011494828.1:2296540-2308386 GCF_000754665.1 Bison bison bison
CAAGTAAAGCTAGGAAGATGGAGCTCCAGGAAGTAGGACTCTAATTAGCTTCCATGTGTGCTGTTTGGTTCCTGCCTGCTGTTTACTCAACATTCAGTACTTGCTGAGGCTTGGAGGCCTTAGGTGCCTGGGTTTCTTCCCTTGGCCTCCTGGGTAGCCAGTCTGGTGCTAATTAAATGCTAAGCAGTGATAATTCAAGGGGATAGCATCTCCTGCACTTGGGGTCGAAGTCTATTTGGGGACAGAGAGACGCAGATAAGAAAAGCAGAGATCTGCTTTGGAAAATAGTTTATCTCCTATAATTGAACGTTTACCTACAACTCACTTATTCCAATATTAGGGATAAATCCAAGAGAAACTCTTACATGTACATCAGGAGATACATACAAGAATGTTTTCATAGCAGCCCTGGTCACAAAAGCAAACCCAAATACCATGAGCAAGAGAGTGGACAAATAAACTGGAATGTTCACACAGTGGAATATTATACTGGTTTTGAAACAAGTGAACTACAGTGACACATAACAATATGAATGATTCTTAGCAATAAAATATTAAATGTTTAGTCCCAAAGATTAAATGTAGCATGATACTTAAAAAAAAATTTCTTTTTTGTTATTATTTACACAGTATAATTTATCAGTACTAAATGTACCATTTAAATGTGTTTGATAATTCCTTATAATAGTATAACCATCATCACCATAAAAATATAGAAAACAATTCCATCTCCTAAAATGTTTTCTTGTGCTCCTTTGCACTTAATTCCTTTCCCTAATCCCTGGTTCCAGGTAATCACTGATCTGCTTTTTGTCACTGTAGTTTTGCCTATTTTAGAATTTCACATTATGGAAAAGAGTTGATTTACAGCTGGATTGGAAAAGCTCTGTCTATCTATCTGGATGTCTGGTTTTTCACTGTTGGCCCAGATAAAGGCATTGGTATTTCTGTTGTGCTATTTAAATCTGAACTTCCCCTGGTGACTCCTAGGGTTATTTTATTTACTGACTGTTTACAACTGGTATAACTGGTTATATACATGTGACTTGACTACATGACTGGAACTTGACTACAAAACCCTGCTAAGAACTGATTTGAGCTCTCTCACAGCCGAGATTCTTCACATAGATCATGGTGATTCAATCCAAATACAGAGTACTTTGCTTCACAGCCTTGCTAATACTTGGTATTTTAAGTTTTAAATGTCACATACTATCCCAATGCAATATGACTTTGCCATTTCCTTCCCTAAGACACAGTCTGTTTCCTCACCCCTTTAATCTGGGCTAACTGTATGATTTGCTTGGACCAGTTAAGCTTGGTGGAATGAATGCTGTGTAAGTTCTAAGTTTAGGCCTCAAGAGACCTTGCAGCTTTCACTGTTACCTTGGCTCTTTTTTACTGCTATGTGAAGAAGCCCAGGCCAGCGGCAGGTGACACGTGATGGACACTAAGCTAAGACCTTCTAACCTCAGCTAAGTGGTTAAATAACCCAAACCGCATGAGTGAACCCAGTCAAGACCAATATAACTTGCTGATGCTTAGAATCATTAGCAAACAAAATGGTTGTTTGTAAACCACTGAGTTTGGGGATGATTTGTTACACAGCAGCAAAGATTGACACGTGGAAAACCCAGATCTGTCGTTTACTTATCTGCTTCTAATTCTTTGTTCTTTCTGCATTGCCTGCAGGGGCAAGTTCAAACTCTGCCCTGGCCCCTGGTTGTTGATGGTGTTTCACCTCCCTATCCCCCAATGCACCCTTCTCTCACTAGTCATTTGTGTATCCCAAGTGTAACCTATCCCCTATGACCTCTGTGTCATGATACATTGTCTTTTCTGTCTAAATGCCCTTTTCTCTGTTCTTGCTAGCCCAGATTTCCATCTCCTCCAGGAAGCCTTCTCTGATTCCTTTAAAGAAGACTAAGTTGTTCTTTTTCTGTGCTTCCCCTGCCCTTTGTATATGTTATGAATATAACGCTTCCCTTGTGTGGTTTCTCTCCTCACCACAACCCTGAACTGAGAGTTATTCAGGGCAGGAAGCGTGTATTCATTTTTGTATCTCTAATCGCCCAACACCAATATGTTTGGTACATATAAGGTGTAAGTACAGACTATCATGTGGTAGACCTAATCCTAGATACTAGAGAGAGGGGTGAACAGAACAGACAAGTCGTTTTTCTCAAGGGATGTACAACCTAGTGGGCAAGATGGAAAAGAAATTGCAAGTGAATTACAAGTAAATTACAAGGGAGCAAAGTATTGAGAGAAGTGTAGAGTGCTTATTACCTGGGAGACCTAATGTAGTGTGGTGGAGTGCGTGCGTGCTCAGTCGTATCCAACTCTGTGACCCCATGGATTGTAGCCCACCAGGCTTCTCTGTCCATAGAATTTTCCAGGCAAGAATACTGGAGCGGGTTGCCATTTGCTACTCCAGGGGATCTTCCCGACCCAGGGATCAAACGCACGTCTCCTGTGTCTCCCTCACAGGAGGGAGGGTGGCAGATGGATTCTTTTACCACTGAGCCACCTGGGTGGCCGGGAGGAAGATGTGTTCAGACAGACCTGGGGGTGAGGAGGAGAGGGATGTGTGTATATGAAAGGTACCTTCCAGCAGAGATAAGGGGCCATGTGACTGAAGCTTCTGAAACAGGAGACTACATTCTGGAACCTGAAAGGTCTAGTGTGTTGCAACATGGAGAGAAGGGGATGCTTGTGAAATATGAGGTTAGAGAACAGGCAGAAGCCAGTGGGCTCTGAAGCAGTGAATACTTGGAGTAATTGAAAGCCATTGTAGGAGTTTTAAGCTGGGAAGTGACCTGATCAGATTTCCAAGGGCCTCCCACTGGGAATATAATTATCAATAGTAGTTGCTGAATGAGGAAGTTAAATAATGACATAACAGAAAATGTTTCTGAAGGTCAGTCCAGTACTTAAGCTTCCTTAGCCCTCCCCTCTATGAGTAAACAGAGCTGTGGAACTCCCTGCTGCTCGTACTGAAGTTTGAGGTGCCACACCAGGAGGCACGCTGGCAAAGTCAGATGTACCCAGAAGGGTGACCAGGACGGAGAGGCAACTGAAGGTGTCATCCTGGAAAGAACAATGGGAGCATTAAGCCAGGAGATGGCTGTTCTCTTGCTCTTTGTACCTCCCCTGCTTGACCCATACCTGCTTCACCTGCACCCTACTCACCTGACCTTCCTACATACTTGCCCCAGGCCATATTCTAACTTTAGACCCTGTGACAGCTTATCAAAGGGGTGCTGAGGAGCCTGCCCTTCTGCTAGTTTCCCTGTAATCAGTGAGCCAGACTCACTTCGATTCTCCTTGAAATGGCAACCCACTCTAGTATTCTTGCCTGGAAAATCCCATGGACAGAGGAGCCTGGCTCCATGCGGTCGCAAAGAGTGAGACATGACTGAGCGGCTGAGCACACACCCCTGGCAGCAAAGACTGCAGTCAAGTCCTGGACGACCGTGGTGGAGTATTGCTCCAGGATCTTGCTTGAGGCGTGTAAACTCCCTCTATCCGTTGAGTCAAGGATGTCTCTGCCACTGGGGGGAAGAAAGTGAAAGTTAAGTAAAATTGCTCAGTCCTTCCTGACTCTGTGACCCCATGGGGTGTAGCCCCCCCGCCGGCTCCTCTGTCCATGGAATTTTTCAGGCAAGAATACTGGAGTGGGTTGCCATTTCCTTCTCCAGGGGATCTTCCCGACCCAGGGATCGAACCTGGGTCTCCTGCATTGCAAGCAGATGCTTTACCAGCTGAGCCACCAGTCTCCCTTTAAGCTAGTGCTTTCTGAACTGTGGTTCACAACCATGATTTATTTGTGGTCTTGGAGTTAATTTTGTGGGTATGGGAGGCACGAGGACTTTTCATAAATAGTTACTCCTCTTCCTGAAGGAAAGGTTACTCCTCTTCCTCAGAAGGGTTGCCTCTCCTCTACCTCTGTGGTTAGCTATGTGACTTGGTTTATGAAATATTAGTGGAAGCATTGTCTTCTATATTTCTGGATGGAAGCGTTGGGAGTGAACCTTGGGTTTGCCTTGTCATTCCCACCACAGTGATCATGGAAACATATGTTACGATGGAACCTACCTACATCAACTTGAGTACTTAAGTGACTGTTGAGCAGAACCCCCTGTGGACCTGCATTAGACATGTAGTGAGAGTGAGAAATGCTGTGTTCAGCCTCTGAGAGTTTGTGGTTACTGAAGTATAACTTGGTCTCCTTTTTTCTTCTTCTGGCTGTGTAGCTTGCAAGATCTTAGTTCCCTGAGTTAGGATTGAACCTGGGCCTTTAACAGTGAAAGCATGGAGTCCTAACCACTGGACCACCAGGGAAGCCCCTAACGTGGTCTTTTTTCACTGATAGAGCAGGCATGGACCAGCTCCTTATTTTCTCACTGATATTTTAAAAATCGAAGTATAGTTGATTTACGATATCATGTTAGATTCAGGTGTGCAGCAAAAAATGATTCAGAAACATATATACACATATATATGATACTTGAAAAAGTTATTTTCCATTATAGGTTATTACAAGATACTGAAATATTGAATATAGTTTCCTATAGTATACAGTAAATCTTTGTTACTTATCTATTTTATGTATATTTTTAACAAAAGAATAGAAAATATCAGACACAAGCCAATCTATAGTGACAACAGACAGTGGTTGCCTGGAGAAAGCTAGATTACACAGGATCATGAGGAAACTTGGGGGTGATGGCTATCTTTATAGTGTGAAGATACCAGTTATGGCTCAGAATTTTATTTGGTAAACAAAAGATAGTACACCTCCAAGGCATGAATGCTGGCTAACTCTGAAGGAGTGGCCAGTAGTAATGTATACAAGTCTATACATATGTAAAAAAGTCATAAAACTGTATACTTTAAATATGTGCAGTTTATTGTACACCAATTATATCTCAATAAAGCTATTAAATATATGCACCCAAAACAAAATTTTAAAAGATCATATACAAACAAAAAATAGGCATTAAATTAAAAGAGTTGCTTTATGGGTGGAGGGAAGATAAGACTGGGGAACAAAAAGAGTAAATAGATAAGATATAAGAGGGACTTGGATGCATCAATGATGATATTGTCCTGTGAACAGAAATGAACTCAGCCCTCTGCACCTGATGAGATGAATGGATGAATGAACTATTAGGAAAGTGACTGGTTGTATGCCTTTCTTCCTGAGTTGTTTCATTCTTACCTCCCAGGAGGCTTTTTCCCTGACCCAGAGGGCTGACTGATCAGGAGAGGGAATGTGACCAAGAAGTGGGCAGGTTGACTGAGACTCCTACAAAATCACTGTCCCTTTCCCTTTTTCCCTGCTTTGTCTGTTCTAGGGGACAGAGTCACTTAGTTCCTCTTTGTTTTGTTCCTCACAAGCCCTGATGCCCTTAGTGGCTGCTCTTCTCAGACAGGGGCACTTCGTTTACAGAGTATTTCTTCAGACTTGAACCTGGATTGTTTATTTATTGAAGGGGGCAGGGAACATCCCCAAAGTCACAGCAGTCCCAAACAGTACTCTGTATATTCCAAGACTGTCCTCATGGTCCGTTCCTGCTTGGACCTTCCCCAGGTCTTTCTTGGGGGGATGACCCTGGCTCCCTCTGGTGTCTTAGACTGTTTCCTTTTCCTTCAGTTTGATATCACCCGCTTGCTTTCTATCTTTTAAAAATTTTACTTCTTTTTGTTTGCTTACCAGTAATACTTCTGTTATTATTTTAAAAATATGCTTTTCTGTTATTTTAATGAAGAAGGTAAATGCATGTACTTCATCTGCCATCTGGAACCTAAAGGCCCCTAAATTGGGTCTTAAAGAATGAATAGAAGTTTGCCAGGCAGTGTGTGCTGCAGGATGGGGGTGAAAATTATGGGGGAACATCGGTCATTAGAGATCAAAGGAAGGGTGTTCAAAGGAGAAAAACACTGGGGCCTAAAGTGTTTGAGGAAGGCTGAGAAATGAGTACAGTTCTTTGTACCTGTTACCATCCTGACAGCCTGCCAGTCATTGGATACCGAGTTTTAACTCTACCAGTATGTTTACCCAACTCACAGAAGCAGATGAGGGCACCAGCTGGAACTGTGGGCTCTGTCTCTCTTAGGGGACCCCATTTGTGACGGAAGTTGTAAGCAGGTTGTCGCCAGCTTGAGCAGAAGCCAAAGAGCTTGGTAGCTGAATATCCAGACTTTCAGTACAGTGACATCAGAGTCACTGAGGACAACAGCCCCACACCTTCTGGTTTCAAAGGGATTCACCTTGGTAGAGCCAGGAATTGCAAAGATTCCAGCCCAAGAGAACCAAGGGCAAGAGCCCTCTTTGGGTTGTACCAGGGTTTAGTAACAGGCAGCCCTACAGAGAAAGACCGGAGTCACTTGGGGGAACCTTGGGTGCGCAGGTTTGTTTTAGGCAAAAATTCTGCCCATCTCTGGTCAAAATTCTGAATGTCCCTCAAAGGTATACTGATTTTATAAAAAGCCATCCTCACTTTGTAGAATGATTCCCCAGGTAAGTTCTTTAAGATAGATTTATGTGTTAAGATTTGATTTATATACAACCTATCAAGAATAAGCCCTCTGTGAAATATGAGGTAAATATATTATGTCCTACTGATGCTTCTCAAGAAGGGAGGCATGTGCTTTTCTCCATGTCTGGTTTTCAAAAATTGGTTTGCCACCCATGAGATGTTTTCTTCCACACTGTCTTGGATACAAACTTAGGGCATACAAGCTGACTCAATACTCATACTGATGTCCCCAGAGCCAAGTGAAAAATATGTAGCTCTCAGGATCAAAATAAAACATTTCTCTAATAAAATTGCTATTGCTATAGCTCATGTTTAGTCACATTATTTTACTCTATTTTATTTTTTAGCCCTTGCTATACTTTGGGCACTGTTCTAAACACTTTACTAAAATGAACTCATTTAATTCTCAATAACCAATGAGGTAGTACAGTACCTCCATTTTACAGATGAAGAAACTCAGGGGCAGAATGGCAAAGAAACTTACCTCCCAGTTTCAAATAAATTTAGGAGGGAGAAAGCATTTTTTGTATATTTGAAGGATGGCATGGGTTAAAACAGGTTGAGGAAAACAGATGAAGGGTAAGACATGGTTGGTGTGTTTCTAGGTTAACGACTAGGAACTTTTGATAACAGATTTTTGTTTTTGTTTTGGCTGCATCGGCTCTTCATTGAAGTTCGTAGGTTTCTCTAGTTGTGGCACATGGGCTTAGTTGCCTGTGGCATGTGGGATCTTAGTTCCCTGACCAGGGATTGAACTCTTGTCCCCTGCACTGAAAGGTGTTTTCTTAACCACTGGACTACCAGGGAAGTCTGATAACAGTTTTGGAGTCTAGGTGTCTGTATCCCTATTACAGAGGCAGCAGTGAGTCTCAAAGATCCAGTTTTGACTTTTCAGTGGGCTCCCATTTACTATGGAGTATTGAGCAAGTCCCTGCTTGTCTGTGGGGCTCAGTTACTCATCTGGGCAATGGAGATTGGAAGGTAGATTAGTTAGCTATTGCTTTGTAATAAACTAATCCCCAAACTGGCAAGTTAAGCAACTATTTATGATTCTGAGTCTGTTGGTTGGCTAGGCTCACTTACGTATCTGCATTCAAGTGGCTGGCTGTTCTTATGCTTGGAACCTGTGTAAGGGCGTGAGCAGGAACACTGGGCTGAGCAAGCTCTATGCTACATGGCTTTATCTTCTGGAAGGCAAGCTTGGGCTGCTGCTTATGGCAGTGGTAGGGTTCCAGGAGAGAGAAAGGTAACAGTTCTCTTGCAGCGGCTGGCCTGAAAAATAGCACAATGGGAGATTTTTGTGAGCTAAGTTTTCTTTGGGGCAAAATGAGGATTATAGCCCAGGAAACAGCATTTCAGATAGCTCTGAAAAACTGCTCCAAAGAGGCAGAGGGGGAAGGTCAGTATATATGTGATTTTAGTGAAGGGGGAGTATATGCAATCAGGTACATATTATTTTTGCATAAAGTTTCTGCTAGTCACAGGGAGCAGTCACCGTGAAGAATTTTAGTGCTTTTCTAGATATGAGAAGAAACTGAAGAGGAACTAAAGAGCTTTTTGATGAAGGTGAAAGAGGAGAGTGAAAAAGCTGGCTTGGAACAACATTAAAGAATCTAAGATCATGGCATCTGGTCCCATCACTTCTTGGCAAATAGAAGGGGGAAAAGTGGAAGCAGTGACATCTTTTATTTTCTTGTGCTCCAAAATCACTGCAGACAGTGACTGCAGCCATGAAATTAGAAGACGCTTGCTCCTTGGAAGGAAAGCTATGACAAACCTAGACAGCATATCAAAAAACAGAGATATCACTTTGCCAACAAAGGTCCATATGGTCACAGCTATGGTTTTTCTAGTAGTCATGTACAGATTTGAAAGTTGGATCATAAAGACAACTGAGTGCCAAAGGATTGATACTTTTGAGGTGATGGAGAAGACTCTTGAGAGTCCCTTGGACAGCAAGGAGATCAAACCAGTCAATCATAAAGGAAATCAGGCCTGAATGTTCATTGGAAGGACTGATGCTGAAACTAGCTCCAATACTTTGGCCACCTGATGCGGAGAGTCAACTCACTGGAAAAGACTCTGATGCTGGGAAAAATTGAGGGCAGGAGATGAAGGGAGTGACAGAGGTTGAGACGGTTGGATGACATCATCGACTCAAGCTTGGCATGCTGTTAATCCATGGGGTCGCAAAGAGTTGGACATGACTTAGTGATTGAAAAAGAACAGATGTGAGGAAATACAAGAATTGGGCTCATAAAGTTGGCTCCTGAAAATAACTATCTGAAGACCTGTTCTGCCAGTTTTCCCCGGAGCACCTCAGTTCTGCTCTCCTCTCTGAATTCCTTTCAAGGGGTGTTGAAAGTCTGCAGCTGCAGTGGCTCACAATTTAATCTTTGTAGAGACAGATGGCAAGTGCCAAAGGCAAGTGCCAATTTGTAGCTGACATAGCCTAGGCTCAGAACTAGCACAACATCCTGTGCACTGCATTCTGTTTGTTAAAACAAGTCACAAAGTTCAGCTCAGATTTGCAGGGGTGGGGAAATAGCTCCCTTCTGAAGGGACGGAGGAGCCCTTTGCACAGAGCAGAGATACAGAAAGGTGTGGGATTGAAGGAATTTACCAGAGAAGACAAACTCTCCCCTACCTCTGAGGAGAGTATAATAGTATAATAGAACCACCTCTGAGGTGGTGAGGGGCTCAGGCAACTGAGGCCAAAGACCTGGCCGTGCTTTAAAAATTATAAAATGCTCCACAGGTAGTGCTTCTGAGTGTGGTAATCTTGTGTCACCTGTGGGCCTGTGAGCTCCTGAGAGCAAGCCGTGCCCTACTCCTGTCTGCCCCTTCTGTATTGAGGAAAGGCTCACAGAAATGAAGGGAAACAAAGCGGAGCAGTTGCTGAGAACCAGACCACACTCCCTCTTCTCACCCTAGAACAAAGACAGGCTTCAAACCCTCTGGAATCTGAGAAGCTTCCTTGCCTTCAGCAAGCTCTCCCCCTCATCCTTTCTGCCCTGCCCCCACCTCCAACTGCACTTGGCAGGATACTCACCTGTCTTCCCACTCAACAACTGAGGATACAGAAGGATGACTTGCTCAAGGTCACCAGTTAGTGGGTGAAGACCCAGATCCTGCTCAGGAACAGGGCCTGCTTGAGTGACTGCAAATATGAACACACATCTGAGTGCAGGGACATGCTGTTCTGGCTCCTGGAATGGTGTGGTGTTGAGTTACAGATGCTTTTCTAATAATACAGGTGGAGCCCTGGAAACCTTTCCCTGCTGTGTTCTCAAGTCTCCCCGCTCTCCCATTCCACATCTCTGCCTCCAGCTTGCCTCTCCCAGTCCTCCTCCATATTGCCTTTCCAAAACACTTGCATCATGACTCTGCTTAAAATAACAATGAATCAACATTTATTGAGCCCTTACAACGGGCCAGGTAGTGTTCTAAGCTCTTCTCTTGAATTAACTCATTTAATCTTCACAATTCTATGAAGGAGTCACTATTATTAGCTCCCATTTTGCAGATAAGGAAACTGAGGCACAAGAGGTTAGAGTGACTTACTGAAAGTTCCACAGTGTCAAAGTTAGGATTTAAACTCAGATAGTCTGGTTCCTGAACTTGGGCTTCTCAGGCCAGAAAAACCCTCTCTGTAGGTCTCTGTTTGTTGTTGTTCATTTGCTAAGTAGTGTCCAACTCTTTGCAGGCCCCATGGACTCCAGTGCACTGGGCTCTATTCTAATAATAACAACAACAGTAATAATTAATATGCATGGATTGCTTACTGTAGGCTAGGCCTTGTTCTGGCTGCATTTCAAGTATTAGCTCATTTGAGTCTTACAATAGTACTAGAGAATTGGCCAGTGGAGGGAGTACTATTATCCTCATTTTACAGGTAAGGAAACGGGGATAGTCATGCAACAAGGATGGGTTACCAGACACTCCAGCTCCAGAGGCAAACTTTAAATCACTGTGCTATCTGGCTTTCCCAAAGACTATTCAGTCCAAGGGCCCAGCATTTACTGCTGTTTGGATTCATGTCACATGATTTCTGCATTTCCACTAAAGCATGGCTTTTGTTGTTTCTATGCATGTTTTTTTCCTTCTCAACCAGATCTTGAGCTCCCTGAGGCCGGACTGAAGATCTGGTACGTCCTCAAGTTCCCCAGTTCACAGCCAGGATCTCACAGACTCCTCCTAACAATCTTACATTATAGGCATTCCTCCTTTTCAAGGAAAAAGCATGGATTCAGAGGTAAAGATAGAACTGGATGAACAGCAGTGTTTTGGCAGACAGCGTTTTCTAGCCACAAAGCACTCTTCCCCACATCCCATTTGATTCCACACATCCTCACTTCCAGGGGCAGTCATGGTAGTACAGCTTGATGGTTAAGAGCAATGGTTTAGGATTAGACCTGAGTTTGAATCTCCACTCAGTCACCTGCATGACCCACAGAGGGGGTAATTTAATCCCTCTTGTCCTCAGTTACCTTATTGGTAAACGAGGATGATAAAAATGCTTTCCTCATCTCTCTGTTGGGAGGACAAATGAAATTGAGCACATAAAGACCTGTGAGAGAGGCCTAGATTGGAGAAGTATTGTGTGTATATAGATAATCCGCTCCCCTCCCCCCACCTCCCTAAAGACACCGGGTCCCAGGACTAGGGAGGGGAGCGGGCAGCAGGTGGGCTCCCTGAGAAACATCCTGTACCCCTCCCTCTCCTGCTGGCACCCCTAAGCCCCACGCAGGGGAGAGGTGAGTGCCCTGCGGTACACAGCCTAAGACAAGCTTCTCCAGGAATGATACTGGTAAACTCTTTGCAGGGTTTATCAGGTCCGCGAGCACAGTCTGTCGCTGCTCTCCATCCTCTTTCCTGAAGTGGCTCGAGCTGGACAGCATCTTCCGTGAGTTGAGGGTCTTGGGTGCACCGGGCTGAGGCCAGGCCAGACGGGGGCGCCGAACGGCTGCTAGGCTCGAGCTTCCGAGGGCACCCACGGGAAGCGGGTGCTCCTCCCTCTCCGCACCGCCCAGAGCCTTAGAACTTGGGGAGCCGTCCCAGCGGAACCGCGGCTCTTCGCCTTGACCGTTGCGCTCCACCTGTCTTCAGCCGGCTGCCAGGCAACAACGCTTGGCCGAGCGGCTCTACCGCCTCTGCCTCCACTCCGGCGCAGGCGGGCGCTGGATCCCGGGCTGATCCAGGCCGGGTTTTGCGGCGGAGTCCGAGATCGCTGATTTCCTCCTTCATCGGTTGCCCGTGGCAGCGGTCGGCGGCGGGAGATCATGGTGCTGGACGAACCAT
>NW_011494828.1:2308486-2319609 GCF_000754665.1 Bison bison bison
GCTTCGTGGCGGCGGCCTTGGCCCTGCGCTGGTCCAGTCGCCGGACAGCGCGGGCCTCGGCGGTCCGGGCGCGACGGAGGCAGAAAGCGGCCCTGGACACCATGGACAAGGCGGCGCAGCGCTTCCGGCTCCAGGTGACAGCCGGGGTTGGAATCGGTGTGGAAGGGGAGGGTTCTGGGTGGCAGCAGCGCTTTGAGCCGCCTGGGCGCTCGGAGGGATGGGCGGCCGGCAGCTCAGGTGTGTGGGAGGGACGGGCGGCCCGCAGCTCAGGTGTGTGGGCAGCGCAGGTTTTGTAACTTTCTGACACCCCTCTCGCCATCATGCATTCTGTACTCTTTTCTGAACCAAGTGGGACCTAGGGGAGGAATGGAAACGAAAGGGACAGGACAGGTCGTCGAAGGCTGTCGCCTCACTGGGTCAAAGAGGAGCTTTGCTGTGTGCCAGATAATCTCAAGATCATGGACTTCCTAGGACGCTTAAACTGCAAGATGAGAACCAATAGGATGCTTGGGTTTAGGACTTTGGAATCATAAAGTGATGGTCAAGGGCCTTCTGAGAGCTTATAGTTCAAATTCATTGAGGATGCTCAGAGGAAGCTGGGGAGGGACTTGAGCAAGTCCACAGGGAGTTACCGGCTGAGGTGGACTCTTGCCACCTGGCTGTGGAGTCAGATGGGTTATAAGTTCCTTTCATGGACAGGTTTAGTTCCAGCCCTTCCCTGGGTGACCTGTCAACAAGCTTCTTTCCCTCTGGATCAGCTCAGTGTGTGTATGGAGGTGAGAGAAGCGGCCTGGAAGAGGAGGCTTTCCTCTAGGTGTATGCCACACTGGACTCAGTTCCAAGTCGAAATACCAAGCTCAGTTCCTATGTGCTGTGAGACAGAAGACTTGCCCCAAGGGGTGTTGGATGGAATTTGGATATGACAGGTAGGAAGGCATTCCAGATGATGGGACAAGATGAGGCAGGAGCTAGAACTAGAACCTAGATGCCTGGTGGAACCATCCAGCCTCATTCCAATGGAGAGGAGCAAGGAAGAAAGATCAGGAAGGGAGACCCAGGCCTTGGATGCCAGGCCCTGGGTATGGCCTTGATTGCTTTGCGGTTTTCGCTGGATGTACTAATATGAATTTACACCATACCATTCCTGAACCAGGAAAATGTCTTATTTGTTTGTTTAGTGAAATAATAACATATCTGGTTCTAGCCCTCACTCACTGACATGGCACACAATCAGCGAAAGTACACAATCAGTTCATTTTTAGGTATTCAATCCAAATTGGCCACTTTCCCTACCTAGTTGAGCAAAGCTTCATCACTGTCTGATCCTTCTTCTCTGGCAGAGCTCCCTGGTGCCCTGCTCAGGGATCCTTGCAGTGATGCCAGGCCCAGCCTAGAGACCCTCGGCTGCTCCGGAGACTCCAAGTCCTGTGCAGCTAGCTAGCTGAGTTCTCCTGGCTCCAAGGAATGTGTGGGGGCAGCTGCAGGAATCTGCCCACAGTTTCTGCCTACATAACTCTCCTCCTGGTTGCAAGGAACCCACCAGCTGGCAGGGGTGTGGGGTAGTAGAAGGGTGGGTTTTCCCTCACTTTAGCTCCAAGCATCAGCATCTGGATCCAAGCATCCAGTTTCCTTCTGGAGCAACAGCCTTTCCTTATTTTTAAGAACCGGAAAAAAAAAAACAAAACAACAAAATGGCTGTCTGAGGAGGCCTTACAAATAGCTGTGAAAAGAAGGGAAGTGAAAAGCAAAGGAGAAAAGGAAAGATATAAGCATCTGAATGCAAAGTTCCAAAGAATAGCAAGGAGAGATAAGAAAGCCTTCCTCAGCAATCAGTGCAAAGAAATAGAGGAAAACAACAGAATGGGAAAGACTAGAGATCTCTTCAAGAAAAGTAGAGATATCAAGGGAATATTTCATGCAAAGATGGGCTCGATAAAGGACAGAAATGGTAGGGACCTAACAGAAGCAGAAGATATTAAGAAGAGGTGGCAAGAATACACAGAAGAACTGTACAAAAAAGATCTTCATGACCCAGCTAATCACGATGGTGTGATCACTGACCTAGAGCCAGACATCCTGGAATGTGAAGTCAAGTGGGCCTTAGAAAGCATCACGACGAACAAAACTAGTGGAGGTGATGGAATTCCAGTTGAGCTATTTCAAATCCTGAAAGATGATGCTGTGAAAGTGCTGCACTCAATATGCCAGCAAATTTGGAAAACCCAGCAGTGACCACAGGACTGAAAAGGTCAGTTTTCATTCCAATCCCAAAGAAAGGCAATGCCAAAGAATGCTCAAACTACTGCACAATTGCACTCATCTCATACGCTAGTAAAGTAATGCTCAAAATTCTCCAAGCCAGGCTTCAGCAATACGTGAACCATGAACTTCCAGATGTTCAAGCTGGTTTTAGAAAAGGCAGAGGAACCAGAGATCAAATTGCCAACATCTGCTGGATCACGGAAAAAGCAAGAGAGTTCCAGAAAAACATCTATTTCTGCTTTATTGACTATGCCAAAGCCTTTTACTGTGTGGATCACAATAAACTGTGGAAAATTCTGAAAGAGATGGGCATGCCAGACCACCTGACCTGCCTCTTGAGAAACCTGTATGCAGGTCAGGAAGCAACAGTTAGAACTGGACAGGGAACAACAGACTGGTTCCAAATGGGGAAAGGAGTACTTCAAGGCTGTATATTGTCACCCTGCTTATTTAACTTATATGCAGAGTACATCATGAGAAACGCTGGGCTGGACGAAGCACAAGCTGGAATCAAGATTGCTGGGAGAAATATCAATAACCTCAGATATGCAGATGACACCACCCTTATGGCAGAAAGTGAAGAAGAACTAAAGAGCCTCTTGATGAAAGTGAAAGAAGAGAGTGAAAAAGTTGGTGTAAAACTCAACATTCAGAAAACTAAGATCATGGCATCTGGTCCTATCACTTCATGGGAAATAGATGGGGAAACAGTGGAAACAGTGGCTGACTTTCTTTTTCTGGGCTTCAAAATCACTGCAGATGGTGAGTGCAGCCATGAAATTAAAAGATGCTTACTCCTTGGAAGGAAAGTTATGACCAACCTAGGCAGCATATTGAAAAGCAGAGACATTACTTTGCCAACAAAGGTCTGTCTAGTCAAGGCTATGGTTTTTCCAGTGGTCATGTATGGATGTGAGAGTTGGACTGTGAAGAAGGCTGAGCACCAAAGAATTGATGCTTTTGAAGTGTGGTGTTGGAGAAGACTTTTGAGAGTCCCTTGAACTGCAAGGAGACCCAACCAGTCCATCCTAAAGGAGATCAGTCCTGGGTGTTCACTGGAAGGACTGATGTTGAAGCTGAAACTCCAATACTTTGGCCACCTGATGAGAAGAGCTAACCCATCTGAAAAGACCCTGATGCTGGGAAAGATTGAGGGCAGGAGGAGAAGGGGACGACAGAGGATGAGATGGCTGGATGGCATCACTGACTCTATGGACATGGGTTTGGGTGGACTCCAGGAGTTGGTGATGGACAGGGAGGCCTGGCGTGCTGTGGTTCATGGGATTGCAAAGAGTCAGACACGACTAAGCGACTGAACTGAACTGAACTGAACTTCCATGGTAGATTTCCTAAAAGAAATCAACCCTGAATGTTCATTGGAAGGACTGATGCTGAAGCTGAAGCTCCAGGACTTTGGCCACCTAATGCAAAGAGCTGACTCATTGGAAAAGACCTTGATGCTGGGAAAGATTGAAGGCAAAAGGAGAATGGGGTGGGGATCAGAGGATGAGATGGTTAGACAGCATCATGGACTCAATGGATATGAATTTAAGCAAACTCCAGGAGATAGTGAAGGACACAGGAACCTGGCGTGCTGCAGTCTATGAGGTTGCAAGGAGCAGGACATGACTTAGTGATGGAACAACAATACAACAATAACTTCCAGCGCAGGTTTTGGCCTTGAAATACCAAAAAGTGTTTAAACACCCTCTGTGGGTCAGAGCCTGGCCTCAGAACACCAAAACTTGGCTCTTCCAGATGAGTAAGTAGGGAAATTCCCTTTTGGTTTTCCGGTGACTGGCAGAAGAAAGGGATAACTAGTTCAGCAGTCTTGTTTTGAGCAGTCAGCACAGGGGTTGAGGTCTTGAAGACAGTAGCTCTGGGATCAGTAAGAGGTGGGCAGTTTGTGTGCTTAGTTGCTCAGTCGTGTCCAACTCTTTTTTGGCCCATGGTCTGTATACCCACCAGAATCCCCTCTCCGTGGATTCTTCAGGCAAGAACACTGGAGTGGGTCACCATTTCCTCCTCCAGGGCATCTTCCCAACCCAGGGATCGAACCCTGCGTCTCCTGCACTGCAGGCAGATTCTTAACCCACTGAGCCGTTGGGGAAGGTGGGCAGTTTAGCTGAGCTCACACATAACCTTAGGGAGAAGCCCCTCCTCTATCCCACCCCTAAGGCTCTTTCTGCTTGGTGCTGGAGCTGCTGGGGGTTTTGAGGCTGTTTCAGTAGTCTTTCTTCTGGGTCTTTCTCAGCCCAGCCCCACACTGAGAAGGGGGCCTTGAGGTCAGGGGGCCCCTGGGTGAATACAGCAGCCTATGGTACAGCTCCTGCCTGATAGATTGCAGAGAAGTGAGTTGGGACCCAGCTACGTCCTGTGTCCCAAGGTGCTGCTGGAGGAGGGGAGGTCCCAAGCGCCTCCTGAACATCACAAAATGGTTTATCTCTTTTGGGACTCTCAAGCAACTTTAGAGTGAGGCATGCTTTTCATACACTCTGTTGACCATGTGAGGCTTAATTTGAAATATGCGTTTGCCCATTTGCTTCCACCTTACTGCCTGAATGAGTTGTTTTATTTTTGACTGTGCTGGGTTGTCGTTGCTGTGCGGGCTTTTCTTTAGTTGTGTGAGCTGGGGCTACTCTCTCCTTTCGGCATGCGGGCTTCTCATTGCTGTGCCTCCTCTTGTTGACGAACATAAGCTCTAGGGTGTGTGGACTTCTATAGTTATGGTTCCTGGGCTCTAGAGCACAGGCTCAGTAGTTGTGGCACATGGGCTTAGTTGCTCCATGGCGTGTGGGATCTTCCCGGACCAGGGATTGAACTTATCTCCTGCACTGGCAGGTGGATTCTTTACCACTGAGCCACCTGGGAAGCCCCCTAAGTAAGTTTTAATATCCTTTCTAGACTGAAGTGAGGGACTGCCATTGATAGACTATGACGACTGGGAGAGCCATCCCACTTGCCCACACCTCAGTGCCTCTGCACCTCTGGTTTTAACCAGAATGCCCTTCCCGCACAGACCTTCCAAGCCCCTTTGTCAAAATCCCACTGGATTACAAATGCCTCTCCCTTCAACTGGATCTGACCTGTAGTTCCATCTCCCGGCATCTCCAAGACCAACTTGAAGCTGATTTTAAAACAAGTCAGTAAATGAATGGGAGAACAGTATGGTTTTTGTTTCAGTCAATGTCCATGGTCACATGATAGAATGGAATGTATATCTTGAAATAGAACAGATGTGATTAAAAAAATAACAACAATAAACCATGAATAAAATTAAAAAAAAAAAAAAACAACTTGGAGGACCATCTAGGGTATCTGAAATTAGGACAGTAGGTGGTTCAGGAGAAAAACAGGTTAAGGAGGGGCAGTGATTCAATGACAGCTGTAATATCCTATGCTTGGAAAAAAAGGCATACAGATGGCCACATGCTTGGTGAGATCTTATTTGTATACTTCCCTGCATTCTCCATATAAATTTTAATTTCCTCCATGTTCTTAGATTGGCCTCCTGGACATGCAGACTTACTCTGGTGTCTTGTGAAAGAGAAAATGTCTCAGCTGCCTGATAACTAGTTGAAGACTTAAAAATAGCTGTTAACAACAGTGTCATCAACTGTCAACACAGAAGAGCAGAGGAAAGAATGAACATTTGTGCTGAGAATTGAGAGGAGCTCACTGACAGCTTCTAGCTGAGATGCACAGGGCCTCTGTGGACACCCTGGGTGAGGTGGGGAATGGTGGTGATCAGGCTCCTGCTGGTCATTACCCCAGTGTGGTGGGCTCTCTGGTGATATTTACTTTCTTCCACAAACTGGTAGGCAGTTTTTCATTTTTTACAATGAGCACATATGTATATAATTAGAAAAAAATCTTGCTATTTTCATTGTGAGGGGAGAAACGCAAGGCATAGAACTGTGTGTATACTATGATCCCTCTGTCCAAAAATAGAATATATATAAACAACTATATACATTGTGGATTCTTCACAAACATTTTTTTTTTCTCCTATGAGGTTTCATCAGAAACTGTAAACTATGGTTTCCTTTTCAGAAGAGGAATTTGTCAAGGGGGTCCTAGAGGTGGGGGGAGTGTTTCCTTTCCATTTCGCATATCTTAAAAAAAAAAAAAAAGTCATCAGGGGTTGTCTGGGCTTCCCTGATGGCTCAGATTATAAAGAATCTGCCTGCAGTGCAGATACCTGGATTCAATCCCTGGGTCGGGAAGATCCCCTAGAGAAGGGCATGACTACCCAGTCCAGTATTCTTGCCTGGAGAATCCCAAGGACAGAGGAGCCTGGCGGGCTACAGTCCATGGGGTCACAGTCAGACACGACTGAAGCAATTTAGCACACAGGGGTTATCTAGTATGTTGGGGGTAGATCATGGATCCATTTTTTCTCCTTGTAGCTCCTTGTATCATTAAAAAAAGAAAAAAGAAAAGAAAAAAATCCCAAGTAAATGTTGTATCCCTTTAACAAATTTGGGGAAGAATATTCCTGATATTGAGGCTGGATTTCAAAGGCTGTGTGGTGGGTGTGTGCGATGGGTGTTCAGCTTTGGGTGTGAGGTGGGAGTGAGTGGGCTGTGTCACATTGAGGGGGCAGAGGGGGCTCTGACAGGACCTCAGCCTAGAAACATCTCCTGGACCTTGTGGTGGGAGGCAACCTGAAGGGGACAGGCAAGGTGAGGTCGTTGTTGTGCTGTGTGGTCTGGTGACAAAGCTTTGGCAGAGAAGCCAGCTAGGTGGCCTCTGTGTGACCCAGTAGAGAAAGGGTCGGCAGTGGCAAGTGTCTCAGTAGAGGAGACAGAGAGGTGGCCATTTTCCAGAGCTACTTAGGGGCGTGGTGACCGATTAGATGTGGGTGGAAGAAGGGGGAGCTGAGGACAGATGGCAGCGTCCTTCCTTGAGTGAAGAGGAGCCAGTGGAAAGGAGATAGGAGGCAGTGAGCTCAGGGGAAGGACACAGGAACAGAGGGAACAAAAGGAATAGCCCAGCGAGCGGGTCTGAGCTCAGTTGGGTCAGGCGAAGGATGATTTGGAGGCGGAAGGACCATCTAGAGGCCATGTGATAGGTGTAGGGCCTGGAGGGAAGCCAAGAGGCGGCATGACTTCTAGCATCAGAGAGGGAAGAGCAGGTGCCCAGAGGAACCTCCGGGAGCCTTTGACTCTTCCTGTGTCTGGCTCCTTTTTGTGCTTCAGGTCATAGCTGAAACAATGTCTCCGCCTGCCCAGTGCATCTGAGTCAATCCACTGTTCTTTCTGTCACAGATTCTGTTTACTTCCTTTCTCACACTTATCGTGATCTGCCATCATTTATTAACTTTCTTTCTTTTTTTTTATTTAAAAATTTATTTTATTTTAAAAAACTTTGGCTGTGCTGGGTCTCTGTTGCGGCACGCCAGCTTTCTCTAGTTGCTTTGTGTGGGCTTATCTTGTTGTGGAGCACAGGTTCTAGAGGAGGGGTCCCCAGCCCCTACCAGCCGGTAGCAGTCCATGGCGGGTTGGGAACCAGCTGCACAGCAGGAGGTGAGCTCTGGGGCAGGTGACTGAAACTTCATGTGCCACTCCCCATTGCTCACATTATTGATGAACATCCCCCCACCCCCATACCTCCTTCCCACCCCTCCTTCCTGTGGAAAAATTGTCTTCCTTGAAACCAGTCCCTGGTGCCAAATAGGCTGGGGACTGCTACTGCAGAGCCTGGAGGCTCAGTAGTTGCCCTGCCGCGTGTGGGATCTTAGTTCCCCAACTAGGGATCGAACCTACATCTCCTGCACTGGAAGGCAGATTCTTAACCACTGGACCAGGGATGTCCCTTGTGTTATTAAAATTTCTTTTCTTCTTTTTCAAATTCTTTTTCTCAATTACTTTGTTTTCTTGAAGGTAAGCTCTAAGATCAGGGACTTGTCTGTCTTGGCTAACTCTAAATTCATAGCCCTAACATAGTGCTCGACCCAGAGTAGGTGCTCAGAACATGTGTGTTGACTGGCTGAACGAGTGGATGACAGTAGCAGCGTAGAGGAGGGAGGGAACCCCGGGAAAGGGGTATGCCTGTGCCCAGGAGGAGTCTGAAGTCAGCCCTGTGAACGCCTCCATGAGACTTGGAGCAGAATGAAGAGTTGAGTGTTTGTTGTGTTGGGCAACGAGGAAGTCCCTGGTGAGTTTGGCAAGAGCAGAGGAGGGTAGAGATGAGATGTGGTGGCTGAACTCAAATGCTCTCCTAATTAGCCCAAAGCCCTTGAGGGGGAAGCCAGTGAGGTATGCAGGCAGGGGCTGATCCCAGAGACTCTGGAGGCCTCTGAGACCTGGCAGTGAGTGTCTGAACAACGTCCCTCCTCCGTCGGAGAGCTCTTCCCTGACCACCCTCTACCTGTGTTCTGCCCACTCAGTACATCCATGTTATTTTCTTTATTTCTGGCTATCTAAAATTCTTATTTGTTTACTTATAAATGATCTCTGTGTGTTAGTTGCTCAGTTGTGTCCAACTCTTTGTAACTCTATGGACTGTAGCCCCCCAGGCTCTGTCCATGGGATTCTCCAAGCAAGAGTACTGTAGTGGGTTGCCATTTCCTTCTCCAGGGGATCTTCCTGACCCAGGGATTAAACTCGGGTCTCCTGCATCGCAGGCAGATTCTTTATCACCAAGCCACCAAATTATCTCCTCACTCCCAACTCTACACCTTGTTGAAGCTCCCCCAAAGCCTGGAGGTGACTTTCTTGTTCACTGCTGTATCCCCATGTCTAGCATGGTCCTTGGTACAGAGTAGATGCCTAATATATATATTTATGGAATGAATGGAAAAAACCTCTCTCTTTGATGTGGCTCTAGCTTCAACCCCAGCCACCTAAGACAGGGTTTTCTTCTTTCTGCCCTCCCCTGCCAAAGGGTTGAGTAGTTAAGTGCAGGTGGACAGCCAGTGGGCAGCTTGTGCTGAATGGGCAGAGAACTATAGTTTATCTGTAAGTCCTAATCAAAGCACTTTCCCTCTGTGAACGTCAGTTTCTTTAAGCTGTGCAATGGGAATGGTGGTAACATTTAATCCAAACACAGAGCATATCAACAAGGTGTGTGGCCACACTCAGCAACCACTGTGCTAAGCTGCTTCAGTCTTGTCCAACTCTCTGCAATGCTATGGACTGTAGCCCGCCAGGCTCCTCTGTCCATGGGATTCCCCAGACAAGAATACTGAAGTGGGTTGCCATACCCTTCTCCAGAGACTCTTCCCCACCCAGGGGCTGAACCCTTGTCTCCTACGTCTCCTGCATTGGCAGGTGGGTTCTTTACCACTAGCGCCACCTGGGAAGTTTTTTCATAATGGTCTAATACTCAGCCTGGGCGTGGCCTCTCCCTGGGCCCCCCTCAAGTGAGCTTCTGGAAGAGATAGATCTGTACTGTCCACAGGTGGCAAGGGCCTGCCCAGCTGGAGCACATTTGTGATGTCAGAGACGCGGGTGGGCATGTCTGTTATGGCCTGGCATGTGACAGTGAGCACATGCTTGGTAGATGTTGGGATGTGGGGGCATGGGCCATAGGTGTCTGCTGCAGGCACCTGGGGCCTGGGGGGAGTAGGGGACTGATCCGAGGTGTCTCCCCAGAACCCTGACCTGGACTCAGAGGCGCTGCTGGCCCTGCCCCTGCCTCAACTGGTACAGAAGTTACACAGTGGGGACCTGTATCCCGAGGCTGTGCTCTTCACCTACATAGGAAAGGTAAGGCCAGGGAGTGACCCCACTCCTTCCTCCCCTCTCTGTACAAGGCTGGGGGAAAACCTGGCTGGAGGGCCATGGTGGGACCACAGTGCCAAGGGCTGCCAGGGAGAGAGGGAGGGAGCCAGAGCTGTGTGTGTGTATGAGAGAGAGAGAGAGAAGGCTCTGTGTGTGTGCATGTGCTGGGGACACTGAGCATGTTGTCCTACCTAGAAACCTGGCTTTTAGCCCAGACTCCCCACCCCATTCCGCCCCCACCCCATCAGTCGCTGAGTCTGGTCTGTTCCCTTTTAGAGCTCCCCCTAGACCATCCCCTTGCCTCCCCCGCTACCCTGGTCTTCCACCAGTCTCTGTCCAGGACCAAGCACCAGTCTCCTGGCCAGCTGCCCGCTCAGCATTCCAGCATCCTCTCTGGTCAAGGATTCCGGGGCTTGGGGCATCGGCAGCTCAGCTGCTGGCAGTTACCTGGCCCCCATAGCCTGCTGTGCTCTGGGGTTGCCTTTACCTGCAAGGCTCTTCTCCCTCCTCTTGCCCTGCTCAGTGCAACAGGCTCTCCTGAGTCTTCAGGGCCCAGAGAGGAGTCACGTCTTCCAGGAAGCCTCCCATAACCCTCCTCCCCTCCCAGTCTGGGTTAGGGTTTCCTCTTCAGTGGTCACTTACTAACAGCACATTTCTCATCACATTTTGGGGCTTGTCTTGTCTTTCTCTTTCCCAAGGCACATGTGTGGGCTTTTGGTGGACAGAGTCTTATTTGTCTTTGTACCTTAGGGCCTACCACGATGTCCTTTATATGTTGATAGTGAGTGCTCAAGAAATGTGTTTGAAACGAAATGAAGGAAGAAATTGTGCTGCTATGAAAATGACTTGTATGTGATATGATCTCTCGGAAGAGAGTACGTGGCAGTGACTGTGACCCCTAAGCAGGTGGACATGAGTGCCAGGCATGTGAGAGTGGTGTGAGTGACTGCAGCTGAGAAGGGACAGAGAGGGACTGTGGAGAAAGGACTGGACACCCCTGGGTCAGGTGCATTGAAAGGACACAGTCTGAACAGATGGGGTTGCTTCTTTCAAATCCATGTCCCTGAAAAAGCTCCAGCCCTTCAGAGGGAGCATCCACAGAGAGCATTCTGGCTACAGATTGGCCTCCTCTTT
>NW_011494828.1:2319709-2331211 GCF_000754665.1 Bison bison bison
TCCTCTTTTCCTGCCCTGGTCAGCAGACAGATTTCACATACCTGAGTTGGCAATAGGGCCACAGTCATGTTCTTAACAGCTGGTATCAGTCAGCCATTCCTCAGATTCAGGTGTTCCTTTCACCTGGGCAGGTGTGGGCCGGGCCTGGGGCAGAGGAGCGTGCTGCATGCCAGGAAGCAGAAGCCTGGGTCTAGCCCTGCTCTGCACTGACTCCTGGTGCGACTCAACATGGGGATCTAGCCTCACTGGGCACCGGTGTGGCTTGAAGGAGGAGGTGAGTGGGGTGGCCAAGGGTCACCCTCACCTTAGGTCGGCCTCTGGAGGGCATCTGAGGTCAGTCAGTATCTTGTTCCTTTGAGTGTCCTGGTCCTCAGAGCACTCCCTCTGTCTGTCTTGGAGTTGAAGGTCAGAGACAGCCTGGGTAAGGCTGGGCCGCATGTCCGCAATGAGGCCAGTGCTGGGCCTGCTTACCCTCTGTGCTCCTGGCCCTGGGTCAGGTTAATGGTTACCCTGTCACTGGGTGGTATATTTGAAAAGGCCAATCTTACGCTATGTTGATTTTGCCACAGTCGAAAAAACAAAAGAAGCCAGCCTCACCGCACTCTGTCGTATGTCCATTTCTCCCTACCCCAGGCCTGGGAAGTCAACAAAGGGACTAACTGTGTGACCACCTACCTGGCAGACTGTGAGACTCAGCTGTGCAAGGTCCCAAGACAGGGCCTGCTCTATGGTGTCCCTGTGAGCCTCAAGGAGTGCTTCAGCTATAAGGTGCGCCCTGCCCCAGTCCCTGCCAGCCAGCTCTGAGTCCTGGGTCACCCTGGGCCCTCAGAGGAAGTCCTAGGGCCAAAGGCCTTGAGAGGGCACCGCAGGTGTGTCCTGCCTTGGCCTGTGGGGTGGTGGTGGGAGCAGACCCTGTGTGTTGAAGCCCCCCTGGCTCATCAACCATGTCCCTCTCACCCATCCGTCCTTCTAGGGCCAGGACTCGACACTGGGCTTGAGCCTGAACCAGGGGGTGCCAGCGGAGGGTGACTGTGTGGTGGTGCAGGTGCTGAAGTTGCAGGGCGCTTTGCCCTTCGTGCACACCAATGTCCCCCAGTCCATGTTCAGGTTGGGTCCCAGGGGTGCAGGGTGGGGGGCAGGGGTACCGGTACCAACATGACAGGGGCTGACCCCTTCCCGCTTCCTCCAGCTTTGACTGCAGTAACCCCCTCTTTGGCCCTACCATGAACCCATGGAATTCTTCCAAGAGCCCAGGTGGCTCCTCAGGGGGCGAGGGGGCCCTCATTGCCGCTGGGGGCTCCCCACTGGGCTTAGGCACCGACATTGGAGGCAGCATCCGCTTTCCCTCAGCCTTCTGTGGCATCTGCGGCCTCAAACCCACAGGGAACCGCCTCAGGTAGGATGTAGGTGGTGGGTGGAGGGAGCCCCTGAGTCCTGCTGTGTGACCTTGGCCTAGCTTCCCACCTCTCCGGGCTCCAGGCAGGGATTCCCTGACTGGGGTTTTGCTAGGAGGTAATGTCACAGTACCACCAGCCCCTGGTTCCTCGTTTCCAAAGTGGTGAGAGAGTTGGGGGCTGCTGACTGGATGTGGGGCCGGGCAGCGGGTGGCCATTTCCCATTTCCAACATCTTGTGTTTCTTATCCAGCAAGAGTGGTCTGAAGGGCTGTGTCTATGGACAGGTAGCAGGTGAGGTCTGTGGTTCCCTCTGTGCTCTGGAGGAGGGGGGTCTGCCCCTTTGCCCCTGCCTCTCCTCGGGGCAGTGTTGGGCCCCAAGGCCACTCTAGGTCTGCCTTTCTACCTCCTATCTGCTCACACTCCAGGGCTCCAGCCCAACCCTTGTTTGGACCCAGCCCCGGAACCCCCCGGGGCTGGGTGATCTCTCTCTCCTCCCCTCCCTGCCCCACAGTACAGCTCTCGGTTGGCCCCATGGCCCGGGACGTGGAGAGCCTGGCACTGTGCATGCGAGCGCTGCTGTGTGAGGACATGTTCCGCTTGGACCCCACCGTGCCCCCCTTGCCCTTCAGGGAGGAGGTGAGCAGTGGTGGGGGTGGGCATGGGGGTGGATTCGGGGCTCACTGGTGCTCCTGAGCCCTTGCAGGCAGGCCTGGGAGGCCCTGTCTCTTGAAAACCAGCCCCCGGGGGTCTAAGGCCAGCACTGGCACCTCTGCTGGTGGTGGCACCGTGGTAAAGAAACCGCCGGCCAGTGCAGGAGATACAGGAGGCATGGGGTCAATCCCTGGGTCGGGAAGATTCCCTGGAGAAGGAAATGGCAACCCACTCCAGTATCCTTGCCAGGATAATCCCATGGACAGAGGAGTCTAGCGGGCTACAGTCCATGGGGTTGCAAAGAGTCAAACATGACTGAGTGACTGAGCACAGCAGCACCTCTGCAAACAGCCACCAGATGGTGCCCTTTCCTGCATTTGGAAATCCCAAGTCTTTCAAATTGGCTGGCTGAGAGCCAGAGCCTTGGAGCTGTCGCTGTGGAACAGGAGGGACTTGAGGCTAAGAACAGCTTGAGGGAGAACTCCTGAACCTCTTCTGTGTTTGACAAGCCAGTAAACAGGAGCCTTTCTTACAGCATTCATTTCTCTATCCCCAGCCTCCGGCAGAATGCTTGGCACGGAGGCTGAGTGAGTTAAGAACAGTTAAAAGCGGAGCGTTCTCTCTCCCAGAGAAAGCTGGGATTTGTGGGCAGGGATCTATCAGATACTGGCTTCCTCCAAGTATCACCAGCCTGTAGATCAGATAAGGCTGGGTGTATTAACTGTCTGTGGTGAGGGAGGGCGCTGCCCACACAGAGCCTTAGTAGCATGGGGGAGGAGCACAAAGTTAGAATATTGACGTTAGTTTGTCGGTGGATATGTCAATGATAGCTCAGTTGGTAAAGAATCCGCCCGCAATGTGGGAGACTTGGGTTCGATCCCTGTGTTGGGACGATCCCCTGGAGAAGGGAAAAGCTACCCACTCCGGTATTCTGGCCTGGAGAATTCCATGGAGTGTATAGTCTATGGGGTCGCAAAGAGTCATTTCATGTCAGTGTAGGGGGTTGGTTAGGATTGAGTCATACTGTAATTGGTTAGGACTGGTGGGTACAGCGAGGTGAGGATTCTGAGGAGAGCAATTCAAGAAGTCTTGGAGGATAAACTGTCATTTGGTGATCCTATTGAAGAGCTGATGGGTCTTTTAAGAATGACTAATAAAGTTATCTGTTCTTTACGAGCAGCAGATTTCAGGAGTACTCAAGTTAGAGATGTGAGCAGTGCTATAGTGTGTGCTTAGTCACTCAATCGTGTCCGACTCTGCAACCCCATTGATTGTAGCCCTTGGGGCTCCTCCGTCCATGGGAATTCTCCAGGCAAGAATACTGGAGTGAGTTGCCATGCCCTCCTCCAGGAGGTATAGTAAAGCTATGTTTATGTAGACTGTGTAAGCTGTGTGGTGTAAGTGCCGTTTCTCAGCGATCTGGCGTTACTCCCTACAGACCTCTTGCCTGGGAAGGGGTGAGGGCCCCTGGGCAGCATGAGATCTGGGCTGGGGTGAGGGAGGGCAAGCTCCCACTCCTCAGCTGAGGAGATGTTCTAACTCTACCCAAGGGCCCCCTTCCCCAGAGGGAGGAGAGGCAATGAGGTCCCTGTCCCAGGGTCTGGAACAATCTATTATGGGAGCCAGGACTTACATCCTTGAAACAGGCTGTGGACGCCTGGGTTTCTGCCCTGATGTTGCTACTCTACCCTGACGAGTGGCCTGGGGCAAGTCCCGGCCCTGCTCAGGGCCTGTCTCCCTGTCTAGACCTGAAGCCTGTGGAATCCTCCTTCTTGCTCTGTCCACCTGCAGAGTCACTGGGAAGGTGTTTTGTGAAGGGGTCAGATACAACAGGGGCTGGCCTCCCTGGAGGTCAGTTTTTGGGGATCTAGGCAGCAGCCTCAAAGCTGTGTCTGGGGCTGAGTAATGGCTCTGAGCTCTGGGAGCCCTGCTTCGGGCCATCGTCTCCTGACCTGACTCTGACTCGTGCATGCTGCCCCCAGATCTACAGGAGCTCTCAGCCCCTGCGTGTAGGGTATTATGAGACTGACAACTATACCATGCCCACGCCGGCCATGAAGCGGGCCCTGCTGGAGACCAAGCAGAGACTCGAGGTTGCTGGCCACACGGTATGCTGGGCGGGGGGAGGGAACCCAAAGGTTCTGGCATTGCCCCTCCTTCAGGGAAGCCTTCTAGGTACCCATGGCTGCCACCCATCCCTGGCACCCTTGCACCCTGATTGTTCTGAGATTGGGGTCGCAAATTCGATCCCTGGGGGACCAGTAAAAAGGGGCTGATCAGAAGTATTGGGGTACATGCTTGATGATGACCTCACCTCTGAGCTGGGATGTGGGAGCTGCATGGAGTGGTCCTTCCTCGTCAACCACAAACAGTGGTGCACAGCTGTCCAGGGGTTCTCAGCGCCCTGAGATGGCAGGCTTGGGGCCGTTCACCTGAGACAGGCTTATATGTGGTTCCAGACTCCTCTCAGGATACACATCTTATGGGGAGTTATCACAGGCCAACAAGGGTGCCTTTGTGGCTCCAGTGAGGGCACCGTGAGGGCTGAGGGCTGCCTTGACAGTGTGTTTTTGGGGGTGGGACCCAAGGGTTTCTAGGTCTGGGAACCTTACATGCCTCCATCTCTGCAGCTGGTTCCCTTCCTGCCAAGCAACATACCTCATGCTCTGGAGACCCTGGGCACGGGTGGGCTGTTCAGTGACGGTGGCACGACCTTCCTACAGAACTTGTGAGTGACTGGGTTTGGGGGTGGGTGGTGGGATCAGGACATGGGTAGATGCAGGGAGAGCAGCTGAGTGCTGTGTTCCTCCCTGGGACAGGCCACTGGGGAAGATGGAGGACAGGCCTTGGCAGAACCTGAAGAAGGCCTGGAGCTTCCTGGGCAGGGACCTTACCATCCCTCCAGCTTCAAGCTGAGCCTAGAGCTGCCTTGTCAGGGAGACCTTGGAAAGGTGCCAGTGTGGGAAGAGGCAGGATTGAGCAGCCCTGGCCTGGCCCCGGGCTGAGTTGTGCAGGACGTTGCTTATCTATTGGGGAAAGATTGAGAAATAAGGGTGGAATCAAGCAGGAGGGCAAGGGTGTAGACCTGCCATTACTCCACACTCCTTGGATTTGTGCCACATCTTCCGCCTTTGAGCAGGATCTGTTTTCTTGTCTGAAAAGTCAGAAGATTGGACCACACCAGCTTTATGAGGCTTTGCAGAGCTCATATTTGAGAAGCTGGTCCCACAGGGATGTTTTCAGTTCTAAAGGCTGATGGGGGCAGGGCAGGTCTGTGAAGATGCTTCCTGGGGACATGCCCAGATTGAATGGACTTCTGCCAGTAGCCAAGTATGATCTGGGAGGCTTCCCTGGTAACTCAGCTGGTAAAGAATATGCCTGCAATGCAGGAGACCCCAGTTCGATTCCTGGGTCCGGAAGATCGGCTGGAGAAGGGATACCCACTCCAGTATTCTTGGGCTTCTCTGGTGGCTCAACTGGTAAAGAATCCACCTGCAATGCAGGAGACCTGGGTTCGATCCCTGGGTTGAGAAGATCCCCTGGAGAACGGAACGGCTACCCACTCCAGTATTCTGGCCTGGAGAATTCCATGGACTATTCCATGGGGTTGCAAAGAGTTGGACACGACTGAGCAACTTTCACTTCAGTGGAAAGAGCCACCCCTCAGTTTGGCCCTCAGGGTGAGACTTCAGAATCAGCTGCCTGAGACCTTTCCCTGAGATTGAGAGCAGAGATAGCCTCAGAGGCAAGGATTACTGTACCCACTCGGGATTAAACCACTTGTGCCTCCAGGCTGGCATCAGCATCTGTGGGGGGATGCCCTCGGCAGTATCTTTGGGCCAGGGAGATGCTTCCCACAGTTCTTATTGCTCTGAGCTGAGTTTGCAATGGAGGGAGACAGGGAGCCCTGCCTTAGGGAGCTCCAGTTGATATGGGTAGAGCCTAAGCATCCCAAAGGGTCTGCAGACACATGTCGCATATTGGAAAGCAGAGGCTGGGATGAAGGGGCTGGAGGCTGTGGTTACTGGAGTCTGGTGAGGAGGGAGGTAGAGTCACTGGGTGGAGACTGGGGGATGCCGCAGGTGGGGGTGAGCCAGGAGGGACGCCTTGGGTAGATGTGCCTGGACTGGACCCTTTGTCTCCCAGCAAAGGTGATTTCGTGGATTCCTGCCTGGGGGACTTGATCTCAATTCTGAGGCTGCCCGGATGGCTTAAAGGACTGCTGGCTTTCATGATGAAGCCTCTGGTGAGGGCACAAGGAATGGAAGGGTGGGCACCACTGGGCTCTTTCCCCCTTCCCTTAGCCTCCTTTTCTTCTCAGCCCCTACCCTATCTCTTTTCCTCCGCTCATGCTCTTCAATCTTCAGCCAACCTGCTTGCTGAGAGGAGTGCTGACCTGGGGCCTGCGGGGAGGGACAGAAGGAGGAGGCCTAGGTGGCTTGGCCTGAAGATTATTGCCACACCTGGCCTAAAGTCTAGTCACTGACAGTGTCTGTTCTATTGCAGTTCCCAAGGTTATCAGCTTTTCTCAACAATATGAAGTCTCGGTAAGAGTTTTTCCCACGCCTAGATGCCTGCACAACTGTCCCCCTAACCTGGGTCCAAGTGCTTTCCAATGGGAAACGATGAGAAAAGTAGCTTCTGAGGCTGGAAGTGGTCTAAGCAGGGTGGCAACCTCTGTGGCCTTGGGCGGGGGGGCAGTCTTGAATATGTCTTAGCAAGATACAGGAAAGGCTGGAGAGTAAGGTCCTGAAGGAGAGCAAGGTTGGGAGAAGATGAAGAGGAGGAGATTGCCCTGCCTGGACATGGGTGGAAAGGCCCAGAAAGGAGCTAGTGGGTGGCAAGGAGAGGGGGATATTGGGGACCCGTGAGAGGTGCTGGTTTTAGAGACCAAACTGCACTGCGCCTGCTCCTGCCTGCCCCTCGGGGCCTCAAGCCAGAAAAGATGGGAGTAAATTGCCTGATTCTCAGGCCCTTACAGCTTGTGGACTTGCCTTCTCTTTCATGTGTGTGTGCTAAGTCGCTTCAGTTGTGTCCAGCTCTTTTTGACTCAATGGACTGGAGCCCACCAGGCTCCTCTGTCCAGGGGCTTCTCCAGGCAAGAATACTGGAGTGGGTTGCATGCCCTCCTCCAGGGGATCTTCCCCACCCAGTGATTGAACCTATGTCTCCTGTGGCTCCTGCATTGCAGGTGGCTTCTTTACCGCTGAGCCATGGGGGAAGCCCATTCCTCTCTCACTACCAGGCATTGAGGACCTTGGGTGGCTCTGTGTCCTAAGAATAGCTGGTGGTCTGGCCTAAGTCCCTCTTGGGGACTCTATGGGATATGAACTTAGGGATTAGAACTTCTGCCCCGCACTGCTTTCTTCTCAGAGTGCCCTGGAATTGAGAAGGGTCTGAGAAGGAAGGGAATCTGGGAGATTTTGAGAGTAGGGGCCTGATGTTGCTAATCCCCATGGCTGTGATCATCATGGTCGGTGACTCCACTCCCTCTGTCCAGGTCAGCCGGAAAGCTCTGGGAACTACATCATGAGACTGAGGTGAGGCCAGAGCCCCTGGACTAGAGTAGGGCGGGTGGGGGTGGGGCCGGACAGGGCATATGCCTTGGGGTCTCTTGGAAACTGGTCCCTCTGGTCCCCTGGAGTGGCCCATCATCCCCTGCTCCCACTCCCTGGATTGGACCGTTTGGGGCCTGCTCTGTGACCCTCACTTGCCCGGAGGCCCATCGTAGGGGCCTGGGTCAGCCTGGGTGGGACTCCTGCCCTGGACACCTCTTTGCCACTCTGGTGCTGCCTGTAACCAGCACTCCGTGGCCCCACCCTGGCAGGAAGAGTGGTCTCTGTGGTTCCGTGGAGCATTTGATGCCCCCTGAAAGCATCCCTGTCTGAATATCCCAAGGTCCTCCATGCTATCGTGGCTCAGTTCAGATCTGGGGCAGGCATGGGGCCAGTCACCCCGCCTCAGTGCCTGTGCTGCAGAGTCCATGTAATGGGTTGGGTCTGAGAGCTTCACTGGGTGTGCGGGTGTCCTCCACAGGTATACCGGCACTCCGTGATGGCCCAGTGGAGAGCCCTGGAGCTGGATGTGCTGCTCACCCCCATGATGGGCCCTGCTCTGGACCTGAACGGCCCAGGCAAGGCCACAGGTGAGGCTGGCAGCCCCATCACATCCCTCTCAGCTGTCTCTTCTCTTCTGAGTTCCACCCTGTGCCTGGTGAGGTTGCTGGGAAGTAGGAGGAGAGGACCCCTGGGGGAGGACTCCACTCCTGATAGGCTCACGGTCTGGTTGGCTGGAGAGAAGGGAGTCAGGTGGTATGCCTTGGGAGGGAATGAGCTCCCCGTCCTCAGCGATATTCAAGTTGGAGGTCTTGTTACAGAGTCTATGGTTTTGGGAGGTGGTGTTTGAAGTCCAGGTGGGATTTAGATAAACCAAGAAAACAGCAATGAAGCTGCAGAGGGGGAGGCACAGGGCAAGCACTAGCGGGCTCTCCAGCCTGCCCTGAATCCAGGTTCCTGGGCTTTGTCACTCCCACTCAAGTCTCAGCCCTAGGAGAGAACCCCTCCCTGCTGGTGGAGGCCAGTGCCATCTCTTAGGGTGGAAGATGGGGGCTCGGAGCGGACAGTCATCACGGAAGGTTGGCTGACCTGCTCCAGCCCCTTGTGCTGTGTCTCAGGGGCTGTCAGCTATACTCTGCTCTACAACTGCCTGGACTTCCCCGCGGGGGTGGTACCCGTCACCATGGTGACCGCTGAGGACGAGGCCCAGCTGCAGCTTTACAAGGGCTACTTTGGGGATATCTGGGACAAGACGCTGCAGAAGGCGAGTCTCTTCCCCTTGCCTCCCCGCCGGGACCCCTTCCTCTAGTGGAGAGGACAGTATAACCAGGCACAGGCCTTGTCGGCCTTTCTTAATGCAGGACCCCTAGAGACTGCGGGCGGGCCCTGCTGTGCTGCCCCTCCTCCCCAGCTGGGGCGCTTCCCGGGTCTGGGTAGGGCCCTGCCTTGAGACCTCGGGTCCTGATGCCTGTGTGCCCTCAGGTTGTAAGGAAGAGTGTGGGGCTGCCCGTGGCTGTGCAGTGCGTGGCTCTGCCCTGGCAGGAAGAGCTGTGTCTGCGGTTCATGCGGGAGGTGGAGCAGCTGATGAACCCGGACAAGCAGCTATCCTGACTGCGGCCCACCCGGCCCTGGAGGACCCGAGACCCGCCTGGAGCTGCGTCCAGCCTGGTCAGGGCACAGCTGCTGCCCCACCAGGAAGTGTTCAGCCTGGGCTGAGGCTTCCGAGTCCCCCCTCCGTCACCCCCTACAAGAAGCCCAGACCCATGGACTCTGGACCTCACTTCCTCCCCAGGTCCGCTCTCTGTCCTGACCACCCGCCTTGCTGTGGCAGCCAGCGGGCATGACATGATGACTAACAGTCAAGAACTGGTGTCTGGTGTGTGTGTGCTTTCTGACGGTCACTGTTAGGGCCCTGGGGTTGGACACCTGCCCTTCTAGAACCCGACTTCAGCCATGTCCATCTCCTGCTCCCAAACCTCCTGTAGTTCCCATCACTCACAGCATGGACACAGGTTTTTCAGGGTGGCTCTTGCAGCCCCAGCTCTTCACCCTCACCCACTGTCTCCCCATCCCCACCTCCCAACCCTCAGACTAAGCCCTACTTAGTTAGACATTGTCTTCTCTCCCTGTTCTCCCTTTGCTCCTTCCCTCTGCTGAGGAGGCCCTTTCTGCTCCTCTACCATTAAATCCTTTGAGGCCCAGCTCAGATCCCTCTTTCTCCCTCTGAACCCTGGAGTAGGGGGGCTGTTTCTGTCCAATCAGCCCTGTGTGGTGGGCATCTGCAGGTGGGTTGCCTCAGCACACTGGCTCTCCTTGATGCAGGGGCACTATTTTTACATCTTTGTCCTCAGCGGGCAGCACAGGGCTGGGTACAGGGCAGCAGGGAGCCTGGGATGCTGTTGGGGAGAGCAGGCCACAGGCCTGGGGAGGCAAGCCCAAGACAAGACGATCTGGCAGAGAGTGCTTGCAGGACCAGTCAAGGACTGGATATTATGGGAAGGCCTCCTGAAGGAGGAGAACCTGTGTTGCGTAGAGACTGAGTTTCCCAGAGGCTGAGGGAGGGGACGAGGACATCCCAGGGAGAGGGAAAAATATGCCCGAAAACTAGGACGAGTTTGGTAGATGGAAGCATTGTGCTTCCAGGAGGAGCAGCAGAGAGGTAGGTGGGGGTCAGATCAAGGGGGTTTGGGGGGCCAGTTCAGGTACTTGAATCCAGTCTCCAGGGCAGTGGGGTGCTCTTTTTTTTTTTTTTTTTATGTGTAATAAAGTTTTATTAAAGTATAAAGGAGATAGAGAAAGCTTCTGACATAGGCATCAGAAGGGGGCAGAAAGAGTACCCGCTTGCTAGTGTTAGCAATGAAATTATATACTCTCTAATGAATCTAAAGAATGTCTGGAGGTTGTAAAGACCTCACCAGACCTACTCCCATAATTTACATTTTAAGATAACAGAATTAGCCAGAAGGTTTAATCTAGAGACTGTCTTTAGGCAGGATACATTATTGTTATATAATCCTAAGGAATGTGGAGAAAGGAAAAAAGTTTGTCCTTTTTTTCTCCTTGAGAATTCCAGACCCCTCTCTCCTTGGGGACCCCTAGACTCCTTATCAACCTGCCTAGGAAATGACTCTCTCATTCCCCCCTTTTCTTTTAGGAGAATTATGTTGTCTAGGGAAAAGGGGTGTCGTTCTCGTTCCATAACTACTTTTGAGTTGACAAGGGGCGTTGTCCCTGAATTGGTGAGGCAACATATTCTCCTAATCCTCATATTGAGGATATCTGATCCAGGGGCCCCAAATAGTAGTTGGAGGAAGCTACAGCAGTAGCAGGAGTTTGAGCAACCATTTGTAACTTAAAAGCTTTCATGTGGCTAGAAACAAATCCAGTTATACAATTACAGATGCAGGCAACATAGTCATTAAAACAAGTTAAAATAGAAATTAAAAGTCACATTATGTCCATAGTTAAAGTATAAAGTGTTGCACCAGTCCATTTTAGGATTGGTAAGTGTCATCAGATGAAGAAGAGGCATCGCATGTGATTGTTGTCGAAGGTATTCACAGACTTGGAGAAAGTCTTTTCCTTGAAGTGGGGATGTCCACCACGGGAAGCCTTCCACTGATGAAGAGGGGAGCGCTCCGCAGAACCAGCAGTTAGACCGATTGTGGAATGCAGCATAGGAGTGAGCCCAGGACAGGAAAACATTGTCTTGAGGATCCAACGGCAGACTCAGGATATTTGGAGTCAGCAGAAGTAAGCTCACATAGGTTATCAGGTCCATCTAAAAGGTACAAAGTCAGAGCATAGAAAGTAAAGACATAAAAATGAAGTCACTTATTTTTGGTCAGGGTGCCACCTCTTAACTCGAGTATGATGTACCCACGAATCAATTCCTGGCAC
>NW_011494828.1:2331311-2343032 GCF_000754665.1 Bison bison bison
AGGCAACATATTCTCCTAATCCTCATATTGAGGATATCTGATCCAGGGGCCCCAAATAGTAGTTGGAGGAAGCTACAGCAGTAGCAGGAGTTTGAGCAACCATTTGTAACTTAAAAGCTTTCATGTGGCTAGAAACAAATCCAGTTATACAATTACAGATGCAGGCAACATAGTCATTAAAACAAGTTAAAATAGAAATTAAAAGTCACATTATGTCCATAGTTAAAGTATAAAGTGTTGCACCAGTCCATTTTAGGATTGGTAAGTGTCATCAGATGAAGAAGAGGCATCGCATGTGATTGTTGTCGAAGGTATTCACAGACTTGGAGAAAGTCTTTTCCTTGAAGTGGGGATGTCCACCACGGGAAGCCTTCCACTGATGAAGAGGGGAGCGCTCCGCAGAACCAGCAGTTAGACCGATTGTGGAATGCAGCATAGGAGTGAGCCCAGGACAGGAAAACATTGTCTTGAGGATCCAACGGCAGACTCAGGATATTTGGAGTCAGCAGAAGTAAGCTCACATAGGTTATCAGGTCCATCTTGTCCTGAAGGATCCCGGACGAGCCCCCAAGATGAAAGGTTGTTGTTGAATCACGCGAATACACCGGGATTCTTGGCCCCCGGAGGAGAAGAATTCAACCCGGGGCCAGAGACGAGGCTTGATCGCTCAGAGCTTTTGTGTAATAAAGTTTTATTAAAGTATAAAGGAGATAGAGAAAGCTTCTGACATAGGCATCAGAAGGGGGCAGAAAGAGTACCCTAGTGGGGTGCTCTTGAAAGATCACCCAGGTGTGCTGAGGAGAGTAGACTAGAATGGCAGAGCCTGGAGAGCGTAACCAGGCTGTTCCATGATCCTAGTGTGAGGAAGGGGGCCTGAGGCCTGAGCTAGGGCAGTGGTTTGGGGTGCAGGTGAGCTGTCTGGGCCTGTGTTGCTTGGTGGGCGGCGGGTAGCTCATTTGGGCTGTTCTGGGGGCTGCTTGGGCCCACAAGCAGAGCTTCCTCATGCCTCCCTGGCTCCAGCCCTAACTCTCCTGCTTGCTGTTGAAGATGTGTCTGGCCTGAGCCCTCGAGCTCAGGTGGGCCCCTGGCTCCCACCTGACTAACATCAGATTCTTTCCAGGACAACTGCTTTCCCAAGGCTTCCTTCTCTGCCCAGATTTTCCTGCTTCTCCAGAGGTGTCTTCCCCTCCACATCACGTGCCCAGTGGCACCTATACTTTCTGTCAATAGTAACCCAGCCTCAGTTGGGGCAAGTCTCAGGGCAGACATGAGCCTCCCTGGGAGCTGACTAGAGGGCCTAATCCGCACAGACACCTAGGTTGGGATGACCAAGAAGCTGCTGCACTTTGCCCTGGTTTCTTATCTGCTGCTACTGTCATTTTGGCTCATATATTTCCATGAAATCACTCAGCATCTGCCTCAGCTTCCTGCCCATTTCTGTCTTTGGTTAATGATAGCCTTGTGCTTTCAGACCTCACTTCCATTCTTTCCAGTCAATAATTCCAATCAATAACTGGGTTACTGATTCCCCTCTTGAATCCCAGCATGCCCATGCCCAGCTCTATTTTTAGTGGTGCTGAAGCTCCTCCAAACCTGTCTGTCATCTCTCAGAGGCTCTGGGGCCTGTGTGGGTGGCAGATTTTGGTACAAACATGTTGGCTCGATCATAATCAGGGATGAGGGAAAGGTTAGACAAAGGGGCCAAGTGCTGCCAAGGGCAGAGGAGGTGGTCAGTGAGGAAGCAAGTGCCCATTGCATTCCACCCCCACAGCTACACCCTGGTCCAAGCCTCCTGCCTCTCATCTGGACACCAATAACCCAACTGGGGTCCCTGCTTCCTTCCCCACCTGTCCAATCAATCCATTTTCCGTACAGCAGCCAGAGTGGTCCCATGAAAGTGTATATCAGATTGAGTCACCTCTCTCCCTAAGACCTTGCAATGGCTTCCCAATCAACCGAGATGAAAATCTGGTCTCTTCAAGTCCTTTGAGGTCCTAAGTGACATGGCCCTTGCCCACCTCCCCTGCCTCATCTTGGATGTCTCTTCCTCTCATTCCCTGTGCTCCAGCCACACGAGCACCTTATGGTCTCTTGCTCATCTCAAGCTGGTCCCTGCTCCAGAGCCTTTGTGTTAGCTGTCCCTCTGCTCGGAACTCTTGACACCAATGTCACCCTCCCTGATCACCTACTTGGAGAACAGCTTCCTCTGACGTCTTCTAACATGTCACCCCTTGGACTTAATACCATTGTCACTATCTAGGATCATATGGGTTTTTTTTTTTTTGTCTCCACTCAAGTAAGCTTCCTGAGAACTGCACTTTGTCATGCTCATCACAGAACTCAGCATGTGGAATGGTTCCTATAGGGTGTTTAGTTAATTCAGTGAACACCAAGTGAGCATCTACTAGGGACCAGGAGCTGTATTTGATGCTGGGACTGCAGTGATATATGGGGCAGACTAGGGTTTTGTCCTCTTGGATCTGCATTCTGGAGTATATTTTTTGAATGAAAGGCAGGCAGGTGTGCTATTAAAGACCTACATCTTTAATGTGCATGCTCAGTCTCTTCAGTCATATCTGACTCTTTGTGACGCTATGGACTGTAGCCTGCCAAGCTCCTCTGTCCATTGAGATTCTCCAGGCAATAATTCTGGAGTGGGTTGCCGTACTCTCCTCCACATATTTAATACTTAATACATGGAGTGATAAGATTATTTTTAATCAGGGCAAGTGAGAAGGACAGTCTGAATATGAGCCAACTAATATTTAGGCCCTTCATAGTCATCATGTCATTTTATCCTACTAACCATGTTATGTGTATTTGTGTTCTCACTTTGCAGAAAGGCCCCACAGCTAGAAGCACATAATTTCTGTATGTGCAAAAGCTGGGAGGACCCGCCAAAGCTGGTTGGGACATTCAGGACTTGATGAGACTTGACTATGTGGCTATCTCTCATGCCCAGGCTTTCTGGGCAGGACAACCCCAGGGCTCTTTCCTTGGCTCTGATCTGACTGAGTACTTACTGGTGACTTGGATGAAGCCACATAATACACGTCTCATCAAGTCCTGAATGTCCCAGCCTGCCTTGGTGGATCCTCCCAGTTTTCCACATATAGAAATGAGGTGGGGAATTAGAATCAAGATCTGATTTATTCTATGTCAGAACCTCTGCCTGATGTCCCAAGATGCGGAGGCCCAGAGGAGTGATAACATAATCCAGCCACTGCCTCTTCCTGTCTGACCACCAGTCTTGTGGCCTCAAGGCCCTCTAAGTCACGTGGCTACTGCCTGGTCTCAGCCTTTCCTTTACTCCCTAGTACACTTCAAGAGCTTCTTGCCTGACCTCCCCACTCCAGACTGGTCGTCTCCAACTGTCTTTCATTTGGCATTTGAGTTGTTGTTGTTCAGTTGGTCAATCGTGTCTGACTCTGTGACCCCATGGACTGCAGCAGGTCAAACCGTCCTTCACTATCTCCTGGAGATTGCTCAAACTCATGTTCATTGAGTTGATGATGCCATCCAACCACCTCCTCTTCTGTTGCTCCCTTCTCCTGCCCTCAATCCTTACCCACGTCAGGGTCTTTTCCAGTGAGTTGGCTCTTTCCTTCAGGTGGCCAAAGGACTGGAGCTTCAGCTTCAGCATCAGTCCTTTCAATGAATATTCAGGGTTGATTTACTTTAAGATTGACTGGTTTGACCTCCTTGCTGTCCAAGGGACCCTCAAGAGTCTTCTGCAACACCACACTTCTAAAGCATCAGTTCTTCAATGCTCAACCTTCTTTATAGTCCAACTCTCACATCCATATATGACTACAGGAAAAACCATAGCTTTGACTATATGGACCTTTGTTGGCAAAGTGATGTTTCTGCTTTTTAATATGCTGTCTAGGTTTGTCATAGCTTTTCTTTCAAGGAGCAAATGTCTTTTAATATCATGGCTGAAGTCACTGTCCAGTCATTTTGGAGCCCAAGAAAATAGTTTCCATTTTTTCCATTGTTTCCATTTTTTCCCTATCTATTTACCATGAAGTGATGGGACCACATGCCATGATCTTAGTTTTTTTGAATGTTGAGCTTCAAGCCAGCCTTTTCACTCTCCTCTTTCATTTTCATCAAGAGGCTCTTCAGTTCCTTTTCACTTTCTGCCATAAGGGTGGTGTCATCTGCCTATCTGAGGTTGTTGATATTTCTCTCAACAATCTTGATTCCAGCTTGGGATTCATCCAGCCCAGCATTTTGTATGAGGTACTCTGCATGTAAGTTAAATAAGCAAGGTGACAATATAAAGCCTTGACATATTCCTTTCCCAATTTTGAACCAGTCCGTTGTTTCATGTCTGGTTCTAACTGTTGCTTATTGACCTGAATACAGGTTTCTCAGAATGCAGGTAAGGTGGTCTGGTATTCCCATCTCTTTCAGAATTTTCCACAGTTTGTTGTGATCCACACAGTCAAAGGCCTTAGTGTAGTCAATGAAGCAGAAGTAGATGTTTTTCTGGAATTCTCTTGCTTTTTCTATGATCCAATAGACGTTGGCAATTTGATCTCTGGTTCTTCTGCCTTTTCTGAATTCAGCTTGTACATCTGGAAGTCCTTGGTTCACATACTGTTGAAGTATAGCTTGAAATATTTTGAACATTACCTTGCTAGCATGTGAAATGAGTGCAATTGTGTGGTAGTTTGAACATTCTTTGGATTTGCCCTTCTTTGGGGTTGGAATGAAAACTGACCTTTTCCAGTCCTGTGGCCAGGACTCGTATGGCAGTTAAGTGACCTCTCTAAAAGCAAATCTCATCACGCCTAAGGGCTTGTACTCAGTCCAGACTCCTGCCTCTGACCCACAAGGCCATGCTTCACCTGATTGTGCAACTGACCAATCTGGATTCCTCCCCTTCCTTGGGGCCTGAGGGAATTCTTGGGACACTGTATAGCTCCCATTTCCATGCCCTTTGCTCATTGTACTTGCTCTGCCTGGAATTCATGTTTCTACCTAAGGAGCCCCCTGTCCCACCAATCCAAGGTAAGAGTGGTCATCCTCTTACAATAGTCAGGCTGTGTTGAAAGGGCTTCTTGGTGCTTCTGTTCATGCCTGAAAGCATGAAAGCAGGGTCTGCATCTTAATAATAGAATCCAACATCAATTAGGCTGTGGAGTTGATAATCCATTATCTTATTGGAAAAAATGGACACTATTGCTTCCATTTTGTATATGAGAAAACTGAAGTTCAGAAAGGGTTACTAACAGAGACTTCACTGACAAGCCAATGGTTAAGACCCAGTGATTCCAATGCAGGCTGCGTGAGTTCAATCCCCGGTCAGAGCTAAGATCCCACACACTGGGTAGATCGGCCAGTTTGCTACATACCCAACTCTGAACTTAGTGTACTTTCTTTGTTTGCACAATCAGCCCAAGAACAGGCAGTGTACCCTCTCTGAGTGCCAAATTCTGTGCTAAGGGCCCACAACCCTGGAGACAGAAGCCGTGTCCAAGCACTGTGCTCCTCTGCTGGTATCTGGTTACAGGTGTTTACAGAAAGGTTTCAGTATTGTACCTGCCACTTGTCCCTAAGAGGCACCATCTTGTAGGGTTATCCCAGAACCCCAGCTCACTGAGAGCCTTTGGGATCCTGGCTCTGTTGCTCACTCTTTCTGTTCAGCCTCCCAGCTTTGTCTATCTACAAATCTGAACACTGAACCTCTCCAACCTCATTCAAGTTACCAATCAGATCAGAACCAAAGAAAGAGCCTTTATACCCTGGATAACCTAGGCATAAGAGACAGCCACATAATCAGGTCTCATCATGTCCTGAACATCCCATCCAGTCTTGGTGGGTCCTGCCAGTTTCCCCACATGTAGACTGGGAGTGGTGGTACTCTTTATATGTGGCATCTGATGGCACAGGTGGCATGTGTCCCTGAGTACTGAGGCAAACGAGATGACCTGGTGTCAGGATTGTGTGGGGTTTGCCCTTGTAGGTCCAGCACCCAGCAAGGTGCCTGGTACTCAGTGGGTACCCAACAAAGGCTTGTTGAATGGAGGAGTGGTTGACTTGTTATTAGTGAACCCATCGGCACCTCCTGTTCCTTCTCTCATCCTAAACAGGAGTGTCCTGGTCAGCCCTGGCCCTCGGCCCTTTTTGCATTTATCCTACTACAGCTGTGACCTTGACTTGTGCCCATAAGGACAAATAGCTCCCAGTCTATATTCAACCTGTGACTTTCTCCTAGTCTGCAAGTCCTCATCCATCCCCTTCCCCATCTCTAGGATACCCCCTTCATCACCATCCATCCAATAAATATATTGAACTCCTCCCCCAGGTATCACCTCTGGGTAACCCATCAGAAATGGTCCCTGCCTGAAGGAAGCTTTCCCCACTCTTCTAGCAAACAGACCCCAAATGCACAATCACATAAAGACACTTGTTAGAAGTGCCATAAAGCTGAAGCACTATTGTGTGTTATGAAAGTAAACTAAATGGTACCTGGTTCATCCTGGTGTGTGTGTGTGTGTGTGTGTGTGGGGGAACATTTCCTGAAGGAAGGGACATTTAAGCCAGGAACAGCACTTCACAAAAGCCAGGAAATGAATGTATTTTAAGAAGGGTGGAGGGACTTCCCTGGAGGTCCAGTGGTTGAGACTCCACCTGCCAAGGCATGAGGGCACAGTTTCAATCCCTTGTCAAGGAACTAGCATCTCACATGCTGCATGGTGTAGCTAATAAACAAATACAATTGAAAAAAAGAAAAAAAAGAAGGATGGAGTGATAACCCTGGTGTTCCAGTGGTTAAGAATCTGCTTGCCAATGCAGGGGACACTAGTTCGATCCTTGGTCTAGAAGGATCCCACGTGCTGCAGAGCCACTAAGCCTGTGCGCCACAACTACTGAGCCCATGCTCTGCAACAAGAGAAGCCACCCAAATAAGAAGCCCCTGCATCACAAGGAAAAGTAGCCCTACTCACCGCAACTAGAGAAAGCCCACATGTAGCAATGAAGACCCAGCGCAACCACAAATAAATTAATAAAGGAAGAAGGTGGAGGAAAAACTTCCAATACTGCTGAGTTAACTTTGGGAAGATTGTCAGAATAACTTGGCATAAATCAGACTGGATTGGGTGGAGGAGTGAATGAAAGATGAGCAAATAAAGGCAGCAAGTGCAGATAACTGGAGAAGCTTAACTGAAGAAGATAACTGGAGAAGATAACTGGGAGTAGAAGAAACATGTCAATGTGGTAGCTATGTAGGATGCAGATCTGAATAGGTCTTCAAGAATTTGTTTTTATTATTATTTTTTTAAGATGGGAGAGACATAAGGTGTTAAATGCTGCTAGAAAGGAGCCATAAAGGTAATAAAGGCAGAAATAAAGGGCTCGACCTATTTGTTATTCCTCCATTTAAGAAGTATCATTGAGCAACTGCCATGTGCCAGGAACTTTGCAAAAGATTGATGAGGTACTTGCTTTTAAGAAACTTATTTTTCAGGGAGGGAGGCAAGAAATAAGTAACAATGATTTCAGTGAATGGTAAGTGTGATGCGGAGATAAAATGAGGTGATGAAATGGAGTGGTGTGTTTCTGTAAAGGGTGATGTAACAAGCCCCAGGGCACAGCAGGGGCATTTCTGCTAATTGATGTCTGGGGGACCTGAGCTGTCAGGGTAAGTCAGGGTTCAGTGACAGTGCATGGAGGTGGGGAAAGGAACGGTGGGAGAACAGGAGGAAGTCACAGGGAGTTTGCAAATGTCAAGGAAGGCTAATTCCAGAGGCCTCTTGGAGATGGTGAAGAGTAGTAGAGGGAGATGACCTTGGGGTTACCCTTTAGGACATGATAGGTAGGTCAACTGCTGACTCCAATCCACTCTGGGTGCTCAGACTCAACATTACGAACCACAAACTCATCTCTTTCCCGGCAAATCTGCTGCTGACTTTCCAGTATTGAGGATGGAGCCACCATTTTCCAGGTTGCCAGTGACTGGCAGCCTCAGATGTTTCCGACTGCTCCCTTCTCCCTCTCTGATACAGAGGATCAGGCCCAAACAGACAGGCGTAGAAGGACTCCAAGATCAAGTTCCTCCTGTTCTGCTGCTGCACATCCTCTTGGTCTTTCCTGCAGGAAGTCACGTCCACCTCCTCACCCTACCCCATCCCACCTCACCCTGAAGATGCCTGCTTTCCTTGGTGGTAGGGAGTCCCTAGTCCAGTGAGGAAATGGGAGATGGGTCTGGAAGGGTGAAGCAGTCGTCTAGGGTGAAGCAGTCCCAGGGGCAGCAGTGGCCTTGCCTGGGGAATCAGGAACAGAAGTTCATCTGGGCTGGCAGGGGAAGGGGCGAGGACTACGCCTGCCTGCCTTGGTCCTCACTTTCTGACATCATGTCTCCTGGGACGGATGCCTTCTGAACTTTGCCTGCATCCCCAGGTGTCCCTTCCTTTCTTCCCTGCCTGGGCCTCAGATACCCCCAGAGTGAGCTGCTAATTCTGGGCAGGTGGGCTGTTCAGTCCACCTCCCTGTGGCCTGAGAGTCATGTTAAGGGGGTTGGTGATTATCCTGCAGACCACAGGAAACCATAGGAGCAACCCACTGAGAACTGGAGAGGGTCAGGTTGGGGTGCTGGTGGGGTGTCTGAGGGGTGGGTGGGATGAGGGAGGAGAATGTAAAGAAAGTGGGATCAGAGCCTAGTCACCTGCCCACCTGGTGTCCTGGGCTCCTCTTCAGGCTAGTTTCTGCCACAGCCCCTTCATCTGCCTGGCCCGAGGAACAGAGGACTTTATTTGCATAAGGACATGTCCAGATGGCTGTAAGGGCTAGATGGGATGAGGTTAGGTTCTGCCAACACCTGGGGCTCCTGCCTCTTTGGGAAACAGGCGTGGGAGGGTGGAGCTGATAAATAAAAAGGCAGCCTTCCTGAGGAAGCAGCTGGTGCATCTGCACGGGTCCCACAATGCCTGGGGTGATCTGGCTATCTCACTCGCTGGTGGTGTTACTCCCGGTGGCCCTGCTAGGGGTTGTCTTGCTGGGGGCCACCATGCTCTTCTGGTGGCAGGCTCCAGCATGGAGCAAGATCCCCAGGGCGCAGAAGCGTAGGGAGGAGGCTCTGAGGCGGATGGCAGCCCTGGCAGAACGTCTCCGGCAGCAGGTGAGTGGACATTGACCCTCAATCCCAATAGTGGGTCCCACCTCAGGACAGAGCTCCTCCCATGACCTCATCTCCTTCAGAAGACAGGGAGCAGCAACCCCCCACCCCCCGCCAGCTCCCTAAGCTGGCTTCTTGTGTCCCCATCAGTTCCTCCTTCATCTGTGTCCTTTGAGCCCCTTGAGGTCAGGGGCAGTGTGTTTTCTCTTTCTTCCAGTGCCTGTCACAGGGCTCGGCTGCATGGTGGGTATTTACCTGGGCTATTTGTTGAACTAAAACTGATGGAGGCAACTGGAGGTAGGAGGCCAGGCTTATTTCAGCCCCTGAGCACCCTTAGACCCCACTGGGACAGGACCCTGGTCTTCAAATTCTGCCTCTCATCCCCTTCATCCCCCACATGGGGGTTCTGCAAATTTTTGCTGAGCACACGACAGATGCAAAACACTGGGGATCACTGAAGGTGGGGTCTTCACAGGAAGCTTTGTTTCTTTCCTTTAATTGTTAAGAGCACAGGCTCTGAAGTGAATCTGAGTTTACTAATTTTTTTGTCCTTTAAACTTCTAATTTTACATTGGGGTATAGCTATGGTAGTTTCAGGTGGACTTCAGAGTGACTCAGCCATGTATATGCATGTCTCCGTGTGTCCATTCTCCGCTCAACTCCCCTTCCATATAGCCCGCCGTATAACAATGAGCTGAGTTTCCCGTGCTATACAGTAGATCCTTGTTGGTTATCCATTTAAAATATAGCAGTGCATACGTGTCGATCCCGAACTCCCTAACTATCCTTTCCCTGCATCCTTCCCCCTGGCAACCTTAAGTTTGTTTTCTAAATCTGTGAGTCTGCCCGGAAGCTATGTTTCTCACCCAGGGGCTTGGACAGTTTGACGGCCAATGGTGCAAGACAATGAGGCACTCACTGTGGCTGGCAGTTGAGATGTGGGTGTGTCTGTCGAGAGCGGAGCCTGTCGAGAGCGGCAAAGAGTGGGGAGGGAGAGGCATGGAGACAACTCTACACCGCGACTGTGGTTTGTTGGGTAACCTGCACAATGTGACCATCCTTTTCCTGGGCCTTGGATTCCCCATCTGCCCAAGGAGAGGTGGGCTCGTGGTATTTTGGGTGACTGTGGTGGACTCCTTCTGGGAGTGGGGGTTGGGGTAGTGCCTGAGGTGCTATCCCCATGCTCCAGAGTTCCTGAGTGTCCTTTGCCATCTCCCCGGATGGTGATTGATGGCCCCGGTGGACAGTTCCTCTGCCCTAGCTGCTGCAGTTTCTGAGACTGTGTATTAATATTAATTGGGGCTAATTAGTTGGATAAATCAATCTGCCCCCAGAGAGCAGCTGCCCCTCCCTGGTTGATGAGGAGGAAATCTGGGCTAATGGGGTTGCTGCAGCGATGCCGCGTGATGGAGAGGATTCCTGTGTGTGCGGGGAGGCCCCATCTGTGCAAAGTGGCGGCTTTAGGTTCCTTCACTGCAAACACCAGGGTCTGCTTGTGTGTCCCTCCTGTGTGCTGGCTGGGTGTGTATCTGGCTGTGAGCTGTTTGTGTTTGGTTATTTGCCTTGGTGTGGGCCTGGTTGAGTGTACATGTGTTATTCATTGGGGTATATTCATCTGGATATGTGTAGCTGGTTTGGGTCTGTATGTTTGGTTGAGTATGTATCCATGTGATTGTGTCTGGTGTTTGAGGATGTCTGGTTTTGGGTGTGTCTTGGACTTCCCTGGTGGCTTAGACAGTAAAGCGTCTGCCTACAATGCGGGAGACCCAGGTTCGATTCCTGGGTCAGGAAGATCCTCTGGAGAAGGAAATGGCAACGCATTCCAGTATTCTTGCCTGGAAAATCCCATGGATGGAGGAGCGTGGTAGGCTACAGTCCATGGAGTCGCAAAGAGTTGGACATGACTGAGTGAATTCACTGTCACTGGGCATCTGGTTGGTGTACGTGTGGATATTTGGGATAAGTAGTTATTAGGCTGGGTACCTGGAAAGGGGTATCTGGGTGGCTGGAAGACTGTAAAGGGTTTGGAGTGAGATCACCCATGGTGCCTCCAACCAAAGTCTCTTGGCTCTCAGCACCTTATTCTCTTCCCAACAAAGTTATACAGGTCTGTCCTGGACACCTTTCCAATCAGATCACTCCTCTGCCAGGGTTACCCTCAAGGTCAGTTGACCAGCTTTCTGATCCAGGCAGATGGGAGGCTGAAACATAGGTCAAACCCTCACAGGGTTCAAACAAATCCAATTCAGTTCCATTTAGGAACATTTTACAAAGGATTCTCCTGGGTCTTTCTCTGCTGGACCCTGAGGACAGATTCATTATTCAGGTAATCTGACATTTGACATCTGACCCAAGCTTGCCTTAAAGAGGCTCCTAGTCTGGGTGGGGTGTGATGGAAGCAGAGCTGCGAGAACCATGAAGGGAGGCAGGCAGTTCAGCTGAGAGTGGCAAAGGTCACTTCACTTCACTTCAGTCGCTCAGTCGTGTCCGACTCTTTGCGACCCCATGAATCGCAGCACGCCAGGCCTCCCTGTCCATCACCAACTCCCGGAGTTCACTCAGACTCACGTCCATTGAGTCAGTGATGCCATCCA
>NW_011494828.1:2343146-2343995 GCF_000754665.1 Bison bison bison
CAGATCTCATCCTCTGTTGTCCCCTTCTCCTCCTACCCCCAATCCCTCCCAGCATCAGAGTCTTTTCCAACGGGTCAACTCTTCGCATGAGGTGGCCAAAGTACTGGAGTTTCAGCTTTAGCATCATTCCTTCCAAAGAACACCCAGGGCTGATCTCCTTTAGAATGGACTGGTTGGATCTCCTTGCAGTCCAAGGGACTCTCAAGAGTCTTCTCCAACACCACAGTTCAAAAGCATCAATTCTTCGGTGCTCAGCTTTCTTCACAGTCCAACTCTTACATCCATACATGACCACAGGAAAAACCATAGCCTTGACTAGATGGACCTTTGCTGGCAAAGTAATGTCTCTGCTTTTGAATATGCTATCTAGGTTGGTCATAACTTTCCTTTCAAGGACTAAGCGTCTTTTAATTGCATGGCTGCAATCACCATCTGCAGTAATTTTGGAGCCCCCCAAAATAAAGTCTGACACTGTTTCTACTGTTTCCCCATCTATTTCCCATGAAGTGATGGGACCGGATGCCATGATCTTCGTTTTCTGAATGTTGAGCTTTAAGCCAATTTTTCACTCTCCACTTTCACTTTCATCAAGAGGCTTTTTAGTTCCTTTTCACTTTCTGCCATAAGGGTGGTGTCATCTGCATATCTGAGGTTATTGATATTTCTCCCGGCAATCTTGATTCCAGCTTGTGCTTCTTCCAGTCCAGCATTTCTCATGATGTACTCTGCATATAAGTTAAATAAGCAGGGTGACAATGTACAGCCTTGACGTACTCCTTTTCCTATTTGGAACCAGTCTGTTGTTCCATGTCCAGTTCTAACTGTTGCTTCCTGACCTGCATACAGATT
>NW_011494828.1:2344095-2354709 GCF_000754665.1 Bison bison bison
ACCTGCATACAGATTTCTCAAGAGGCAGGTCAGGTGGTCTGGTATTCCCATCTCTTTCAGAATTTTCCACAGTTTATTGTGATCCACACAGTCAAAGGCTTTGGCATAGTCAATAAAGCAGAAATAGATGTTTTTCTGGAACTCTCTTGGTTTTTCGATGATCGAGCAGATGGTGGCAAAGGTCAGATGCCCTCAAAGCTGTGGGACTTGGCAGGAGAGGTGATCTGCTACCCGGAGACGGTTGTGTGGGGAAGGTTTCACAAGAAAGTGGTTTTGGAACTAAGCCTTGAAGGATATGTAGGAGCTGTTTCAAAAGGAGGAGGGAACAAGAAAGGCAGTACCAGAGAGAGAAAAGCCTGAGGTAAGGCACTGTTTCTACAAAGTGGTGGGGAGGCGGGGAGTGTCCCCAACCCCTGGAACCTCACCGCAGGAGGTGAGTGGCAGCTGAGTGAGCGAAGCCTCATCTGTATTTACAGCTTCTGCCCATTGCTTGCAACACCCAAACCCATGGGAAAATTGTCTTCCATGAAACCAGTCCCTGGTGCCAAAAAGTCTGGGGACTGCTGCTATAGAACACTTAGAAAATAATATTTGTAGGATCTACTGATTGACGGCTGTTGGCTAGGAGGCTATGGTCACTTCAGGTGGAAACTACCACCCTGAAGGTTGAGGGATTTTTTGATATTAAACATATGTAATGACCACTTTGGAAAGATTAATAACCAATTTACTAAAAACTTTGAAGTATATTTTCTTTGATTTTCAAACCACACATGGAGGCGGCCCTAGTGGAGTGTGCAGAAGGCCGGCTGTCCTGGGAGCTGTGGGGCTTGGCTGGAGGGGTGATTTGTTCTAAACTGTATACTAAAATGGCTTAAAAGTGATATAAGTTGAAGTTCAATTCTTTCATCAAATTATTGTAATAATTTCCAAATAATTTGTTGATCTTTTGAGAATTTGTGGGGCTTTTCTGATGTGATGATCATCTTTTGAAGATGTCCCTATCTTTCAAGCTTTATTAAAAGCTTTATTAAGCTCTCTCAATAAGCTGGGTCATTAGGTGACCTGCAGTCTCATTAAGTAGAAACTTTCAACACTAATGTATCATTTCTTAGGCTGAGTTTTGTTCAGCTTCTGCTGAACCAGTAGCAGTGACACTCAGAATTCCTGGCTCTTCTGATACCTTTTGAGATTTTATATAGTCTTCAGGGATCTCTGTTTTCAACAATAAACATTGTTATTAGAATCTCATATAAATTTCATTGACCCTAATCTTACAAGCCTTGGGAGAAGCTGTGTAACCTGTGGGCTAAGAGTGTGGTGGTTAAGACAGTGCTGGACTGACTGTGTTTGAATCCTGACTCTAACGCTCACATTTTAAATGATTCCTCTGTGCCTGCACCTACTCACCTCTATGATGGAATGATCATTATAATTATAGTCCACAAGTTAATAATTTTGACAGTGGTGCCTGGGTACACAGCATGCATTTTCTAAATGATATTCTCATTTCAGCAATAATGTTGTCCTTGCTGAGTGGGTTTCTAGTGAGTTTCAGTGAATTTGTTCTAGTAGATTTGTTCCATTCATCAGGGTTGGTAAAAAGCTTTCTTGGACCCTTGAAAGCCTCACACCCCATGTCACTGGAGTGCTGGCATAGGGGCAGTACCAGCAGAGGCCTGCAGGGCCACCATTCTCACCACCTTGGCCTTCTCTCCCCGCCTCTACCCAGTTCCTGGCAGGCTGTCATTTTCACCAGTGGCCACATAAGGACAACTGCCAGGGAGCAATGGCTTCATGGGTCTATATGGATGGTGGGCACTTGTTCACATGGTGCCACCAGGGGAGCCCTCAGAATAAAGTTGCAACAACATTCTCTTTCTACAAGGGTCACCATAAACATCTAATGTGTTCACATATAGATACACCAATATTCTCAGTTACCCAGTACTTACTGCACTAGGAACATGTCGTGGGTTTTATGTAAATAGTTATGGCTCAGGCGGTAAAGAACTAGCCTGCAATGCAGGAAACACAGTTTCGATCCCTGGGTCAGGAAGATCTCTTGGACAAAGAAATGGCTATCCACACAGTATTCTTGAGCTTTCCCAATAGCTCAGCAGATAAAGAATCTGCCTGCCAGAGCGGGAAATGCAAGAGATTCGGGTTCCACTCCTGGGTGGGGAAAATCCCTGATGGAGGAAATGGCAACTCACTCCAATATTCTTGCCTGGAAAATTCCATGAATGGAGGAGCCTGGTGGACTGCAATACAAAGGGTAACAAAGAGTCAGACATGACTGAGGACTGAGTACAACAACTACAAGTATCACCCTGGCCGTAGTGAAGAGGCTGGGTTGGTAGGGAAGACTAGAGGCAGGGAGGCCAGTGAGGAGGCTGTAAGAAGACTGAGAGAGAGAGAAGGTTCTAGGCAGGAAGGAGTCTGAGAAGTCAGAAGTGAGAGATTTGAAGGAGGCAGAGCCACCTGTCAGCACTGAGTGTGGATAAGAGAATGGTGGCTGGGACTGCACTGCCCAGTGAACCCAGATCCTTGGGTAAACAGCTCTCTGTGCCTCAGCACCTTCTTCTGCTGTAAAATGAGAAAATCACACGGCTTACCTCCTAGAGTTGTTGCAAGGAGTAATATAAATTATTATCTGTAAAATTCTTGGAAGGTGGCCCGACATATATTTAAATGTTGTAACACATTTTATGTGTAATTGTGTTGGTATTTATCTAGCCATGATCAGAACTTGGGTGAGGGGATCTGAGATTCACTGTGTTGATGACACAAGTGTCATCGGTTGGGAATCTCATGAAGAGGAACAGGTTTGACAGAAAAATGATGAGTCCTGGATGTCTGTGGGTCCATGGGTGGGTAAATGAGCCTGAGGCCTGATGGGAAGTAGGTCTGGACTGGAGAAATGGGGAGAACTGGCCACTGAGTTCACCAGAGAAGGTAGACAGGTAGGGAGAGAGGTGGCCAACATTTACTGGAGGAAGAGGGTCAGAAGAGACGGAGCAGGAATTGCTGGAAGGGAGAGGGAAGTCAGGAGAGTCGAGGGCATGGAGCACTTCCAGAAGGGAAGTTTCTTAACAGTCAGATGCTACAGAGGAGAATAAGATGAGGACTGGAAGAATCCAAGAAGCCTTGAAGCCCCAACCTCCCAGGAAAATCCCTCTGTCTCCCTATGTCCCCTCCAGGACTGAGAAAGGCCCACCCAACCCACATTCCAACTTGAAGGCGTCGGGGGCTCAGCTGGGACCATGGAGGACAAAAAGAGGCAACTTCATCTTCTTGAATGCCCACTGTGTGCTGGGTCCTTGATTAGGAGTCCTCAGGGTGATTCAGGCTTCTGGGCTCAGGGCAGCTGGGGGGCTTGTCTGTGCTCCGCTGCATGGCTGACTCATGACTGTATTCTGATACTTTCCTCTCTGAGGAGACCTAGGCCACGGGAGGGGGAGGGGTTCACCTGCGTTACCCCACTGACCAGGGCTAGGCTGACCAGGTGGTCAGGGCTGGCTCCCAGCTCTCCTGCCACCCTGACCTTTCCACAAGGTCAGATTGGCAGGTGTGGGAGGACTGGAGAAGAAGGAAAGGTGGGATGCTGGGGGAGGGGGTGACTCCTAAAGGCAAACCTCACAGAACTGAGCCTCACTTTTCATAAGCCCTGCATCCCAAGATGTGCATGTAGAGTCCCTCCCACTCCATGGGGGGCCCTGTTGGATAGCTGCATGAGGAGGGGGCTGGCCTTCTCTGCGCTGGGCCCTGGGGTAGGACTCTGGGGAGGCTGACACAGAGGAGGACACTTGTGCCCCTGGAGGGCTCTTATGCCAACCTGGAGACTGATTGGGAGATGTCTTTAAAGCTAAGGATGGGCCCAGGAACATGTGATGGGTACTCTGTGCCCACCTGGGCATGATGTTCATGGTGGGAGGGCCCTGGGTGGAGCAGTGTCATATCCCCCATCTCTGCAGGAGCCAGAGCTGGACCCCAAGCCCATTCTGGAGCTGCCGCTGGAGAAGCTGGTCCAGAAGCTGCTTGCTGATGAGCTGAGTTTGGAGAGTGTCCTCTGCAGTTACCTAGAGGAGGTGCGGTTCTGGTCAGAGCCCAATCTTGGGGCTCTGGGTGGAATAGTTGGGGGACAGGTGTGACCCTGTGGCACTGCAGCCAGCTTGGGAGGGAGCTTGTGCCACAGTCATCTGTCACTTCTGCTCTGAGTCAGGATGGGCAGAGGGGCTGGGGTGACTCAGTATCCTGCGCCTGGTCACGCCCTGAGCCCCTCTCTGGTTTCCCTCAATGATGCTCAGGCAATGAAGGTACACCAGGAGGTGAATTGCCTGACAGATTTCCTAGATGAATGTGAGGAACAATTGCAGGCATTGAAGAAACTCAAGAAGAGTGAGCGAGGACTCCTCTATGGGGTCCCCATCAGCCTCAAGGACGTCTATGACTGCATGGTGAGCCCTGGGGATACACGTGCATGTGTACATGTGAGCACCTGAGTGTGTGACATTGGGCAAGTTACTTGCCCAATCTAGGCCCCATGGTTAGAAAGTGGCCAGCTGGAAACCAAACCAGCAGTCAGGCTCCCAAACCCAATCTCTTCACCATTGATCTCTCCTGTCACTCATGAATCCTAAGGGTGTAGCACCTGCAACTCAGCAGGAGAGAGAATGCTTGGGAGCGGAGTGGGGCGCCGGAGATAATCTGTTTGGTGGCTGGTTCCACTCTGACCCCCAGGGGCTGGAGCTTGTGTCACTTCCCTGCAGGGCCATGACTCTACGTGTGGCCTGGCCCAGTTCCTGGAGAAGCCGGCAGCCAAGGATGGAGTCATCGTGAAAGTGTTAAAGGCTCAGGGAGCTATTCCCTTTGTTAAGACCAACATCTCCCAGACGCTGCTCAGGTCTCTGCAACAGGCAGGCCAACCCGGGCTGGGGCAGGGGCTGGGGCTGGGACTGGGGTTGGGTCCAAGGCTGAGCCCAGGATGAAGCTGCCGCTGAAGGGCTGAGGGTGAGGTGGGGGCTGGTCATGTAGACTTTGGGACGGAGGCTCTTGGGCAAGTCTCTTCTGCCCTCTGAGCCTCAGTGTCCTTATCTGACAACATGTGTGTGGACTCCATGGTCTTTAAGGGCCCTCAGGCCCAGATGTACTGAAAAGTTACATCTTTGTTTCTACTCCAGCTCTTTAATTGTTCTCATAACCTATTCTCCTCCCACCCCACTCAGCCGGTAGGGTATCCATTTCTATCTGTTCTTGTAACCTGTTCCCCACTATCCAGCAGAACTGCTGGCTCCTTGATCCTCCTTTTAGGAGTCCTGGTTGGTCTCCCCTGCAGCAGCAGCCTCTCACCTCAACTGAAGGGACACCAGGAGGTTCCTGGCCCGTGGCAGGAGCTCACCAGTCCTGGGGCTGACTCTGAGGGAGGTTGGCCTCTCTATGGGCAGAGCAATCTTCTCCAGTTATACCTTCCCCTCCCAGCCCCATTTCTTCTGCTTCCCTCAGCTTTGATTGCAGCAACCCCATCTATGGACAGACTCTGAACCCTCAGAACTTAAAGAAGACATCTGGGGGCTCCTCGGGGGGTGAAGGAGCTCTCCTGGCAAAAGGGGGTTCCATCCTGGGCATGGGTACCGACACCGGAGGCAGTATCCGTATTCCAGCCAGCTTTTGTGGTGCCTGTGGTATCCGGGTCACAGGATACCGCCTCAGGTACTTGGTGGTGGGGGGCCTGGGTAGGCTCAGCCCAGCCTGGAGAAACTAGGGGTCTTGTCCATATAATGATTCTCATTAGCTCAGTAGTAGGGGAAGTGGACAAGGTAGGAGGGCTTCCAGTAACTCCTGCCTCAGCCCCGCAGCTAAACACACCGTGTTTGGTACAAGAGGGAGTGGGATAGACTGTCCACTCATTCATTATTTCACTAATTCATTCATCCATCCATCTGCTCAGCTACCCCCCTTTTCCTTCCTCATACATCAATCCATCCATTTATCCATCTATATCAATTTCTCATCCATTCATGCATCCATGCAGTCGCCATCCCAGTTTCTATCCATCAAACAATTTCACCATTCATCTGCCATTTAATTTATTTGACAAATATTTATTGAGTGTTTACTCTGTGCCAGACACTGAACTTGGGATGCATCAGTGAACAAAATGGACAATATCCAAGCCTTTGAAGAACTTACATCCTGCCTTCCATTCATTTATTCATTCAACAAATATTTATTGAGTGTTTACTCTGTGCCAGACACTGAACTTGGGATGCATCAGTGAACAAAATGGACAATATCCAAGCCTTTGAAGAACTTACATCCTGCCTTCCATTCATTTATTCATTCAACAAATATTTATTGAGTGTTTACTCTGTGCCAGACACTGAACTTGGGATGCATCAGTGAACAAAATGGACAATATCCAAGCCTTTGAAGAACTTACATCCTGCCTTCCATTCATTTATTCATTCAGTCGGACATTTATCTCTCCATCCACCTACTCAACTAGCCATCCATCAATCCACGTTTGCCTCCATTCATCCATCCAGCCACCAATCCATCCATATTTCCATTAATTTTTCCATCTGTTTTGCACTCACTCATACATCTATCCACCCATCCACCCATATTTCAACCCCACTCCGACTACCTACACTGTGTGGCCCTATGCATGGACACAGAACACTCTCAGACCCAGCCCCGAGCCCTGTTGTGGTCTTTAACATCCAACTGGCTTATACCTGGTGCAAAGAGCTGACTCATTTGAAAAGACCCTGATGCTGGGCAAGATTGAAGGCAGGAAGAGAAGGGGATGACAGAGGATGAGATGGTTGGATGGCATCACCGACTCAATGGACATGAGTTTGGGTAAACTCCAGGAGTTGTTGATGGACAGGGAGGCCTGGTGTGCTGCCGTCCATGGGGTCGCAGAGTCGGACACGACTGAGCGACTGAACTGAACTGAATCCAGGCTTAAGAGAGGGTCACAGAGAGGGATGAAGTTGACATTTTCTTCAATAGAATTTATTAAAGGCCAAGATTTTACACTTTTAGAAGCAGGTCAAAGGCAGGGAAGGCTTCCTGGAAGATGCAGCATTTGAGCTTGGTTTTGAAGGATGGACATGCAGAGTTGGAGAAGCATCTTCAGTTCAGTTGCTCAGCTGTGTCCGACTCTTTGTTACCCCATGGACTGCAGCATGCCAGGCTTCCCTGTCCATCACCAACTCCTGGAGCTTGCTCAAACTCATGTCCATCAAGTAGCATCTAGAAGGCTGTAATTCTATAAGCAGCCTATTTTGCCTGGAGCAATGTGTGAGTATGTGTGGAAGGGCTAGAAAGGGAAGTTATGGAAAGAGTTGATAATTTAGAGCCTTGAAGGGCAGTAAAAGGGCTCATATTTATTCAGTAAAGAGTCATGGGAGGGTTGAGGCAGCTCTTATTCTTGTGTTCTGGGCCCTGGGGGAGTGCACTGGCTGGGTGTTCAAGCCTCTTTGGCACCTAAGTCCTTCCCTTCAGGTGCTGAGCTGGGCTCTGGGTGGGTGGGGTTTTGCAGCAACTCCGGAGTTGCCTCAGCTGTCAAGGGCAGGAAAGCAGGTAAGCTCTTGTCTGTGTTGGCCATATCCATTCAAAGGCGCTTGCCTTTCTCCCAAGGACATTTCACTGTATCTCAGACAGACCAGCCCCACCAGTGACCAAGGAATATGGGGGAAGGTTCTGCTTGGCTTTCTAGTCTAGTGACTCTTGCCCCTTGGAGAGGTGCTTCCTGTTCTTTAGCTTTCACCTCACTTGCTGGTCTCCTAGTGTTCTGCCCCAGAGGAAAATCTCCCTTCAGGCTGGAAGTTTGTTTGAGCTAGTCTGCCAACTCCACTCATTCTCAACCCCTGACCCAAGACAGCCCCAGGGCCTCTTCACTTTGCCCTGATCATGGCCCTGGGTCCCACCCTCTGAGGCCAGGCAGTGTGGGTCCCCAAAGCAGAAAGGATGCAGCATGTCTGCCTCTTTCCACCCCCTCTGTACAGTGGTCACAGTGGCTGGCCCCTTGGCCTGGGACGTGGAGAGCCTGGCACTGTGCCTGCGAGCGCTGCTGAGTGAACACATGCACCGATTGGACCCCACCGTGCCCTTCCTGCCCTTCAGGGAGGAGGTGAGCTGGGTAGGGAGCAGGCCTGGAGGGCTCCCTCTCCTCTCCCTTCAGTCCTCAACAGCCAGCCACTAGGACCATTCCCTGTGAAGCCCTCCTTTTCCAGCCCAAGTGCAGTGAGCGGGAAGCCCACATGCTCAGTCAGTTCATTCCCCAACCCGACCAGATGCCAGCTGCTTTGGCTTCTGTGCCACCTGGAGCCATAGATGATATTACCCCAGAGAGGGACTCCATCATCATTTGCCCAACACACAGGGGCAGTAAACTCAGCAAGTGTGGTGTAGAGAGCCTGGTATCAAGGGAAGCTGGGCTGTTAGGCCTCTAGGTAACCCTGACCAAGTCACATCTCTTCTCTAGGCCTCAGCCTCCACATGGGTACAATGAAGATGTTGAACCAGAATTTTGCTGCAGACCCTTCTAACTCTGACTCTTCATTTTTGCATTAACTCACTCAGGAAAATTTATTGGTACCTACTATGTGGTGGCTGTTTGTAGTTCATCCTAACACTCACTCTATAGAATGAGCATCACTCCTCCCATTTACAAGTGAGGAAGCTGAAGGGAAATGAAATGACTTTCTGATGATCACATAGTGGCTTGGAACCCAGCCCTATCTGACTCCAGGATCTGCTGCATAGGGAGAGCCTCTGTCTACTGATCAGCCAGTATCTATTCATCTGATTCCCTACACATATTGTAGTACAATCAGCCTGTGGTCACTGTCTGTTATTTGTTATTCGCCTCTATTGGTCTCTTCATCCTCTTCCTCTCCTGACCCTTCTTTGGCTTTAAGATATTTGTGTCTATTCATGTACTTACTTGCCTGCCTGCCCACTCACCTCCATCCATTCGTTTATCCACCCACCCATTTATCTGTTTAACCCTTGCCCACTCACCCATTCACTATCTCATACACCCACCCATTCATTCGTGAATCTGTTTAACTATCCACTTCAGCTACCCAATCAGTCATGTCCCCATCCATTTCTTCCTCTTCTGGAGAGTTCTTCAGAGGACCTAAACCCTGGAGAGTATATAGGGAGGCTTCAAGGGGCCCTTGGAATGAGGCCACCTTGTCTTCTGGCCAATCTCCCCTAACCCAGCCCCTCTTTCCCCAAGGTGTACTCCAGTAACCGTCCCCTTCGAATTGGCTACTACGAATCAGATGGCTTCACCCAGCCATCACCTAGTATGGCCAGGGCTGTGAAGCTCACATCCAGGCTGCTCCAGGATGCAGGACACCAGGTAGGCTTACTTGGCCCTTGGGAGGGAGACCAGATCAGTGAGAATGCTGGGTTGGTCCATTCTTGGAGAGGAAGGTTACATCTGAGTTTGTGCTAGTGAGATCATTGTGTTTCCCCTAGGCTTCCTGGAGACTGATGGAGTGGAGGTTGGGGCAGGGTGGGTCCCATCCTGTGAGGAAGGCATCCCCCTTCAGTAGCGGGAACTCTGAGACTCACTCCTATAATTCCTAGAGCTTGGGTTTCTGTTGTCTCCATCAAATGGCTGTAAGGAGCCTCTTGTCCTCAGAGTGCCCCTCTTCTTCCCCTACTTCCCATGCCCCAGTGGCTTGTCCCTGCCCCGCCACCCCTTTGAGAATTGCTGAGCCAGTCTCTTCATCTCTATGAGCCTCAGGTTGCTACCGCACTGGGTGGCCGTGATGATTGAATGAGCTCCCAATAAAGCACTTGGCAAGGGGCTGGATCACAGTTAAGCAAGCAGCTCAAATTCTGCCTCATCACTGTGTGGGGGTGAGAGAGTGGGCAGAGCACAAAGGCTTCCCAATGTGGTATTCTCTCTTTAAATCCTGAGAGATGCAGAGAGAACATGGGGCAGAGCAGGAGGAGCTCCAGGCCCTGACTCGGCCTCTCTCTCCCCAGGTCATCCCCTTCTCTGTCCCCCGAACAGAGTATGCCTTCTTTCACCTGTACATAGGGAGTCTGTTGGCTGATGGAGGGGCCAGCCTTCTGGAGAAACTGTATGTCTGCTGGGACTCAGATGTGGGGTGTGATGGAAATGGGGTTGAGGAAGGGGCTGTGGCAGCCTGAGCCCTAGGTGGGGAGCTGCAGGCCTGGGCTGCTTTGGTGCCTCTGGCTCCTTGTGTGACGGTAAGCAGCAAGTCACCCAACCAAGCCCTGCCTTCAGGACGCACATGTTCTGGGGTGGTGCTGCTGGGAACAGAGTATTTCTTTGGGTCAAACCTCTCTCTGTAGCTTATCTAGGGAGGGGAAGCTGATGGCTGGGTGATGGCCAGCTGAAGGCCATAACTGACCAGCTGTGTGTCTGTGGTTCCTCAGTAAGGGGGACATTGTGGACCCCTCCATGAAGAACACAGTCACCTCTCTCAGGTTGCCAAACTCACTCAAACGTTTCTTGGCCTGGATCTGGAAGTATTTCGTGAGTGTGGGTTCAGAGTGGGAGGGGCTGGAGGGGGGAGGGGCCCAGAGAGGACATGGGGCTCAGAAAGGGGAGGG
>NW_011494828.1:2354858-2356845 GCF_000754665.1 Bison bison bison
GTGGGGGTCAGGTCAGAGAGGAAGATGAGGCCCAGAGAATGTGGTGGTTCAGAGAAAGGCTCAATGGGAGAGGAACTGAAAGACGGGAGATGGGGGCCAAAAGAGCAATGCTGTCAGAGAGGGAGGGGGGCTTCAGAGAAGCTCAAAGAGATGGAGCTTCAGCGAGAGGGAAGGGGATTTAGACAGGGGGATCAGGGTTTGGTGCTGTGGTCAGGGGCTCGGCGGGGAGCGGGGCAGAGTTTCTCTTCCCAGACCCCTGTCCCGGGCAGGTAGCATTGCCCTATGGTTTCTGAAAGTGCCCTCCCCCTCTGTCCCCACCTCCAGGAGCCCCGGGCTAGCCAGAGTTTAGAAAGGATGTGTGGAGTAGGGTAAGTGATCAAGCCTCCTCAGGTCCAATTCACAAGGGGTTTCCTTGGGAGCTGGGTGAGGGTCATGTGGCTGGGGGCCTTGTCCACTGTGAGCAGGGCTGTTTAAGGTTTTGGAATCTAATTAGGGCTTTAGAATCATGCCCGACATGGGGTTAAATTTAGACTTTTGGGTGGGACTGGGGTTTTATTTGGACTTGAACTCTGAGTACACACTAGAACTGAGTTCGATTGGGACAAAAGTTGGGCCTGAGTTGAAGTTAGCTTTGGGTCAGGGTTGGGGTTAAGATTGGAGTTGGGGTGGGGATATGATTGGGAGAGGAGTCTGGTTTGGGTTTGCTGTTGGACTTGGCCTGGTGGGCTTGGAATTAAGGGGCTGGTTAGAACTGGGGCTGGAGCAGCCTGAGGGTTGACTCGGGGCCTCACAGTTTAGGGGAAAGGACCTGGGGTTTCGAGGGAGCCTGTGGGTCCCTGTCACAGGTGTTGAGGCTTTGACCAGGGGATGGGTCCTCTTAGGAACATTGGACAGGTAATGGATATTGGCCAGGGGACAAGATACAGGGTGATTCCCAGTCCACCAGCTGATTTGCAGCCTGCATAGAGTCCAGAACTTGCCTCCTGGGTATCATGTCCCCGTTTGTATAAAAAGCAGTCCTCCCATGCTGACCTTTGGACTTCTCCTTCTTCCTCATTCCCCAGGACACCCAAGAAACTGTGGGAGCAGCACAAAGCAGTGGAGGTAATACATGCCTGGGGAGACCTTGAGGTACTGCCAGAACTGGGGCAGCAGACCCCTGGGTGGCAACAGGAGTAGCCCAGTAGATGGTAGATCTCTGTGTTGGCCTTCAGGGGAGGCTCAGCTGCACCCGGGTGATGACCAGAAGGTTAATGTAGTCTGTCTCCTTGGGGCCAGGATGATACATTGTCCCCAGATCACTGTGGCTTGAGACTGTCCTTCTCATCCCTCCTCCTTGGCCCCTGGGAAGACCCTGACTTCCCCCCGCCCCACCCCCATCTCAGTCTGCACCTCACAGCTTGGGAATTCTTTCTGGTGTTTGACCTGACTCAGCCTGGCAGCATCTGATTTTGTCCTGCAAACAGTGACCTCTGCCAGTCTCACCTTTCCCGCCTGCCACTATTCCTGCAGGAATATCAGCAAGAGTTCATAGCCAAGTGGAGGTCCCTGGACCTGGATGTGCTGCTGTCTCCAGCTCTGGACCCCGCCTTCTATGTTGGCTATCCTGCCAAGGTGCAAGGTGAGCGAACACCGGGTCCTTGGCAGGGAGCAGGGTGGGGGTGGGGCTGTGATGTCCAGGACTTCTGAGCCCTCCCACAGCCTCTGGCCTTTACCTCTGATGTTAGTTACTATTTAAAAATTTTTTCTTAAATGGAGATAAAATTCAGATAACATAAATTCGCCATTTAAAGCGTACAACTCAGTGGTTTCTAGTATATTCAGAATGTCATGCAACCACCACCACTGTCTGGTTCCAGAACATTTTAATCATCCTGAAAAGAAACGCCATACCTGTTACCAGTCCCTACCAATTTTCATTCCCTTTGTTTGTTTGTACGTTTGTTTTGGCTTTATTGTGAAGTTTCTGGGATCTTATCAGAGATCC
>NW_011494828.1:2356945-2359089 GCF_000754665.1 Bison bison bison
CCGCCAGGGACTGCACCTGTGCCCCCTGCAGTGGAAGCATGGAGTCCTAACCACTGGACCACCAGGGGATTTCCTCCATTCACTTAAAAAAAAATTTTTTTTTAATTTATTTCACTGCACTGGATCTTAGTCGCATCATGCAGGACCTAGTTTCCTGACCGGGGATCGAACCTGGGCCTTTTGCCCTGGGAGCACAGAGTCTTAGCCACTGGATCACCAGGGAAGTCCCTCCATTCACATTTTAAATGAACTTTATTGAAGTATAATTTACATGAGATAAAATTCACTAGTTTTAAGTAACTTGGTGAATTTTAACATATGTATGTATACATGTATCAGTTCAGTCGCTCAATCATGTCCAACTCTGCAACCCCATGGACTGCAGCACGCCAGGCTTCCCTGTCCATCAAACTCCCAGAGCTTGTTCAAATTCATGTCCATCAAGTTGGTAATGCCATCCAACAATCTCATCCTCTGTCTTCCCTTTCTCCTCCACCACCTAATCACAATAGAGACTATTTCCATCCTTAGCCAAATTTCCCTCATATTTTGTTGCATTTCATGCCACCACTCGTCTGCTTTCTGTCACTATAGTTTTGCCTCATCTAGGATTTCACATAAGTAAAATCAAAAGGTATGAGGCGCAGGGGTCTGACTTCTTTCTCTTAGCATATCCATTCACTCTTAACATGCTTTCTGCAGCCTCACTTCCAGAGGTGCCCTCAGCCCAGCAGCCCACCTGCAGATGCCAGCAAGCCTCAACACAGGGCAGCCACCCATGTGTAGCGCAGGTGCAGGAATCAGAGGCGATGCCACGCAGAATGCAAACCCCCGTCAAGCCTGGGCTCCTCTCCTCTGGGTCCCCCTACAGTGGTTGCCCAAGGCATAACCCACACTTGGCTCTGCTCTAGCGTCTTCTGTCCACCTCCCTGACACTCTGATTCTCACTCCCTGCACACAGGTGGCTGCTGGGAGGAGCTACCTTTTCAACTCAGGATTGCACTCCAGCCCTCTTGGAGCCCTGAGTACTGGAGGGCATGGCTGCATCCTCTGCCAGCCACTAGCTGTGTATCCGTCTGCCTCCTTGGTTTCCCATTTGTACACGGGGACTAGTAATCCTCATCTCACAGAGGAGGGGAGGAGTCAAGGACTCAGCAGTGTAGAGAGGGGAGTGCAGTGCCTGGCACTGAGTAAGGCTTTGCAGTGTGGATTCTTTTTATTAAAAAAAAATTATTGGCATATAGTGATTTACAAAGCTGCCTTAGTTTCAGGTGTATAGCAAAGTAAATATATATGTATACCCTGTGAGCCACAACTGACTCAAATTTTTAAAAAATTAAAAAAAAACCAAAACAATGTAATGAGGCCAGGGGGGCTTCCCTGGTGGCACAGATGGTAAAGAATCTGCCTTCAATGCAAGAGACCCAGGTTTGACCCCTGGAGAAGAGTGGCAACCCACTCCAGTTCTCTTGCCTGGAGAAACCCATGGACTGAGGAGCCTAGCCGGCTATAGTCCATGGGGTCTCAAAGATATGGACACAACTGAACAACTAACACACATGCATATACCCACTCTGTTTTTTTAGATTCTTTTCCCACATAGGCCATTACAGAGTACTGAGTAGAGTTCCCTGTGCTATGCAGCCGGTTCTTATTTGTTATATATTTTACATACAGTAGTGTGCATCGGTTAAGTCATGTCTGACTCTTTGCGACCCATGGACTGCAGCAAGTCAGGCTTCCCTGTCCATCATCAACTCCCGGAGCTTGCTCAAACTCACGTCTACAGAGTCGGTGAAGCCACCCAACCTTCTTTTCCTCTGTCATCCCCTTCTCTTGCCTTCAATCTTTCCTAGCATCAGGGTCTTTTCCAGTGAGCCAGTTCTTCACATCAGGTGGCCAAATTATTGGAACTTCAGTTTCAGCATCAGTCCTTCCAATGAATATTCAGGCCTGATTTCCTTTGTATTCACTGGTTAGATCTCCTCGCAGTCCAAGGGACTCTCAAGAGTCTTCTCCAACACCACAGTTTAAAAGCATCAATTCTTTGGCACTCAGCTTTCTTCACAGTCCAATTCTCACATCCATACATGAGTACTGGAAAAACCATAGCTTTGACTAGATGGACCTTTGTTGGCAAAGTA
>NW_011494828.1:2359189-2367437 GCF_000754665.1 Bison bison bison
CATGAGTACTGGAAAAACCATAGCTTTGACTAGATGGACCTTTGTTGGCAAAGTAATGCCTCTGCTTTTTAATATGCTGTCTTGGTTTGTCATAGCTTTTCTTCTAAGGAGCAAGCATCTTTTAATTCATGGCTGCAATCACCATCTGCAGTGATTTTGGAGCCCCCAAAAATAAAGTCTGTCACTGTTTCCATTGTTTCCCCATCTATTTCCCATGAAGTGATGGGAACAGATGCCATGATCTTAGTTTTATGAGTGTTGAGTTTTAAGGCATCTTTTTCACTCTCCTCTTTCACGTTCATCAAGAAGCTTTTTAGTTCCTCTTCGCTCTCTGCCATAAAGGTGGTGTCATCTGCATATGTGAAGTTATTGATATTTCTCCCGGCAGTCTTAATTCCAGCTTGTGCTTCATCCAGCCCAGTATTTCACATGATGTACTCTGTATATAAGTTAAATAAGCAGGGTGACAATATACAGCCCTTTCCCAATTTGGAACAATATCTTTGTTCCATGACTGGTTCTAACTATTGCTTTTTGACCTGCATAGATTTCTCAGGAGGCAGGTAAGGTGGTCTGGTATTCCTGTCTCTTTAAGAATTGTCCAGTTTGTTGTGATCCACACAGTCAAAGGCTTTGGTGTAGTCAATGAAGCAGAAGTAGAAGTTTTTTTGGAATTATCTTGCTTTTTCTGTGATCCAACCGATATTTGCAATTTAATCTCTGGCTTTTCTGCCTTTTCTAAATCCAGCATGAACGTCTGGAGGTTCTCAGTTCACATACTGCTGAAGCCTTGCTTGGAGAATTTTGAGCATTACTTTGCTAGCATGTGAGATGAGTGTAATTATGTGGTAGTTTGAGCATTCTTTGGCATTGCCTTTCTTTGGGATTGGGATGAAAACTGACCTTTTCCAGTCCTTGGCCACTGCTGAGTTTTCCAAATTTGCTGGCATATTGAGTGCAGCACTTTCACAGCATCATCTTTCAGGATTTGAAATAGCTCAGCTGAAATTCCATCACCTCCACTAGCTTTGTTTGTAGTGATACTTTCTAAGGCCTGCTTGACTTCACACTCCAAGGTGTCTGGCTCTAGGTGAGTGATCACACCATTGTGGTTATCTGGATCATTAAGATCTTTTTTGTATAGTTCTTCTGTGTATTCTTGCCACTTCTTCTTAATATCTTCTGCTTCTGTTAGGTCCATACCTTTTCTATCCTTTATTGAGCCCATCTTTGCATGAAATGTTCCCTTGGTATCTCTAATTTTCTTGAAGAAATCTCTAGTCTTTCCCATTCTATTGTTTTCCTCTATTTCTTTGCATTGATCTCTGAGGAAGGCTTTCTTATCTCTCTTTGCTATTCTTTGGAACTCTGCATTCACATGGATATATCCTTCTCTCCTTTGCCTTTTGCTTTTCCTCTTTTCTCAGCTATTTGTAAGGCCTCCTCCGACAACCATTTTGCCTTTTTGCATTTCTTTTTCTTGGGGCTGGTTTGGTCACTGCCTCCTGTACAGTGTCACAAACCTCCATCCGTAGTTCTTCAGGCACTCCTCAGATCTAATCCCGTGAATCTATTTGTCACTTCCACTGTATAAGTCAATCCAAATCTCCCAATTTATCCCTTCCCCACCCTTTTGATGACCATAAGTTTGTTTTCTGTATTCATGACTCCATTTCTGTTTCACAAATAAGTTCTTTTGTATTATTTGTTTTAGAATCCACATATAAGCAATATCATATAGTATTTGTCCTTCTGTGTCTGACTTACTTCACTCAGTATGACAATCTCCAGGTCCATCCATGTAGCAAATGACATAATTTTGTTCTTTTATGGCTGAGTAATATTCCATTGTATGTACATATCACATCTTCTTTATCCATTCCTCTGTCAATAGACATTTAGACTTGTCCATATCTTGGCTACTCTAAATAGTGCTGTGATGAACACTGAGGTGCATGCATCTTTTTGAATTATGGATTTCTCTGCATATATGCCCAGGAGTGGGATTGCTGGATCATAGAATAGCTCTATTTTAACTTTTTAAGGAACCTCCATACTGTTCTCCATTGTGGTTGCACCAATTTACATTCATACCAACAGTGTAGATAGGAGGGTCCCCTTTTCTCCGTATCCTCTCCAGCATTTATTTTTTGAAGAGTTTTTGATGATGGCCATTCTGACCTGTGTGTGGTGATACCTCATTGTAGTTTTGATTTGCCTTTCCCTAGTAATTAGTGATGTCGAGTATCTTTTCATGTGCTTTTTGGCCATCTGCACAGAGCAGATTCTGACTCTCTCCTTCCCTCCACTGTGGGGAGCAGTAGGCAGCTGTTAGACCGACTCCCTGCATTGAAACAGCTATTGCAAGCAGAAGGCTGCAGTTCCAAGAAAGATCCCAAGGAGGGACCCACCCACATTCTGTCCCTCCTGTCTTAATCAATTATTTATTTGGCTGCCTCCGGTCTTGGTTGCAGCACTCTGAGTTCTCATGTGTCATGTGCGATCTTTCGTTGCAGCACACAGCCTCTCTGGTTGTAGTGCTTGGGCTCAGTTGCTCTGAGGGATAGGGGCTCTTAGTTCTCTGACCAGGGATCGAACCCACATCCCCTGCATTGCAAGGAGGATTCTTAACTACTGGGCCATTAGGGAAGTCCCCTGAGTCTTTTCTGAGCTGATCATTTTCCTGAGCTTACCTAGATCTTCCTACAGCAAGCAGTTTCTACTTGGGCCTTTACAACCTCCTGAACTTCCCTGCCGGCGTGGTGCCCGTCACCACCGTGACGCCACAGGACGAGAAGGAACTGGCCTTCTACAGAGGCTACTACAGAGATCACGTCGACAAAAGTTTCCAGGAGGTCAGTTTCTCTCTCTGCCTCTCCTGCTGTTGGGGTAGGGTGGGGCTGGTCCCTCTTAGTGTTTCTCTTTACCACCTCAGTTACAGTTTCACCCCATCACTGAAGACACACTATTTTGACCTCCAGGTCAGCCTCTGTCCTTGTGAGGGGAGAACCACTGTGCAAAAGCAGTGGCTTCCTCGACACTTCTGTAGGGAAGGTCGATCCCAGAGACAGGGGTGGTGAAGAAAGGTGAAGGCTAGGAGGTTACTGTGAAGGTTACAAGGTGAAGGTACTTGTTAGCAGGTCACTATGTAACTGAACTGGACACAGTTTTTTTCTCTAGGAAGACAGGATTTGGGCTTCCCTGGTGGCTCAGTTGGTAAAGAATCCGCCTGCAATGTGGGAGACCTGGGTTCGATCCCTGGATTGGGAAGATCCCCTGAAGAAGGGAAAGACTACCCACTCCAGTATTCTGGCCTGGAGAATTCTATGGACTCTATATACAGTCCATGGGGTCGCAAAGAGTCTGACATGACTGAGCGACTTTCACTTTCACTTTTCATTCTACTTTTACTTTGTGGGGTTGTGTTAAAGGTTAAATCGAAAAAAAGTGAAGCAATTAGCATAATGCCCTGTATGTAGGAACTGTTGAATAAATGCTATTACTAATTCAAAGAGGGCTTCACAAAGGAAATATTTCTATGGACCTATTGAATTCATGGTCTAAAATAACAGCCCTGACTAGGGTGAGAGAGGGGAAGAGAGAGAGGGAAAGAGAGAAACTGGCTCTGAAAAGTATGCATGTGTCTGAGTCAGACATTAAGTAACTTATTTTTCCTGGAAATTGATTTTAGTGCTAGAGTTACCCAGTGGAACTGCTGACCTGAATTCTGTGAAAATAACAATAACGATACTATCTAATGTGTCTTGAGCTCTTACTCTGTTCCAAGAGCTGTTTAAAAGTGCTGTATATATATTAAATCATTAAATCCCATAACTGTCCCATGAGGTTTTCCAAATGAGGAAATGAAAGAACAGATAGGTTAAGGGACTTGACCAAAGCCATATAGCCAGCTGAACTGAAGGAGCCAGGACTCGAAGCCATGGGACCTGACTCCAGAGACAAAGGCAAGTAAGGGCTTATATGGTATCATCTTGAAGCAATGAAAACATGTTTGAATGCCTACAAGTATGTTTGATTTTCATGGCAGGGACTCAGGCTCAACTCCCATGTTCCTGGAGCTGTGTTTTGGAGTCAAGGCACCCCTTTCCTTGCAGAAGTGCAATCAGGCCCTGGGTCAGGGATTTGGACATTCTCTTTTCCTTTGCTGAGAACACGGGGTAAATACTCAGTTTTATATTTCATCCTTAGAGTCAGCTGTCTACACAGGGAGCAAGTTTTCCATCCTAACCCTGGAGAATTGTAGCCAAAGCAGAACAGTTTTTCCAGGTTTTGCTGAGAGCTGAGGAAGCCTGGAACTCTGAGATCCAGGACATGTCTTCTTTAATATAGACTGGGAGTGAGATATTTGGATTAATACACACCTATGGGTGGTGAGGATGGATGGGCAAGGGGCCTGTGAGCAGGAAGCAGGCTCTGAGTCCATAGGCCCTCTCTCCCTGCAGGCGGTGAGAGGATCTGTGGGGCTTTCAGTGGCTGTGCAGTGCATTGCTTTGCCATGGGAAGAGGAACTGTGTCTCCGGTTCATGAAGGAGGTGGAGACCTTGGTCAAGAGCAAGATGGAACCCAAGTGAAAAGACACTCCTTCTCCTGGAGGTCTTTCTACATCTTCATCCAAGTCTGCTCTCAATGTTCCTTCCTTCTCATGAATACCAGATCCGCCTTATTTCTCCTCCTCCTGGAAGCCCACCACAAGTTTTCTTTGTTGTCCCTCTGTGTGGCTGCTCAGTACACCGACTTCCCAGATTATCCCAGCATGGGGAGCAGGGTGATGTGTTCAATAAACATTTTGACTGGCTGGCTTCGGGATCTCTGGTCTAGATGGGGACGTAGGGCTGTAGACTTCCCATGGCCTTCTACTTCCAGCTGCTCTCCTCCAGTTCAGTCTCTGAGATGCTATCCTAGACTGCAGCAGAGGGGAGAGGGCCCCAAACTGAGAGCTTGGAGAGCTGGTCCAAATCCTGGCTCTGCCACTGGTTTGGTGTGTGATGCTAGGCAAGTTATTTCCCCTCTCTGGACCTCAGTCTTATCATCCACACATTGAGGGGGTTAGATTTGATGTAGTCTGTCCTACCTGCCAGTACTCGACTATTATGGGAGAGGTGATTCCTAGGCACTTTTCTGATCGAGAACTTGCCATGGCTCCCACTTTCTAAAGTTCCATAGAGCAAGGCCATGGGAGTGAAACCAAGTCAGAACAGAGCCTGTGTTGGGAGTTAATCCCCCACTCACCGTCCAGTGCTTTGCCCACAAGCTGCTAAATTTTTTGACCTGACACCCAGCACCTCCTGAGGACCTGTACAGCCTCTTTTGGTGTGGCTCCACCACAGCGTAACCTGCCTCCATTCTCTCAAACTGGAGCCTTCTTGCCAGTACAAGGTGTGCCTGTGCCTCTGTTCATACTGTTCTCTTCAACTAAACGCCATCACTGTCTTCGCTGCCCTTCAAGTCCTATGTCAAATGTTACTTCCTCCAGGAAGCCTTCTTTGAGCCCTCAGTCTCCTCCATGATTTTACGTGCACCTAAACTCTCTTGAGGTTCTCCCCCAACAAAACTTCCCCTTCCTGTATCCCATTCTTCTTTGTAGCCCTACTTCCAATCAACTAGGCAAACTTATGAACTCATTCCTCCCTGTGCTTGATAGCCCAGACCTCCTGGAGATAATATCCCAGTGCAAATAAATGGAATTCATCCATCCATTCATTCATTCTACATTTGTTGAGTACCTCCTCAGGAACAAATATGATGGAATTTTAGGCAGAAAAAGGCCCGAGTTGAACTAAGATGGAGACCCCAGGAATCATACCAAAAAGGCTGCCCTGACTCTACTTACAATAGAAACAACCATCTGGGGTGTCCAGGTGCAGACTGGACAGGGCTACTGCTGACCTCACCTTGGCCTCCACCTCTCTTCAGGCTCTAGCACAGAGTCTGAGTTCTCTGGAGGAGAAGAATCCTCATTGTACCTTCTCAGTCAGGGTTAGTATGGCTCCTTCTCTGTCCTTCCTCTCCCATAAGAGGGAGGTCTAAGAGGCTCAGGCCTTCCCAGATGGCTCAGCAGGTAAGGAACCTGCCTGCAAAGCAGGAGACTCGGTTTGATGCTTGGGTCAGGAAAATCCCCTGGAGAAGGAAATGGCAACCCACTCAAGTATTCTTGCCTGAAAGAAACCCATGGACAGAGGAGCCTGGTGGGCTGCAGCCCAAAGGGTCGCAAAGAGTTGGACACGACTGAGCAGCTGAGGATGCACGCATAGCAAGCACTCAAGTCTTTGGCTTCCGTGGTGGCTCAGCTGGTAAAGAACCCATCTGCCAATACCGGAGACTCAGGAGAAACAGGTTCAATCCCTGGGTTGGCAAGATCCCTTGGAGAAGGAGATGGCAACCCACTCCAGTATTCTTGCCTGGGAAATCCCATGGACAGAGAAGCCTGGCTGGCTACAGTCCATGGGGTCATAAAAGAGACCCCAGGAATCATACCAAAAAGGCTGCCCTGACTCTACTTACAATAGAAACAACCATCTGGGGTGTCCAGGTGCAGACTGGACAGGGCTACTGCTGACCTCACCTTGGCCTCCACCTCTCTTCAGGCTCTAGCACAGAGTCCACACGACTGTCCACCAACACACACACCTTGTCAAGAGGCTCAGAGAAGTGGAGGAGCAGAGAGGTTTTCTGTCTCAAATGCCTCCTGCTTCCCTTTCCCTACACCCCGCTGGCCGCACAAGTCTGGGCACCAGGGGGCAGCATTGAGCTTCACATAGTCCATACATTACCTGGCCTTATCCCTTGTCATCAGGTCTTTTCCAGTCCTAGCTCCATTGCCAAGAAAACTAGTGGGTGGAGATGTAGTGAGATAGGAGGACCAGGAATAAACCAGGTGTATTTGCAGATTTTAGGAGATGGGGGAAGAATCCTATTTTTGGCTAAAATTAGCTTGGGGAAAGGGAGTCGCAGATACCAGCTCAAGGATCATAGTTAAATGGGAACCCTCGCCCTGAGCCAGACTTCCCTACAGGCTGGACTGCTCTCATTTCTCCTGAGCTGAAGTTTGGGGTCAACAACTGCCTTCCTCCCCAGCCCCAGCTCCAGCTCCAGCGCTGACTTCAGCCTCTCACTTCTTGCCAGCACCGTCTTCAGCTGAAGCCACTCCCCCCGCTCCCACCCCCGGTCTGCCTGACCTTAGCACGTCACTGGCTTTCTCAGAGCCTTTCTTCCTAGGGGCTTCTTCGAGGTGCCAGAGACACCTCTGGCATCGCCTCCCCCTCCTCTTCCCACTCCTGTTACTTCCAGTCGTGGGGAGCTTCATCTGGGTGCCCACAGGTCCAGGTTTGGCTCTGCTTCCTCCAAGGCCTTGGGCAAGTCTCCCAGCTTCTTCAAGCCTCAGTTTCTTCTGTAAGATGGAAATAATGATCGCATCTGAAGCCCAGTCACGGCCTCAGGATAAGACCTCCACAGAAGGTGAAGGCCAGGTGGGAGAGGACGAGGGCTGCCCCTCTTCATCCTGGGGGTCACTATGGGATGAGAAGTCGGTTCAGGTCTCCGAGTCTGTGTCCAGAATCACCAGCTCCTCCTGGGGAGGCCACTCTGAGAGCTTTAGCGTGGTTCGCTCACGGAGAAGGGTTGAGCTCAGAGACAGGAAATCTCCCCAGGGGCGTGGTTGGTTCTACGGAGGTTGGGACTGAGGCCCCAGACTAGGACCCTTTAGGAAGCAGGACCTGGGATTCCGGTCCTGTTTCTGCGCTGTGGGAGGCAGATAAGACCTAAATCCTTTCTGGGCCTCAGTCTCCCCTTCGGCTGCAAGGGGAAGGGGTGTCCTTCTCCTCCCCATCCATCTCGAAGGCTCTGACGGTCCGCCTCGCTTCGCTGCCCAGGGCGCTGTCTGGGGCCTCTGCGCCCCACTCCCCGCACTCAGATTTCATCCCCCCGCGCTGGGTCTCTCGTGGGCCAGACAGACGGATCCGGCGGAGGCGGCCTTCCCCGCCCTCGCACGGCGGGACAGACGGCCGGACGCCAAGCGCCTGAGTCCGGCCGGCTCCCCAGCCGCTCCGCCGCTCGCAGCTCCGCGCACGGGCCGCCCCGCCCGCCGCCCTCCCCGGGCGCCCGCATTAAAGCGCATATGCAAGCCATGAATTATCAACTGAAAGGAGTCAATTACCGGCTCTAAAAACGAGTGTCTGCGCCCGGAGCGCCCGGGGCCATCCGCCTATTTACGGAGCCATTCCCCCCGCCC
>NW_011494828.1:2367537-2371850 GCF_000754665.1 Bison bison bison
TGGGCAGCGGCGGGAGAGACGCAGCCTGAGTCCGGGAGGAAGAGAGCGACGACGGGGAAGAGAGGCTGGAAGGAAGAGAGCCAGAGACCCGCAGAGACAGGGGGGCGAGACCGAGAGACAGAGATCTGGAGAAACGCGCCGAGAAGCGGACAGGCAGAGCTGGCTTGATTCCTTCTCCGCAGAGTGGGGGCCGTAGAGGTGGAGCAGCTCCTCCTCCCCACGTCCTGGTGGAGACCCGGTCCTCCTGGGCTAAGGAAGGCTGGACTGCTGGCTGGGGCCCTGGGGGTAGATGTGGGGCTCCGATAGGGTGGGGAGCATAGTTTGCAGAGGAGCCTGTCCTGGCAGGAAACTGGGGAGCAGGTTGCCTTGCATTCAGGTGACCGGGAGCACTCGGTGAAGATCAGGGACGAAGTGAGGACAGAGCCTGATGCGGAGGTCTCTGTGCAGCCTCAGCACGGAAAGAGGAGAGGTGAAACCAGCCAGCCCCAGGGGCTCAGGAAGTCTTGTCTGCCTCCCAGGCTCCCCTCTCGGAAAACGTTTTTTCCTACTGGGCTCCTGCTCATTCTTTGACTCTGGGCCTCCCCAGCTGCTCTGCCTGCCTTAGCCTAAGCACAGACTCCATTCTGTTCTATGATCCAGGTGTGACTTTTCCATGAGGTTTCAGTCAAGTACCATAAGGGCAGAGCCTTGGTGAGTATTATGCCCTGTGGAGGGAGCAACATACATCTGAATGGATGAAGGAGTGAGCTGGGCTAGAGGGGCCCTTGGCCAGGTCTGAGGCTGTGACCAAGACCAAGAGTTTGGGTGGGAAAAGCCAAGTACAAACCACTCTGTGCAGATCACTTGAAAGGCTTCCAGCAACCCTGGTGCTGAGCTGAGTTCACAGTTACTGAGTCTAGCACTTGCTCTGCAAAGGGTGAGGGCAGGAGCAGTGCACGGAGGGGAGGGGTTGGAGGCCAAGGAGCTTAGGCCTGGATCACCAGCACCAGCAAGTTGCTGCCCTGGCTCCCAGCGCTTTGCCTTTAGGGTTTCAGGGCCCCTTCTTCTGCAGTGGGTAGGGACAGGCAACCCCCAGGAAGGAGGAAGGAGTAGAGCTTAAAGGGCAGAGGGTAAAGTCTAGGCTTGGGAATCAAGCAGAGCCCCTTCTTTCTAGCTGTGTGGCTTCTGATAGCCTCTTAACTTCCGAGCCTCAGGTTCCTTCCTGATAAAATGGGGACAGTGCAATCCACTTTTACACGGGTGTTCTCATGTGTGCATAGCACTTTGCCTCAGAGGGGAAGACCCTGCCTAAAGTAAGACTAAGAATAGCTGCCACCTATTGAGGCTTGCGGGTGTCAAGCACTGTGACGAGTGAGTTATCTTTCTCTTCTTCCCAACAGCTTTCTGAGGTTGTGAAGTCACTTTGCAGACAAGAAAATTCAAAGAAGGGCAGGGATTGGGAACTGGCAGCGTCAAGGTTTGAAGTCAGGTCTGACTCCAGATCCTCCTTCATCCCCATGCCCCAGGGCCTCCCAGACTTGGAACATCCCATCCACCCCCATCCTGTCCCTTCAGCCCTTCCAGTCTGACTGAGCCCAGGTCTATTGAGGGGGCCATGGAAAGGTGAACAGGTCAGCTCAGGTCTGGCAGAGGTGGCCCCTAGGGTCTTGTTCCCAGCACGGTAGTGGGGTGGGGGCCAGCTTCTTGCCTGATGAGTCTGCAGCCTCGCCACCCCATTAGCGGGCAGCCAGAGGGGGTGTCTGCAAGCGCCAATACAGGGGTTCTTGCAGCCACTCGCCTATTAATGGCTGGTGGCTTTACAGTGATTTATTAGGGCTTCCTCATTTCCCCTTGGTCTGCTATAAACATATTTATACCACCAGAGTGACCGATAAATTTCCCTTATGAATCCCGTTATCTCCCCCATTAACCATCCGTCACCTTTTATGCGGCCACAATGGGCTGGGCCAGGGCACGGGGGCTGGGTGGGAGGCCCTCGGCCTGCAGCCTGTGGGCCTAGTGAACTCTTCACCTCCCCCACTGCTCCCCAGACAGAGCAACCACTGCTGCCTTGGAGCTGCCTCCAGAATGAGGGCAAGGGCCTCAGAACACCCTGGACAAGGCAGCTTCCTCCTGGGTCTCAAAATGGGGAGGTCCCTCTTGGGGCTACCCTGTAGCCTGGCTCCATCTCTTCCAAGTGAGCAAGAGTCCTCTGGAGCTGCTACCACTGCTCTTCCTTCTCTCCCCACCCTCAGCTCTCACCCTCATCCCTCTAAGTGCCCCAGAAAGCTAAGACACAGTTGTGGTGGTACCTGGGGCCAGATGCCAACTGGCATTTACCAAGCACCTCCTCTGTGCTAGTCACTTTACATCCATGATTTCCTGTGATCATGTCCTGGGGCCAGACATTTGTAGCTTTGTTTGCCAGATAAGGAAATGAGGACTTCCCTTGTGCCTCAGACAGTAAAGCGTCTGCCTACAATGCGGGAGACCCGGGTTTGATCCCTGGGTCGGGAAGGTCCTCTGGAGAAGGAAATGGCAATCCACTCCAGTACTCTTGCCTTGAAAATCCCATGGATGGAGGAGCATGGTAGGCTACAGTCCATGGGGTCGCAGAGTCGGACATGATTGAGCGACTTCACTTGGTCTTGCCAGATAAGGAAATGAGGCTCAGAGACATTAAATAAAGAGCCCAAGGTCATCCAACCCAAGGGCAGAACTGTAATGTGGGGCCTTTCTGGCCCTAAAGCTTATGCTTTCAATTACTGCATTTCAGGTGCCCTGGTCCAGGAGGGGTTAATCCAAGGAAGTTTTCCAGCAGAGAGGGCTACAGAGCAGGGAAGGAAGAAGAGAGGAGAGAGGAAGGGGCCTCAGTGTAAGGCTGGCAGGGAGTTGGGGGCAGGGCTGTGAAGTGGGAAATGATCTACACTTTGGGGAAATCTGGACACCAGTTCAGAGTTGGGCTCCAAGCTGCTGGAGATGGTGGGCAAGGTCTCTCAGAGCCCTAATGCACCTGTCTTGCCCACATTTGGCAGGACAAGGGGCCAGGTGCATGGCCTGGGCAGGTAGACCAGGGCTTGGCTTAGACTTTCTCAGCTGTGTGATTTCAGCCTTCTGTTGATACCAAGGCATGGAAGATTCTGCCCTTGGAGTACCTGATACATTGGCTTCCTTGGAAGACAGCTGTGTGTTGGGTGAGGGGGGTGCGGGGGGAATGCCTAGGAGTTCTGTCTCCTCCACCTTCACCCACAAAGTCAGCCAGAACTGCTGAGAGCACCTTTAGAGCTAGGATGACCCACACTTTCCAAGGGAGAAGAGTCTCTAGACTTAGGTAGACCAGAGTCTACCCTGAGCCTTGGCACTGCTTTTCTGGCCCAAGGGGGATGGGTATAGGCATTTTACAGATGAGGCATCTTCAGCCCAGAGAAGAAAGGAATCTGAGCAAAGAGCTGCACCCAGGGTTAAGGTCTCCTGCTGGGAAGAGACTCAGCAGCATTAGAACCAGGAGGTAATAGAATGAAGCCAAGGATGGGACTGGAGTGTAGCCTGTTGGGTCTGGGTGGCTGTGGGGTGGGGGCTTAGTTCTCTGAAGGCTGTCTAATTACTCCTGTCTCCAGCAGTGCCATTTGTGGGGAGGAGTGGTCTAGGAGTGGCTAGGGCAGAAGGGATTAGGGGCTTAACACCCCTAAAGAAACAGATTCTCCTGTGACTTCAAGAGGATATGGGCAGGTCATTCTGGCCTGCCTCCCATGGTCAGAGGGAGGAGCTGAGCGGTCTCCAGGGCTAGTCCATCCATTTCCTGCCCCCTCACCCAGTTGGGGAGTTGGGGAGACAGCCATGCTAAGAGGACAGAGGCCTTCTGTGCAGCCTGCAGCAGATTCTGGCCCTTTCTGAGACTCAGCCCTAAATAATCTCCAGCTCTAGCTCAGGCCCCAGACTCCTTGCTGCCATATGCCATGGGGACACCCCTGCCCTCAGATAAGAGCTCCTGAAGTGGGGACCACGACAGGGACAAGCAGACACAACGGGCGAACACTGCTTGTCTCTGCCCCAGAGGTCCCCAGTCTCGCTGTCTCCTGGTTTCCCTGCTGTTCTCCCCCCTCCTTCCCTTTGCCCAATCTGTCCTACCCCTACCCACTGTCTGCCTGCCTGCCTGCCTGCCTCTGTCTGCACTGGCAGCCCTCTCCCCACGTCCTCTCCTGTCTGCAAGGTTGGAGGGGAGAGGAGGGGAGGGTGGGAGTGTGAGCCCATGAGTGTGTGTGTTTGAGAGAGTGCGAGCACTCCCTCTCTGTCCCTTCCCGCCCACCCCACGCTCTCCTCCCACTCTCTCACAC